>NC_030823.1:59353363-59658832 GCF_001704415.2 Capra hircus | reverse complement strand
GTAAGTTGTTAGGATTTGTGATACCATGACCATTCATGTATCTCCAACCATTCAAAGAAAAAATGTTTATGATTATCTTTGAAATACTCTGTATGCCTTTCCTGGCCCCATCTACTTCCCTCTCCCATCAAAGGTAGTAATTATCCTTGTGCTTATCTTTTTTTTTTTTTAGCTTTATTGCATATTTTTCCTAAGCAATATATTTAAACTATGTAAATGGAAACTATTACATAAGAGAGAGTGTATGCTTTTTATAAGAATACTTTTTTTTTATAGCCATTCTACTGTTTGTGGACATTTTGGCTATTATTTTGCTATTATACAGAGAACTACCATGAATATTTTTATTCATGTTTTTAAATATGTAATTTTCTCTAGGGTAGTTACTGAAGAGTGGAGTTACTGAGTTATAGGAAACTCACATTCTCAGCTTTATTAGATACTGCCCAAAATGGTTATACTAATTTATGTTCCATCATTAGGGTGTAAGAATTCAAGTTGCTCTGTGTTTTCTGATATATATTTACTATATCAAAATGGTACATGTTTTATTGGGAGGAAAAGTAAAGAAGGAGAGGGAATATTGTCTCACTGTGCTCAGAGCCATGGGGGATTAGAGATTAAGGGGATGAAGTATAATCAGGAAGCTTTGGGCTCCATGTGGTGATTGACATAAGCAGAGGTACAGGTTTGATGGTCCTCATATTTTCAAGGAGATAATGGTAGTGAAGTTGTGAGGGCAAGAAGCGGGAAGGTTTGAGAATCTTGCCAGGAGTATTTTGGGAAAAGCCTCTTCACTCTTCCAGTGATAAGGCTGGGAATGAGTTAGGAGGCTGGTAGTACGTGATCTTGTTCTGAGCATTTAGTGCTTTGGAGCCCCCTTTTAACTCCCCTCTTACCTGTAGTGGTTTGGAGGACCAGGGGAGGGTCGGTTTTGTCTGGAACACATGGAACACTAGAGTTCTCTTAGTTCAGGAATACTTGGAGCTCTCAGTTCAGTTGCTCAGTCGTGTCCAACTCTTTGCGACCCCATGGAGTGCAGCATGCCATGCCTCCCTGCCCATCACCAACTCCTGGAGTTTACTCAGACTCATGTCCATTGAGTCAGTGATGCCATCCAACTGTCTCATCCTCTGTCATCCCCTTCTCCTCCTGCCCTCAATCTTTCCCAGCATCAGGGTCTTTTCCAGTGAGTCAGCTCTTCACATCAGGTGGCTGAAGTATTGGAGTTTTAGCTTCAGCATCAGTCCTTCCAGTGAATATTCAGGACTGGTCTCCTTTAGGATTGACTGGTTTGATCTCCTTGCAGTTCAAGGGACTCTCAAAAGTGTCTAACACCACAGTTCAAAAGTATCAATTCTTTGGTGCATAGCTTTCTTTATAACCCAACTCTCACATCCATCCATACATGAGTACTGGAAAAACCATAGCTTTGACTAGATGGACCTTTGTTGGTAAAGTAATGTCTCTGCTTTTTAATATGCTGTCTAGGTTGGTCATAACTTTTCTTTCAAGGAGTACACGTCTTTTAATTTCATGGCTTCAGTCACCATCTGCAGTGATTTTGGAGCCCAGAAAAATAAAGTGTCTCACTGTTTTCATTGTTTCCCCATCTATTTCCCATGAAGTGATGGGACCAGATGCCATGATCTTATTAGTTTTCTGAATGTTTAGTTTTGAGCCAACTTTTTCACTCTCCTCTTTCACTTTCATCGAGAGGCTCTTTAGTTATTCGCTTTCTGCCATAAAGGTGGTGTCATCTGCATATCTGAGGTTATTGATATTTCTCCTGGCAGTCTTGATTCCAGCTTGTGCTTCATCCAGCCCAGTGTGTCTCATCATGTACTCTGCATATAAGTTAAGCACTTAACATATAAGCACTTGGAGCTCTAGTGCTTTCTTAACTCTTAAAGTTAGAGAAATGAAGGTTGGGAGAAGGGTGTATTTATTCTGAGCATTTGGAGCTTTAGGACTTCTTGACTCTGCTATACAGAGATGTGGAGTCATGGGGGAGGGGAAGTCTTGCCTAGGGTCTATAGAGCCCACATTGTCAAACTTGTTAATTTTTGCCAGTCTGGTTTAAATGAAATATGGTACCTTGTGGTTTTAATTTGAGTTTCTCCTTTTTACTCTAAAAATTCCAAAATGCTATATCTTTTCAACATCAAACTTAGTCATATAACTTTACCATTAACTTCTGTGTTAAACCTCACAATAATGTGGGTTTATTCTTCATCTCTTCATTGTACCCGATTTCCTGATTCAGCAAGTGAAACTTTACTCTAGTGGCTCCTGACCGTAGACCCTCAGGGCAATCTGCTATACCCTATGTTGCCACCACAAAGGACAGAAACCCTATTTTGTGTTCACTCTTGGCTGAGGGGGCTGGATTGGTAGCCTTCACACATTGTCACCTAACCTCATAAAACACATCAGTGTATCGACTCTGATTCTATCTCACCCCATCTGGAGGCCCCACCAAAATATTTGCTCCGTGTTGCAGCCCTGTCAGAGGTGGTTCTTCAGTTATCTTTTAAAGTTGCCATTTTAAAATCTGAGAATCACAGCTACTGTTGATAGTCTAAGGAAAATGCTTTGGCTGATCACAGCTAAGGATATAACTGCCTCTGCTTTTCAGGCTGTATCTTTATACAGTTTTAACCCTGTGTAAATGGGACACCCATCTTCCCCAATGTTCCTTAGTGCTCTCACAGCATCAGGCCTCAGAATTCACAAAAGAATTGCTGGGGAAAGCAGGCTATATATTGTATTCTGATGATCTGTGGCACACTGTAGGTGGCTATCTAGTTGTTTAGTACATCTTACTTTACCTCACCTTGTTCACTTGTTACTTTTAAATGTCATGGAGTACAAAGATGGTGAAAGTGTCTCTAAATCCCAACTGATTTACTATGTATGTCCCAAGAATAGTTCAGGACTGTGCCTTAATTGGCTTAAACTTAAATGTGTATAAGCCTATAAAGACGGATGTGGGCAGTGAGGCATGTCCCTTATGGTTTCTTTTCCAGCCTTCAAAAGGATTTCACCCAGCTTTCTGTGGTTGGTTATTAAGAATATTATCTAATAATTTTGTAAGGTTTTCCTTGCATTGGAGTCTGTTTTAGAAGACTGTCACCATTGTTAACATTATCCCATCCATTATGGTAATACTATATATATGGCACCCATTTCATGGAAAACAGATAAAAGAAATCTCAAAGTTTTACCATGTATCTGATTATACAGACCATATTATTCCCAAAGTGCAAAAGGAGTAGGAAAAATAAATATACAGTCCTAAAAAATAAATGAGACTAGTACAAATCTTAAATGAAGCAAAATCTTCCCTGTTGCCCAGTCGAGCATAAGAATAACTCCCAACAGATAAGCTGGTTTGAACCCATATAAAGTTGTCATGGGGAATCCCATGAGACAATTCTTATGCACCTTGACTGACCCAAATGATTTCCAAATGCATGTTTCTAATGATATTGTGAGCAACTCAAAGCCCATATGAGTTGTCTGAAGTTTTATTATTTACAGGTGTATGAAGCATTCCCAGAACCGTTCAACCAACTCAACAGCAGCTACTTCCCTGTGACTGGGTCCTGATTAAGGTCCTCCCAAGAAAGACTTCATTGGATCCACGCTCAAGAGGACACTGCCAAGTTTTCCTGACCCCTCTACATCGCTATAAAGTGCTAAGGCCTTAAGACTTGGGTACTTGTATTACAACGGCAAGAGTGCCAGCACCCACCAAAGACTCATTGGACTGTCAGCTTCTGTTTCACCAAACAGACATAATAACTTACCAGCAAAGCAGAGTAAGCCAAGTGTCTCTGCAAATACCACCACCTGATAACACACAAGAAAAAGTAACTTAGACTAGAACCCTGTCTTTTCTTAAGAAGCTGAGATTTAAAGGAGCTATTGTGACATCTGTGCTGCTAGTAGTGACTGATAACATAGACTGGATCAGTCCCTGAGTTTGGAGACTGGCTACAAGTGAGTGAAAAATAGACAACAAAATCTTGAAGAATTGCACGGAGGTGCAAGCCAAATTTTACCCTCTCCAAGTAATGGTGGCTGGACTCAAAAAGTGCTAAACCAAAATTGTTATAGGTCTGGTTGCTTGGGTGTTTCTCTTTATTATCATTGTTGCCTCTTATTGTTATATTTGCTTTCTGTGTTGTCTCTCTAGGTCCCAATGTTCTCAGATAATTCACATTGCCCTGACTGTGGGCAGCAGTGGTTCCCTAGTTTAGAACTAGGGCATTGGTTATACCAAACTGAACTGGTTGAGAATGAATGTTACCAAGTCTTCTTAGACCGTATTAACAGAGCTGATTATTGCCCTGAGTGTTATCCTGATAATCCTGCTAATAGAAGCCTTGTTCTTCCTTGGTCTTTCCCACTTGAGTGGGCTCCTCAAAATCTTACCAGGTGGACCTTTGAAAAAGCTTGCCACCCATTTCTTCTGGGTCCTCCACTGGTTAGAAAAAGAATACATGACTCTAGAGTCGCTGGTTTTAACCCTGCGCTACAGTTAATCCTGACGAGGACAGACAAAACCTTAAACAAAAAACTTGGCCAAAGCAAATAACTTCTTAAACAGTCAAGATCATAGAGACTCTAGAGGGTTTTGTACTAGTAGCCCAAGGAAGATGGAAAAATGACTCCTTTCTAAATCTGATCCAGACTGTCACTGCTTTGGGAAACTGCTTAAATTGTTGGATCTGCTTCCAGGGTCTATGCATCTCTTGTTCAGCATAAATTTAATTAGTAGTCCAAGCCAGACTGTTCCTCTGGAACCTGACTAATCCATATTTCCTATGTTTTGGAATTAGCTTGCTCCTCCTAAAAATCTCCACGGTGTAATCATTGATGTTATTATGACAAGGTAGTCCTGGAGGAGAAGCCTCATACTGTGTGTACTTTAATTATATTCTAGTAATAACTTTTGTGGGAAAGCATCCTTGTAGCTGAATTCTAGATTATTCCAGTAAAACAATTAGACATTTAATAAGAATCTATATTGTTCTAAATTCCACCTCTTATATATTAATCATTGATAACTATATATATATAAGGTTGATTCATATCTAACCAAATATTCATCATTGGCTCTATTTGGTTTATCCTCCGTGTGGCTTTGACATTATTAACTGGTCACTGTCAGAGAAACCACATTCAATCAGGCAACACCTATATAGGTTACAGAATAATATGCAGAAATGCCACTATTTAGTTTCTTGGCTCTACATAAGCAAAGACTATCCTGTCTTTGTGGTGACTGAACTTAGAATGTCCTCCTCTGGAAATGGAAAAGTACCTGTATTAGAAGCTAGGTGACAGAAGGAGTTATCAAACTTGACTCCATATAGATTATGAACAGTTTAGGGGAAGCATTTCTCTTAGAACTAAGAAGAACTTACCTGACATTGGCCTCATTCTGGCCTTCACTTGTTCATAAGAATCATGGAACCAGAGTTTGAGTTAAGAAACTTGGAAAAAGTAGCTGAAAACATCTCAGAGTCCACTTAACAAGTTAAAAATTCCACTTAAGATGCTAAATAATCCATTGCTTATGTAGCAACTCAACAATGTTCTCAAGGTCCCAGGTTCTGTCTTTCCCCTCTGGGATCCTTATTGTATTGGCTTTTTGTCCTCATAGTTTTCTCAGTGAGTACAGTGTAGCTTGTTGCTGCTCCAGACATTTCAATCTCTCTCAAAAGACTGGAAGTAGGGAGAAAAAAGCTTTGTCCTTTCAAGTCTCTGTTTTTTATTTGGGAAGAAAATCTTTCTCTCAGAAGTCCCTCAGATTTTTCCTTACATCTCGTTATATCAGGGATTTTCCCTTACATCCTGGATTCACAAGGGAGCCTGGAAACCTGACAGAGGGGAATGGAGTTGACATTGCCTGGGTAGGACACATTGTCTCCCCTAATAAAATCAGGGCTCTTGTAGGAAGAAGTGAGGAATGAATGGCTGTTGGTGTGCAACAAATCATGCCTGCCACATGTTGTTAAAAGTCATTTGTTAGTCTGTATACAGAATGTACCCCAGAGATCTTCCCTGTATCTGCCTTATGTCTGTCATGATTGACGTTCTTTTCTGTCCTATTGCTGAATAAATTGTGTGGACTGCTATACTGAGTGAAGACTAATTAGTTTATTATTAATCCTTGGTTAAGAACTACACTATCCTAAAGCTTTATCTAAAAAGTGAACATTTACTTTGAGGTATTGCTTTTGAGGATGGTATTATAGTCAATATTACTTCTCCTAAACTTTTTTAGACACACACCAAAAAACACTACTTATGTTCAATTCAGGAGAATAGAGAAAGATCCTTTTGTTTTTGTTTTAACCAATCTCATTCTTAAATAGTGGCTTCCCTGGTGGCTCAGAGGGTAGAGAAATCTGCCTGCAATGTGGGAGACCTGGGTTCGATCCCTGAGTCAGGAAAATCCCCTGGAGAAGGAAATGGCAACCCCCTCCAGTATTCTTGCCTGGAAAATCCCATGGACAGAGAAGCCTGGTAGGCTACAGTCCGTGGGGTTGCAAAAAGTCGGACATGACTGAGCAACTTCCTTCACTTAGAGAATAGAGAAAGGTCCTATTGTCTTTGTTTTAACCAATCTCATTCTTAAATAGTAGGACATTAAATGGATTTATACAGTTGAGTTTCAAGTCAGTGCCTCGGTGAGCTTGTCAAAAATGCAAATTTCCTGATCTCACAGAAGTTTTGATTTCCAAGGTTTCTTATGGGGCCCAGGAATCTACATTTTATAAATAGTGCCTCAGAAGATTCTTATGCAGATGCTCTATGAACTATACCTTGAAAAATACCATAGCAGCGTATCCATCATATTTAGTTACCTAGCTTAAAAGACTGGGAACCGAGAGTACTCATAATACTGTAAGATAGTGGTAGTTGTACTTTGCCAGTGACATATAAAGAGGTTTCATAGCAGACTGAAGGACTCTGCTGATACTTCAGGTCATAACTCGGTCACATTTTTCTCAACTGTTTGTGGGGAGGACTCTATTGTAGCCCTTAAAACAGTTCTGTTGGGTCTCATTATAAACTTTGTGAGTATACGGGTGAGAGAAAGAAATCAAAAATACTAATTTTAATGTTGCATTAAGAAGGGTACTTTGCCGCCTTCTTACATGGTTATTATCACATACCTGATATGGTCAGCTCTCAGAAATAACATCATGTGGCAGAGGTCTTAAAATGGAGCAAGGGAAAAAATTTAGAAAACTTAATAGCTTTTCAGCTTAGGTCTTTAGTAGGACTTCACTGGGTTTAAAACATTGCAGACTATTCTAAAATACTCATTCATGGTTATGAATAATGAATTTGAAAGTATAAGTGTATTCCTAAAATTAATTCTCATGACAGATGATCCACTGTTGTGGATGATGTGAGCCATATTAAGCTCCACTTTCATCCTCTGGGAGAGTTGATAATATTACTTACATGTAATGGTGGCCATTTCTAAAATGACTTCCAGAACTTTCTGTTACTTTAATGCAGACCTAGGAGTAGAAATTTAATGGAAAGTACCAAAGAGAAGGCTATCTTGGGTTGGGTGACTGAGGTAAGATTCATCTCTTAAGTTGTAGGAGAACATAGTCCAGGCAAGCACACATGCAAGAAAGAATTCCACAACATCCAAGAGTAGGTGGCAATCGATACACGTGTCTGTCAAAGTGAGTTGAGAGCCATACCCCTCTCTCTCTTGAGTCTCCCCTGGCAGCCCTTGAGTCTCAATGCAGTCTTCGGAACACAGCTTGAAAACTGCTTGTTACAGAGGAAAAGTAATGGCCCTTGCAGCCAGCTGACCTGAGTTTGTCTTCTAATTCTGACATTATTAAATGAGCTTGGGCATTTTAACCTTTCTTTGTCCAGTTTCGTCTGTGAAGTAAGTTGTGTAATAATACCTACTTCATACTGTTGTGAGGTTTAAATGTGATATGTGTCTATCAATCAGCACCACAGTAAGTCTTTAGGATGAGGAGAGGTACAAGAGAATGAGGCAAAAATTAGAACTAGGGATAAGATAGAGTCTCAGCTTTAGAATAAGGATTAAGGCCAACTGTTAGAACTGGATGCTAAATTATCAAAAATTTCTTAGATCTTTTCTGATGAAGGATAAGATTTATCTTGTAACTGAGGCTGAGCCTGTAGTTGTGTGAATCACATGGTCTGAGATGAAGATTAAGAGGCTGAGAGGGATGAATGACCCAAGGCAGATCCTTGTCACATTTTTTTTAGGCCCCCTCTATAGTCATAATTGTGGTAGATATAACATTTATTATATGATTTATTGTCACCTGAGACTTCACACAATGCTGAAAAAAGCAATTAGAGAAAAGTTGAATGTGTGTAAATTTACACACATTCATATGTGCTAGAGTCACAGTTCAAGCCTAGATTTGGAGTGCCTTGTAGTAGGTTTACTGTGTGGTTTTATTGTTGTTTAGTATCATGGTTAACAGCCAGGGTCCCACAGTCAGAATACCTTAGTTCAAATCACCTGAGTTCAATCCTAGCTCTGCCTCTAATAGTTGTGTGTTCTTGGGTAAGATTCTTAACCTTTCTCTGTCTCAATTTCCTCATCTGTAAAATAGAAGGAATATAAAGTCCATATGTCATAAGATTGAAGTTCCCAGGATGGAATAGAGGTTGGGTAAGGTCCTACTGCTCTCCCAGCCACAGTTTGATTCTTGAGAGTAGCTTTCCTTTGTTCTGTCTCCTCCCAGCTGGTTTGACAAAATGCATAGGAAACTGTTGTTGAAGTGTGCCTTTGTAACCGAAGTTAATTGTGTGTGGGCTCAGAGTTAACCCTTACAGGTTTTTCGTTTTGATTCTTTTCCTCACAGAAGCTATTACATTTTATTACTCATTTAAAAAATTTATTAACATCAATCATTTTATAGAAAAGTGCTGAAAATAGTATTCACCTATGCAGCCAGATCTAAAATATATTAACATGGGAAAGATGCCGTGTGCTCTTGGATTGGAAGAATTAATATTGTTAAAATGGCCATACTACCCAAAGCAGTCTACAAAATGTAATGTGATTCCTTATCAAATTACCCATGGCATTTTTCACAGAAATAGAACAAATAATCCTAAACTTTATATGGAACCATAAAAGACCCAGAATTGCCAAAGCAATTCTACGGAAAAAGAACAAAGGAGAAGGCACAACTCTCTCAGACTTCAGGCAATACTACAAAGCTACAGCAACCAAAATGGCATGATATTAGCACAAAAACAGACATACATGGGTCAGTGGAACAGAATAGAGAGCCCCAAATTAAACCCCCACCCCTGTGATCAGTCTTCAACAGAGGAGACCAAAAATATACAATGGGAAAAAGACAGTCTCTTCTGCAGGTGATGTTGGAAAAGTTGGACAGCCACAGGTAAATCTATGAAGTTGAAACACACTCTCATACCATACAGAAAAGTAAGTTCAAAATGTCCTAAAGACTTAAACATTGAAACCATAAAACTCCTAGAAGAGAACATACGCAAAACATCTGACATAAATCATACCCATATTTTCTTAGGTCTGTCTCCCAAGGCAATAGAAATAAAAACAAGAATAGATGGGACCTAATTAAACTTACAAGCTTTTCCACAGCAAAAGAAGCCATAAACAAAAAGACAAGCTACAGACTGGGAAAAAATATTTGCAAATGATGCAAGTGACAAAGTCTTAATTTCCAAAATATACAAACAGCTGATACAATTCAACAACAACAAAAAACAAACCTGATTGAAAAATGGGCAATTTTCATACACTAGTACGATACAAATTCTATTCAAGGTTTTATAAACTAGGAGACACTGAAACATATACAGGGACATAAAACAGTTGCAAAATTTTCATGACCTAAAGATATTGAAATCATACACTATAAATCTTAATCATGTTGAATTGGTTCATGGTGCTTCTACTTTTCTGTATATTCATTTTGATAATTTTTGAGAGTTTTATATTGAAGCTCCAAATAAAAATCTTCATTTATCTACTTAAAAAATAGTGGAACTATCTGTAATTTTGTTCTGTATTTTCCAAGTCTCCTGTAATTGTGAAAAGAAAGAGAAAAAGAAAAATGGACAGAAGACCTAAATAGACATTTCTCAAAGAAGACATATAGATGACCAATAGGCACATGAAAAAGATGTTCAGCGTCACTAATTAGAGGAATGCAGATCAAGACTATAAAACAATGAGGTACCACCTTACACAAGTCAGGATGGCCAAGATTTAAAAATCTACAGATGGAATTTCCCTGGTGTGCAGTGGATAAGAATCTGTCTGCCAGTGCAGGGGACATGGGTTTGATCCCTGGTCTGGGAAGATTCCACATGTTGAGGAGGAACTTAAGACCACGTGCCGCAACTACTGAGTCTATGCTCTAGAGCCCACAAGCCACAACTCCTGAGCCTGCTTGGTATAACTACTGAAGCCTGCATACCCTAGAGCCTGTAGTCCACAAGAGAAAGCCACCACTATGAGAAGCCTACACATCACAAGGAAGAGTAGCCCCCACACTCTGCAACTATAAAAGGCCCAGCCCACAAAGCAACAAAGACCCAGTGCAGCTGAAAATAAAAATATTAGAAAAAGCAACAATTCTTAGAAAAAAAGTCTACAAATAGCAAATAGAGAGGGTGTGGAGAAAAGGGAACGAACCCTCCTACACTGTTGTTGGAAATGTAAGTTGGTGCAGCCGCTACAGAAAACAGTATGGAGTTTCCTTAAAAAAACTAAAAATAGAATTACCATATGACCTAACAGTCCTACTCCAGACAAAACTATAATTCAGAAAGATAGGGGATTTCCTGGTGGGTCAGTGGTTGGGATTCTTTGCTTTCACTACTGAGGCCCTGGGTTTAATCCCGATGGGGGAACATCCTGCAAGGTTCTTGGCATGGCAAAAACAAAAAGATACATGTACCTCTATGTTCATAGTGCCGAGACTGTTCACAGTAGCCAAGACATAGAAACAATGTAAATGTCCATGGATAGAAGATGATACGTAGAATCTAAAATATGACTCTAATGAACTTACAGAACTGAGAGACTCACAGAGAATGCATTTGTGATTGCCAACAGGGGAGGGAAGGTAGGGAGAGGCGTTGAGTGGGAGTTTGGGGTTAGCAGATACAAAGTATTATATACAGAATGGATAAGCAACAAGGTCCCTGTGTAGCACAGGGAATGCTAATCATAGATAAAGTATACTAACATTTTGCCACATATACCTCATTTTAAAAAAGATGCTTAACAGATGACAGTTGAAACTCATTCTTGTTCTCATCCTCTTCCTATCCTTTCCTCCACAGAAGCAAACATGTATCTTTTCTGATCATCTGTTTAATTTTTATGTACATTTAAACAATGTACATTGCAATAAAAAAGTTGAACACTTTAAACATTTTATTACTCAGTAACAGTTGTATATGCATCATTTTGTAAAATTACTCTTACAGCTTCTAATTTTGTGTGTTCCAGGCTGCTAAACTTGGTTTTATTACTGCAGTGCAGAGATTATTCTATGTACCAAACAATGAACACCTGCCAGGTTGTCAAAGCATTACCATTGGTACATTGAGATGGAGCAGAAAGGGTGCACCTTAAAAGAGCCAGGGAACATCCATGGTGGTCCAGTGGCTAAGACTCTGAACTCCCAAAGCAAAGAGCCCAGGTTCAATCCCTGGTCAGGGATCTAGATCCTGCATGTCACAACTAAGAGTTCACATGCTGCAACTAAAACCCAGTGCAGCCAAATAAATATGTAAAAGGAAGATCAGGGCACCCACAACAGAAGAAGCAGTGAGGCAAATCTGTGTCCCTCTTCAGGGAAGTCCTGGGATATTGAAATTAAGGAAGGCATCCTTTAGCCTACTCCCTGTTATATTCTCCATAGACAATAAAACTGTATTATTTGAACCTGGTTTGAGCCCTCATGGAGACAATAAAAGGAAAACAGTAAGTTTTGCTGCAGATTTCAGGATCATAGGGAAGCAAAGATACCTACCAATGATAAGGCTACGTTTTATTTAAGAGGGAAAATGAATCATTATAACCTCTATAAATGGGGCACTGAAAACCATTATTTCACAATTGAACTTGTAAGGGATTCACTAAAAGCAAACATCTTCTGTGCTAAATGAAGCATGTAGGTCTTCATCAGTTTTTTTTTTTTTTCTTTCAAGATACCATCAAAGATGGGTGGTGGTGGTGGTGATAGTTGTTTTTGAGATGCTCATGGATGGTTTTTCCTGAAGCTGCAAAAAGTTTTAAACATGTCCATTTTCCATCAGAATGAGGTGCTACCTCAGTTCTGTTATGCAGTCCAGAGGTTTCTAATGCACACATTTCCTGGTATGGGTTAGACACAGTTCAAAAAATTGACCTGCCTCTGGAATCTGCCTCCAGGTCTCCCAGATACCCCACCATGTAATTTCTTCTGAAGATACATCAAGAACTTCTGTGATTATATCATTTCTTCCTTGTAGCCTTAAGGGAATACTGGTTCAGCCATGAACAGCAGTGTGTGTCAAAGGGTCTGAGGGAAATGGGCTATAGAAATGATGTATGCCTTGTGATAAGAAAGGCATATATTGAGCACTTGTAAGATTATAGATATATCTCTGGTGTTCCTTTGCAGATTGCATATTGACTGCAACCTAGTTTCCAAGTAATGTATGTGTGTGTGTTTTTTTAAGCATCCAGTTAGGTTTACATGAAATAAAGTTTATTGAGGATATCCTACATGCAATAAGATGCACAGATTTTAAGCCTGATGACAAATGTAACCACCACCTCAGTAAAAATATAGAGCACTTTCATTACCCCAAAAGGCTTTCTCATGCCCTTTTCCAGTCAGCAGTCCTTACCCTCAGAACCACTTCTCTCTTTTCCATCACTGTAGACCATTGTCCATTCTAGAACTTCGTATAAATGAGGTCGTTTGGCTTATAATCTTGTGTGTGGCTTTTTTCCCTCATCACATTTTTCAGATTCATCCATCTTATGTGTCAGTAGTTGGTTCATTTTTTTTCCATTTGTTTAATTATTTTTGAATCACTCTATAGTATTTACAGGCTTCCCAGGTGGCGCAGTGGTAAAGAATCCGCCTGCCAATACAGGAGACACACGAGACTCAGGTTTGATTCCTGGATTGAGAAGACCCCCTGAAGTAGGAAATGGCAACCTACTCCAGTATTCTTGCCTGGAAAATTCTTTGAACAGTGGAACCTGGTGGGCTACAGTCCATGGGGTTGCAAAGAGTTGGACATGACTGAGCATGCACACACACACACCCCACACACACATGTAGTATTTTATGCTTCTTAAATTGTATATAAAGGCTTTAATATTGTATATTTATGAATTTTTGATACATAACTTGTTAATTGCTGTATATAATATTACATTGAAAGAATATGCCACAATTTTAAAAATCTAGTTCCTTATTTATGGACATTTAAGATTTTCTCAATTTTTCCTCATTTTTTTAAACAATGCTGCCACAAACACCATGGGGCACTTTAGGAAAAGTTTCTCTAAGGTACATGTCTAAAAGGAGAATTGCTGATTTGTAGAATGTGTGTGTCAACTCGGTATTCCGTATTGCCCTCCCAAGTTGTAACAGGTGGCCTCATTGTCAATACAGATCAGCTGCTGCTAAGTCGCTTCAGTTGTGTCTGACTCTGTGTGACCCCATAGACGGCAGCCCACCAGGGTCCCCCGTCCCTGGGATTCTCCAAGCAAGAACACTGGAGTGGGTTGCCATTTCCTTATCCAATGCATGAAAGTAAAAAGTGAAAGTGAAGTCGCTCAGTTGTGTCCAACTGTTAGCGACCCCATGGACTGCAGCCTACCAGGCTCCTCCGACCATGGGATTTTCCAGGCAAGAGTACTGGAGTGGGTTGCCATTGCCTTCTCCGCAATACAGGTCTGGGTATCTCCAAATCCTCACCAACACTTGGTATTACATTTTTTTTTTTCCAATCTGATGGCTGTGAAATGGTATCTCATCATTAATTTTTGCATTTCCTTGCCTACATTTCTTAACCAGTTCATTAGACTTTTAAAGTCCTCTTTTTTATTTACCTGCTTGTTCATCTCTTTTGCCCACTTAAAACACAAAATAGCAGTATTTGTCTCTTAACTGATCTAGGGTAGTTTTTATGTATTCTAGATATTAATCCGTTGATGATTATATGTGTTGCTGATAGTTTTCTAGTCAGTGAATTGATCTTTTAACCTTGATTTTGATGATTTGTATATGATTTGATTTTTTAATGTCATCACCTTTGTTCCCCTCATGGTTTGTATGTCTTTTATATCTTGCTTAAGAAAACCTTGAGGTTATAATGGTATTCCCCACTTTCTTCTGAAAATTTCAAAGTTTTACACTTTACATTTAGGTATCTAATCTGCAATTGATTTTTGTGGAGGTAGAAATCTAGTGTTTTTTTTCCCATTTGAAAATCAGTTGTCCCCAAACTGTTTATTCACTAATCTATTCTTTCTCTTTGTCAGTTTCCTTTACTTAAGTATGTACATATTTCTTGGCTCTCCATTCTGTGTTATTAAGTTTGTCTGTTCTAACACCAGTGCCCTATTGTTTTTAGTATCTTGATATATCTGGTAAAGATTTCCCTCTTTCAGAATTCTTTTTTCTTCCTTCAGAATTATCTTGACTCTTAATTCTTCACTACTTTTCATGAATTTTAGGGTCAGCTCATTCCTTCCATAAGAAACATATAACAATAAAAAAAATTGTCTGAAGATTTTGTTTCAAATTGCAATGAATTTACAGATTATTTTGGAGGGAATTGTCGTTCAGTTCAGTTGCTCAGTTGTGTCTAGACGGACCTTTGTTGGTAAAGTAATGTCTCTGGTTTTTAACATGTTGTCTAGGTTTGTCATAGGTTTTCTTCCAAGGAGCAAGTGTCTTTTAATTTCATGGCTGCAATCACCATCTGCAGTGATTTTGGAGCCCAAAAAGATAAAGTCAGCCATTGTTTCTACTGTTTCCCCATCTATTTGCCATGAAGTGATGGGACCAGATTGAATGTAGAGTTTTAAGCCAATTTTTTCACTCTTCCTCTCTCACTTTCATCAAGAGGCTCTTTAGTTCCTCTTCACTTTCTGCCATACGGGTGGTGTCATTTGCATATCTGAGGTTATTGATATTTCTCCTGCCAATCTTGATTCCAGCTTGTGTTTCATCCAGTCCAGCATTTCTCATGATATACTCTGCATATAAGTTAAATAAGCAGGATAACAACATACAGCCTTGATGTACTCCTTTCCTGATTTGGAACCAGTCTGTTGTTCCATGTCCAGTTCTAACTGTTGCTTCTTGGCCTGCATACAGACTTCTCAGAAGGCAGGTCAGATGGTGTGGTGTTCCCATCTCTTTAAGAATTTTCCACAGTCTGTTGTGATCCACACAGTCAAAGGCTTTGGTGTAGTCAATAAAGCAAAAGTAGATATTTTTCTGGAACTCTCTTGCTTTTTCCATGATCCAGCAGATGTTGGCAATTTGATCTCTGGTTCTTCTGCCTTTTCTAAATCCAGCTTGAACATCTGGATGTTCACAGTTCATGTACTATTGAAGCCTGGCTTGGAGAATTTTGAGCATTACTTAGCTAGCATGTGAGATGAGTGCAATTACATTAAATGGCCTTGAATCTTACTGTCTGTACACACAGTATATTTCTCTACTTAGGTCCTTTTTATGTTCTTCAGTAAAGTTTTAATACTTTTCTCCCTGAAAGTTCTTTTTTTAAAAAATAGTTTTATTGAGGTATAATTTACGTACCATAAACTTCACCCCATTCCAAAGTCCTTGCACATGTGTTGTAGATTTATTACTAGGTACCTTTTAGTTTTTATTATGAGGTCCATACATGCGTGCTTAGTTGCTTAAGTCATGTCCAACTCTTTGCAACCCCATGGACTGTAGCCCACCAGACTCCTCTGTCACTGGATTTTCTATTTATTTTTAAAGTTTTGCCTCATCTGCTGTATTCACCTAACCTCTTGCCAACTGACTACCATTTCTTCAAGCATCTCGAAAAGTTTTTGCAAGGAAAACATTTCCACAACCAACAGAATGCAGCAAATGCTTTCCAAGAGTTTGTCAAATCATGAAGCATAGCTTTTCACGCTACAGGAATAAACAAACTTATTTCTCATTAGCAAAAATGTGTTGATTGTAATAGTTCCTATTTTGATTAATTAAGATGTATTCAAGCCTAGTTATAATGATTTAAAATTCAAAAACCCAAATCACAATTATGTTTGCACCAACTGAATATAAGATATGATTGAGTTTCTATTGCTTATAAGTTAACTCTGGTTTTGATTCCTTTTGTATACAGCTTTTAATAATTTATATACATTCTTCTTTGATCTATAGTCCATGGGGTTGCAAAGAGTCAGACATGACTGAGTGACTAACACAGCAACTTCTTTGAGCAGTGTATAGAAGGGCATTGTATAAAGAGATAACTATCTCCATCTTTTATAAAAGAATCCTGTAAGAAAACCACTCTTAGTGACGAAACTCCAAATGTGTATTTGCTCTTCCTGATACCAAGACAGCCGTCTTCATCTGTAGGTCACCCCTGTGCATGTTCCTTGTTAGTGATAAATGGAAGTTTCTGGTAGACAAACTGAGAAATTTATATGGGACAGAAATTGAAGACATAAGGGAAATCTGCAGTGATTGACTCAGCAGTGACTTAAATTTTTACTCTTGGAATTACTTTTTATTTCAGTTTCAAAGGTGTTTCCTTCAAGATTCTGGTCACTTATTCTTACTTTTTACATCCTTCCAGACACACTAGAATGTATTAGGTTATGTCAGCTATACAAGGGTTAATAATCTGAAGCTTTTTTTTTTTTCTATTTATCGTCTAGGATTTGGAATATGAGCCTCATGAAAGCCAGAAAACATTTTTTCTTCACTAGAAAAGTTTCAGAGAGGAAATAGTACTCAAACTAAACAGATTTAGTAAATAAAGCTGAACTAGGCATTTTTCCCATGTATGAATAAAAAAGTCTTTTTAATTCTTCTCGTTTTGTTTTAGTCACTGTATATATGCCTTCTTTCCTGGGTCCACGGGAAGCATGAGCCTGTTGGGACTTGGGACAAGAAGAAATCAAGACATCTTTACAAGGAAATCCAGATACTAACAGAAAGTGCCCCAAAGCCTGAAGAGATAGAACTCAAACATGACCGACAGAGGACTTAGGGATCCTCCAGAGGGTAAGAGTCGTTTGTACAGCATGAAGTTTGTGCTGTAGGAAACTAGGGCTGTGCTAAGAGAGAAAGTCTCTGTGATTAAAACTGAAGTTTGGAAGTAAAAAAGAAGTTAGTTGCTTGATTGATTATGATTCTTATTCTTTGATATTTACTGAATTTTACCATCATACCAGACCCTAATTATGAAGAAGATCAAGTTTTAGACACTCCTGTAGTATTGGGAAAATACATCTTAAAAAAAGATGGGCTGGGAGTGGGCGGGTAGTTAAAAAAAAAAAAAAAAGATGGTAGACAGATCTTTAGAGTTATATTTTTATTTTTTTTATTTTTTGGGCCTCGATCAGAAGGACTTGGGCCCCCTAGAGTTATATTTTTAAAAGTCAAGTTAGCTGTGATATGCTATATATTTAGAGCAGGATCTTTCAATTATAAGGAAAGATGAAATTTAAATTTTTCATCCTGCCTAAGTGTACATATAGGAAATATAGGCAAAATATTAAATAGGTTTTTTGGAAGAGAAGGGCATATTTAAATATTTTATTAAGGATACTTTTCAATATATGAAACTAGCACAGTATAATGAAGTCACATGTACTCAACATCTAACTTCAACTTTTACCTACATAATGCTACTCTTGTTACCTGCTTTGAAATATTTAAGTGCAAATCCAAGACATGATATAATTTTGTTAGTACTTTAGTTTACGTCTCTTAAAGCTACATTAAAAAAAAAGAACCAAAATAGCTCTGTCACACATAAAAATAAATTGTTATTCCACACTATTCTTCATATATACAGCCAGTATTCACATTTTCCAATTGTCTCATAAACTCTCTTTCTTCACAGTTGGGTTTCTAATTTTTTTCTTTACATTTGGGTCACAGATTGCATTTCATTGATATATCTTTTCGGTTGCCTTTTTTTTTTTTAACTTTATTATGGAAAATTCAAACATATATAAAGTAGAGAGATGAAAGGAATTCCATGACCCAGCTTCATCTGCTGTCAACATATGGCTAACGCTGTTTCATTTATACTCTCTTACTTCTCCTTTCACCCGTATCATTGTATTGAAGCAAAATCTAGATATATTATTTTAGCCAAAATACTTGAACACTTACCTCTAAATGGTAAATTAAAACATTACCCCCATTCCTTTATCATATCTAGAAGATGAACCAATAATTCCTTAGTCTCATTAAATAGCTGGTATTCAGATTTTCCTGATTATCTCATTAATGCTTCTTTAAAAGTTGGTTTGTGGGACACTGGATCTATAATGTGGTCCACGCATTGTTGATGTGTCTCAAGTATCTCAATCAATAGGTCACCCCTCCTTTTTTTAATCTTTTCTTGCCATTTATTTTTATTTCTTGCTGTTACTAAAGAAACAGAGTCTTTTGTCTCTTAGAATTTCAATCATTTTGAGTTTTTCTGATTACATTCCTGAGGCATAATTTAATGTAATCCTCTATTCCTGTGTTTCTTGGAAACTGGTAATTAGCTCTAGAAGCTTGATCAGATTCTGCTTCAGTTTGGCAAGAATACCTCATAGGTAGTATAGTGTACTTCCTGTTGCATTGAATTCAGGAAGTTAGAAATGTCTGATTTTCCTTCTTTTTGCAGTATTAAGATTCATCAGTGGGTTCAGGAGTTGGCAGCCAGGTTCATTCATTATAAAATTCCTCGTCAGTCTTTCGAATAATGGTTTCAGTTGCTATTGATGACTATTGCCTAGATCTGTTGTTTCATTAGGGAAGAGGATGTATTTAATATTACCAAAAGTTGGCTTGCCGTTCAAAATAGTTTTCAATTAATATTATTTGTTAGATTAGCATGATAATAAATTTGGGTAATCAGTCACCTTTAGTGAAAGTCAAGAGAAGTAATGTTTAGGAAGAGTGCCTCTTCAGCCATAAAAATCTATATAAATATTTTTATTAATCAGGGACCTTGTTGAAATAAAAAATATAGGGAAATTTTTAAAATTATAAATTTTTGTCTCAATAGACCCTCAAAAGGATTTGGAAAATGATCCATCACTAAATACTCAGGAGACTACAGTCACTACAAGTACCACTGAAGAAGCTCAGACCCCAGACCCTGCCCCTGGGCTTAACAAAGACCACCAAGAGGTAGAAACAGTTGGCCCAGGAAGTACAGATACAGATGCTCAATCAGAAAATCCAGACGAAACAGATTATGGGAAATATGCAAAGGTTACAGAAGGTGAGAACAGCCAGAGTTTTCAGGGTGGAGAACAAGGCCATCAGCTCCCTTCAGAGAGTGTGAGTGAAGACCCTGTGGATCCAGAACCCAAGTGTTCTCCAAGTGACAAGGTAGGAAGAACAGACGTACACATAGTGGGCAGCTCTGCAGCCTTCCCTGAGCACGTCAGTGATGGAGCCGGAGCATCTCAGGAGCCACCAGTCGTTGACCCTCAGGATGCCCAGAGCCCTGGCCATTCCAGTGCAGGGCTGGAGAGCCAGCACACACTGAGGAAGCGACTGCTGGCACCAGGTGAGAGAAGCCCTAAGCCTGTCCTGTTGTGTACTGTTCTGTGCTGGGAACACAGCATAGGTGAGGCCCTCCTTTTCAGAGAGCTTCTCTTTACTTCATAGGATTAAGGCCTTTGCATCTTGCCCAAGGTCACAAAGAGATATGACTATATTGAGATTAAATGAGGTTTCTCATCTCCTAAGACTTCGCTGGTGGCTCAGAAGGTAAAGGCTCTACCTGCAATGTGAGAGACCCAGGTTCGATCCCTGGGTTGGGAAGATCCCCTGGAGAAGGGCATGGCAACCCACTCCAGTATTCTTGCCTGGAGAATCTCATGGACAGAGGAGCCTAGCAGGCTATAGTCCATGGGGTTGCAGAGTCAGACACGACTGAGCAACTAAGGCTCTCGCTTTCAAGCTAGCTCATTCTGCTCACTACATAAGATGCTTCCCACTTATACATAAGCTGCATTTTTTTTAACAGTTTCCATTTATTTACTGTATCTATGATTTTTTAAATTTTTTACAGGTATGACTTAAAAAATTTACCTCTGGCCTTTTATTTCTTATAAGCATATTTTTGCTTTCACTTTTTAAAATCTTTTACTTTGGGGGAAACTAAATGCTACATGAATCAAGAGATAGGTATATTTAAAAACCAGCATGTGGTATAGTACCCTTGAAGTGAAGTGTTAGTCACTACAGTCTGTGTCTGATTCTTTGTGACCCCATGGACTGTAACCCACTAGGCTTCTTTGTCCATGGGATTCTCCAGGCAAGAATACTGGAGTGGGTAGCCATTCCCTCCTCTAGGAGTTCTTCCCAACCCAGGGATTGAACCTGGGTCTCCTGCATTGCAGGAAAATTCTTTACCATCTGAGCCAGTACCCTTAACTCAGGCATATTTCAGTTTTATAGGACTTTGAGCAAATTAGTTATTTCTCTATACCTGATTGTCTCCACTTGTATATTAAGGAGAACAGCATGCTGTCTTTCCTCACGAAGAATAGTTGCAGTGTGCTAAGTCTTTAACTGGAACTCAGGAGATACGGATTCTAGTTGCAGCCCTACCACTTCCTAACTTGGGTGACTTTAAGCAAATCTCCCGACTTGCTGGTACTTCAGTTTCCTATTTGTAGAAATGAAGAAGTTGAACAAGATGATATCCAGTTGGTTTCTTCCAGCTTTTACCTTCTGTGATATTATGGAGTTGGATTGTGTGGATTTGTGTTTTATAAGTACTCTGAAAGCTCAGCCTGAAATGCCTATTTGCCAGAGCAAAGGAATATAAAATGTAAGACATTGTTTTTGTTGGACTTGACTGAGGGCTAGAATTCCATGTTTCAGTGTAAGTCAATGACTGATCTCAAATATGCATTTTATTAGTTTATTATTAACTTGAGTGAAGACAAGGGCTATGTCTCACTCATTGTGTTTCTGTGGCTCTTGGCACAGAGAAGTGACTTTATGAATATTTGTTAAATGAGCAAATGATAGGATTTGTATATGGACCAATATGTGCCATCAGAATTTCAGTGATATGCAGGTTCGCTGAGTAGGGGAAGAAAACATTGGTTTAAAAATGCAGTTTAATGTGTGAGAAGCAGCTTAATATAATGATAAAGGACAGAAATGGTATGGACCTACTGAAGCAGAAGATATTAAGAAGAGGTGGCAAGAATACACAGAAGAACTGTACAAAAAATATCTTCACGACCCGGATAATCACGATGGTGGGATCACTCACCTAGAGCCAGACATCCTGGAATGCGAAGTCAAGTGGGCCTTAGAAACCATCACTACAAACAAAGCTAGTAGAGGTGATGGAATTCCAGTTGAGCTATTTCAAATCCTGAAAGATGATGCTGTGAAAGTGCTGCACTCAATATGCCAGCAAATTTGGAAAACTCAGCAGTGGCCACAGGACTGGAAAAGGTCAGTTTTCATTCCAATCCCAAAGAAAGGCAATGCCAAGGAAAGCTCAAATTACTGCACAATTGCACTCATCTCACATGCTAGTAAAGTAATGCTCAAAATTCTCCAAGCCAGGCTTCAGCAATACGTGAACCACAAACTTCCTGAAGTTCAAGCTGGTTTTAGAAAAGGCAGAGGAGCCAGAGATCAAATTGCCAACATCCACTGGATCATTGAAAAAGCAAGAGAGTTCCAGAAAAACATCTCTTTCTGCTTTATTGACTATGCCAAAGCCTTTGACTATGTGGATCACAATAAACTGGAAAATTCTGAAAGAGATAGGAATACCAGACCACCTGACCTGCCTCTTGAGAAATCTGGATGCAGGTCAGGAAGCAACAGTTAGAACTGGACATGGAACAACAGACTGGTTCCAAATAGGAAAAGGAGTACGGCAAGGCTGTATATTGTCACCCTGCTTATTTAACTTCTATGCAGAGTACATCATGAGAAACGCTGGACTGGAAGAAACACAAGCTGGAATCAAGATTGCCGGGAGAAATATCAATAACCTCAGATATGCAGATGACACCACCCTTATGGCAGAAAGTGAAGAGGAAATAAAGAGCCTCTTGATGAAAGTGAAAGAGGAGAGTGAAAAAGTTGGCTTAAGGCTCAACATTCAGAAAACTAAGATCATGTCATCTGGTCCCATCACTTCATGGCAAATAGATGGGGAAACAGGGGAAACAGTGTCAGACTTTATGTTTTTGGGCTCCAAAATCACTGGATGGTGACTGCAGCCATGAAATTAAAAGACGCTTACTCCTTGGAAGAAAAGTTATGACCAACCTAGATAGCATATTGAAAAGCAGAGACATTGCTTTGCTGACTAAGGTCCGTCTAATCAAGGCTATGGTTTTTCCAGTGGTCATGTATGGATAAGAGAGTTGGACTGTGAAGAAAGCGGAGCGCCAAAGAATTGATGCTTTTGAACTGTGGTGTTGGAGAAGACTCTTGAGAGTCCCTTGCACTGCAAGCAGATCAAACCAGTCCATTCTAAAGGAAATCAGCCCTGGGATTTCTTTGGAAGGAATGATGCTAAAGCTGAAACTCCAGTACTTTGGCCACCTCATGCGAAGAGTTGACTCATTGGAAAAGACTCTGATGCTGGGAGGGATTGGGGGCAGGAGGAGAAGGGGCCGACAGAGGATGAGATGGCTGGATGGCATCACTGACTCAATGTACGTGCGTCTGAGTGAACTCTGGGAGTTGGTGATGGACAGGGAGGCCTGTCGTGTTGGAATTCATGGGGTTGCAAAGAGTCAGACATGACTGAGCGACTGAACTGAACTGACTGAGGAGATAAGAAACTTCTTTCTAATCTCAGTTTGGTCTTGGGCAAAGCCCTTGACACCTCTGGACCTTTTGTCACAGTAGGTAAGGTAGGAGGCTAGAGTAGGTGATCACTATAGATCCTTTCAGTCCTTAAATTCTGTGACATGATATTTTAAAAACCCATATTTTGGTGTCATCTAAGTAAATGAACTATTCTTTATAGGTAAAGATGACTCTACTTCTTTATGTTAATAGATTATGCTATTTGAGTTATTTCTCTAGTAAGGATTATGGGCAGTACTCAGCTGTCATTGTTAAATGAGGTACCTGGCTGGGGTCAGGCACACATTTTGACTCTAGAGGGACTTAGCTCAGAGTCTACAAAATACTGCCACCTTTTCACCAACACATTTTAAGATTGATATCACACCCCATACGTGCATTTTTATATAGTTCATAAATTTTCTTAACCTTGTCATCCTTGTCTCATATACCTCACTCCTTAAGTTTCAGGCTTGCTTTTTTGTAGGCTATTTTGCAAAGTAAGCTATTAGTGTATAGTAATCCCTTCTGTCTTTAAACTTAGTGTCTATTATTTGCATATTTGGGAGTTGAGGATCCTTCTGAAATATAAATACTGAAATTAGAGCATCATTGCCCCATGATGTTGAGTCTTGTGTATAGCTAACATTTCTTAAATTCCTTCTTAGGGTTCTGTACATTTTGTCAAATCACATTTTAGATAGGTTTGGCTGCAGTCTTGTTTCTTTGTCCTTGATATAAGGGCTAGTGAAGAATTGTGGATGTAACAACAGTAACCTTAAGTGATTTCACAGCATTTTCTTTTATTCTTCTAAGTAGAAAGAAGTAGAACAGTGAGCTTTAAGTAAAAGACAGGAAAAGTAATTAGCTTTGTACAAAACAAGCTTTTATGAGGTAGGGCATCCTCAGTCAGATTCTTTGCTTTGATAAGAAGTATGAAGGAACACACACTCACATTAGTGTACTGTCTAATAATAATGTTTTGTTTTGTTTTCCAGAGGCTGAGAGACATCAACAAGAAACACAAGAACTGGAAGAAAACAAAGAGAAGAATGCACAGGATACCGTAAGAAGGACTGATAAAAAGGATTTTTTGAGCTATGGTGAGAACAGAAGTGGTCTTACTGCAGTAATTCACATTCAGAAATCTGTAGAGAAATACCCAGAAAACTAGCAGATTTAACAGCTTTAGTATTGTTTTAATATATTTTTTTTAATGTTTGATAGTAATATGAGAACAGAGCAATTGAGTTTTAGGGATTTCTCCTTTAGATGTGTTAGCCAATATTTTGCCATCCTTAACAAAATGGGAATCCCCGAAGGGGATTCAAAGGGGATTTATGAAGGTCTTTTCATAAACAAGAAACTAAAACATTTTTTTGATCGAAGTAAACCTGATTTACAATGTAGTGCTAATTTCAGGTGGGCAATAAAGTGATTAGTTATATATATATATATTTTTTCAGATTATTTTCCATTATAGTCTATTAAAAGATGTTCAATATAGCTTCCTATTAAAGCTGCCTTTTCAGTGAGAAAGAAAGTATTAACTTTTGAAGTGGTATTTTTACATTTTGACCATTTAGGAAAAAATGGCCTGTAGGTAGTAGATACTTCTGAGAAGGTATTAATAGAAGAATAAGCTGATAGTTCATTTCCAAATCACATCATTAGATATAGCAAAATATATATAAATTAGATTTTACCTTTTAACAAAGATATTGTATCTTTAAATAATTTAAGAAATTAAAAAGTATTTCCGGTAGATTTCAACAGCTAAAAATTATAAGGATTTAGGCAAAAGAAACACACCACAGTCAGTAAAATCTGATAGTGTATCTGTATCTGCCTCTTTTTAGTTTGCCACAGGCTTTATTTCTGACTCATTCTCTCTAATTTTGTCTTTTATTTTCTCTTTCTCTGACAGGCTCCATCTTTCTTGGCTTCCTGGTTCTTACCATAGTTTTGCTCAGTTCTGTTAATAGCTACTATTCGTCTCCAGCACAGCAAGTCCCCAAAAATCCAGCTTTGGAGGCTTTCTTGGTTCATTTTAGCCAACTGAAGGATAAATTTCCAGGCCAGAGTTCCTTTCTATGGCAGAGAGGACGAAAATTTCTCCAGAAGCACCTCAACGCTTCACACCCCAGTGAGCCAGCCACCATCATATTCACAGCAGCCCGAGAGGGAAGAGAGACCCTGAAGTGCCTCAGCCACCATGTCGCGGATGCCTACACATCTGCCCAGAAGGTCTCTGCCATTCATATTGATGGAGCTGGGAAAACCCTGCAGGACAGTGATAAGGTCAAGCATTCAGTTGACAAGGAGCTTAGCTCTGGATTTGAAAAGGGCCAGAAGGCAGCTGTGGTCCATCGCTTTGAATCCCTTCCTGCAGGCTCCACCTTGATTTTCTACAAGTATTGTGACCATGAGAATGCTGTCTTTAAAGATGTGGCCCTGGTCCTGACCGTCCTACTGGAGGAGGAAACGTTAGAAGCAAGCGTCAGCCCAAGGGAGACTGAAGAGAAAGTGCGGGATTTACTCTGGGCGAGGTTTACCAACTCTAACACTCCCAGCTCCTTCAACCACATGGATTCAGACAAACTGAGTGGGCTGTGGAGCCGTATTTCCCACCTGGTGCTGCCCGTCCAGCCAGTGAGGAGCATAGAAGAACGGGGCTGCTTTGTATAAGCTAAGCACAGAGGTGGTTTTGGTCGGCATGGGGTTATTAAAGTTAGTTGAAAAGCCTTTTTATGTGGAAGGAGGTTGATGAATGTGAGGAAATGCCTGGAAAGCACAAACAAGCTTATTTTAGAAAAGAAATTTTCATTTTTTACCTTCTGTAAAATCTTTCTAATCTAAGCTTGGCAAAGCTAAAAGTTGACCTGACTTTCTTTCCTTGCCTTTCAAGTGAATCAGGTATATACAACTGAGGAATTTTTTCCAATCCAAAAACAGAGCAACAGAATGATTAAATGGGAAGATAATCTTCTCACAGTAACTACAGAGTGATTTTTGTTTTCTTGAGACTCTAAGGACCTTTTGGATAGTATTTGGACTCAGATTAAAGTAATTACAGTTATAAAGCAGTTAAAATTTCTAAAAATTTTCTATTACATGTTAAATATTTTAAAAATTCATTTTAATAACTTAGTTGCAGGACTACATTTTATGCTTTTTTGCACTTTTGAATAGTATGAAAAAAGAAGAATTCAAATACTTATTTACCTAAATACTATATGTAAGGCAGTATGTTTCTCTTCCATTAATGAGCTCTAAGGGAAAAGCAGCCTATGCTCAAGAAATGTTCTTAAAAATTGGAAACGATGGGGGAACTGTTTGTAATCATTGCAAATGAATAAATTGCAACTGGCTGTATCTTTGCTTCAATTTTCTGATATAGAGCAGTGATTTCCAAGCTGTCTCCTGGCCCCTCTCCCGTTTGTATCAAAGAAGTTCTGCTTTTGCCCATTTTACGTATTGGGATCCTACATGAGATTTAATTGGAATAAAGAGTTCTGCTGATAAGTTTGAAAATCACTGATTAAGGGAAAAGACAGCTTGGAAGATAGGAAATGGGTAGGAAGAAATGAATTAAAACTCATGAGTAGGTAGAAGATGAAATACAAGTTTATCATAGAGACATGCTATTTATGAAGAATATAAAGACCTACGGATGAGTAGCAGAATGTATAAACTTGTATTTACTAGCATGTTTCTATGCGTTTGTTAATTTCTGTTACTCAGCATTTCTGTCTCTCCTGATGAAATTCTGTAATTGTCTAAGATGAGGTTGAATGCTTTATGCAGAACTGATTTTAATAACCAGTTGAATAGTAGGTTTTTATATGGGTACATTGGCATAACTTTACCATACTGTTTACTTGTTGTACAGTGATGGAACATTATATGATGCAGCTCATTTCTTGACCTTCTAGTTAGAAGTACCAGTAGGTTAACAATTAGAAAAATGCAGGAGATATTATACTTAGTGAGATAAAGTAGAAATGGTAGGTAGATTCTAAGAGGTTTTAACAGCTAGTATTGTTGGATCATGTTCTGTGATTGTAAGAAAGCTCTAGAACAGTGTTTACGGAGACAGTGATTATTGATTTGCATTTCAACCCCTAAAGCAGAAACTTTAAAATGATCTTGATCTAGTGAAGGATCTAACCCATTACCTGGCATACCTAGGAACTATCACCATGAACCTAGACTATTTCAGCTAGGTTTTGACCTCTAAAGTCAAGTGTCTAAAGGATAGAAGGGTTTTCAAAAACAGTAAGAAGATATAGGGCTCTTTATTGATGCCTATAGAGAGATAATAAAGATATGGGAGGAAGAATCTATTTGGAAGTGTTTGTCACAGGAAAAACGTATAAATCTGTTCCAACCAAGACCTGACACTGTGCTCAATTGAGTGTAGGGCCACATACCTAAAGGAACTGTTTTCACTGGGGCCTTTGTGAAGGACTCTTCTGCTAGATTTGAGGTGAGACCTTCCTGAACAAATAGTTAAAACATAGTGTATATAAGATCAATATCAATACAGTATACATAATCAGTAGAAATGGAAAGAAAATAATATTCAGTTTTTTTCCAATATTTCTAGATCTCAGATGCTAGCATTACATCACACAAAACCTGTGGTGCCTTGTAGAACTGCTGCCGGCTGACCTGGGCTACCTCGGATCTATGAAGAACCAGTGTGGAATATGCACATGTCGTTGGTGACTCAGACCACAGACAAGGCTTGCTTCTTCCTTCAGCTCAATATGGTGTTTCCTCATTTCCTTAGAAAACCATTTCCAAATGTCACTTTTTTTTTTTTTAAACTCTGGTCTTCATTAAAAACAGCTCCTTCTGGTAGCTCAGCTGGTAAGAATCCACCTGCAATGTGGGAGACCTGGGTTTGATCCCTGGGTTGGGAAGATCTGGAGAAGGGAATGGCTACCCACTCCAGTATTCTGGCCTGGAGAATTCGATGGATTGTATAGTCCATGGGGTCGCAAAGAGTCAGACATGACAGAGTGACTTTCATTCACTCACTCACTTCGTTAAAACAGTCTCCTTCAATGTGGAAGTGCAGTCAGCTGAAACTGTCGTCAGTTTTCTGTCCACTATTTCAAAAATCATTTTTAAAAGAAGCAGTATGTTAGCTCTGGGTCTTCTCATGAATAAAATGATTTATTCTTAAAGCATAAAACTTCATATTTTTTAAATGTACAAATAAAATCTATTATATAATGTACTCAAGTTAATTTCTGTTCAGGTTTTTTTTTTTTACATTATTCAAGTTTCCAAATTTCCTTTTATGTTCATCTTTCATTACTGTAATAGATAGTTTGTCTGACTTAGAACAATGACTTGTGGGCATATGATAACCATGCATGATACCCAAGCATCACCGTTTAATTATTATCACAGAACTATTCTCATTATGTTATACATTAATGTAAGTCACTTCTTTGAGTGATACCAGAGTTCTGGAAGCAACTGGTAGAACTATAGACCATCTCTAGACTTAAGTGTCTTTCCCCATGGGATAAATTTTGAGTTTTCCAGTTCCCAAGGGTTAGCAGTGAAGTTCTAGGGGATTCATAAAACCAAAGGTAGCAATGCTGTTGTTTCTATTTCTAATTTTTAAATCAATTAAGTAATTTATATTTCATCTGAAACCTGCCAAGCTTATGTGGTGAGTAAGGTACAGCAGGCCTGTGACCCACCATCCTCCAGGTAAAGACCCAGGTAAACAGTGTTAGCTGCTGAGGTGGTTTTGTCCCTTTCACAGTTTTTAATTGTTTGATTTATATAAGAAGCATAAAGAGCACTGATGTTAAAAATACAACAAATTCAGCATGTGAAAGTGGTAATTCAGCAAGGTGGTCTTCACTGGGACTGTGTTTGCATACATCTGACCAGTTTTTATGCAGCATAATCAGGTGTCTAGTACTTTAAAACCTAAGCAGAAGATATAATCATTATATCTGATTATCATTTAATGGGAATAAAGCTTATATCAATATACAGTTTACTGATCGAGAAGGACTTTCAAACAGGAACCTGACACCTTATTTTTATCATCTGGAAATAAAAAATAATTATAAAAGTAAGACATCTTTATAAAGCCTTCAATATATCATTTTATAAAAGCAGTTTTTTATCTATTTGTCATGTTGAATATGTAGGTAAATACTAATCTTCATTTTAATATTTTGTCAATCTGAACATAATATATTTCACTTTGAAATTTATTTATTGAAAAGTCATAGTGGTTCTGTTTTCTGTTTGTGTTTTTCCAAAATTAAAATACCTTGGACACTATATCACTTGCTTAATGAGACTGTTGATATTTGTCTTTATATGTGTATTATGATTATTATTAATGATTACAAATACTATAATCCATAGAACTATGATGAAATGATTATTTTAAAATATGTCTAAGGGTTCTATCAGTTGATGAAATACTGAGGCTTGTGAGTCACATGGGAAATCTTGTTTTGAATAATACATTTACAAAGAAGGTATTACCAATTCTAGAGAGAACGAACTAAAAATATCTGTGTAAAACAGTTTTTCCAGATGACTTTAAAATATCCCTTATTCCTATTATGTTAAGTTTTAGGCCTTAGGCTGTAAAGTAGCTGATGATGTGCGGCCTAAATTTGCCTCATTCAGAGACTGGGCTATTGAAACTGATTTCCAAAATACTCCCCTATCAGATCTGTATATGGCAATGCTCCTCGACTGGTTTTAAAAATTTGCTAACTAGTTAAGAGCACTAGCCTTGTCTAAACGGCCTGAGAACACAACCGGTATCCCCTAATCTGTAAATAATTGGTAAAGATACAAATGATTTAGTCTTCAGTGCCTTTCCTTCCAGGGTTCCATGCTCTGTTTACTTCAGTTTGTTTTGATGGCTTTAAAAATCCATAGATTGGTTCCTATACTGAGAAATGATCTCCCACTTTTCCTTATTGAGGCTCATAAACTAAATTTGTCCTTGGCTAAGAGCAGTCACCTGAACCAGAAAGAACATTTTGGACTTGGGAAGCAGCGGGCTGAGTGGGCAGGAAGATATGACGCTTGGCACTCCCGCCCACAGCAGCCAGAACCTTCTTCCTGTGCCCACACTGGCCTCTGCCTTCTCAGCCCAAAGCTCCAGGCGGTTGCGTCTGGTTGGTCAGATTACAGGAGATTAAAATCTGTTTGTCATCCCGGTCATAAAAGAAGCACACATTGACCTTCAAACAACTGCATTTTGCTTTTTTTCTACTTAACAAACATAAATGGCCCATATTAATGTCAAAATTCTGGATATTCCCCTTCTTCCTTATGTACCCATGATTGTGTTTGCATTTGTTTCTCATAGATGTTGATGAATGTGCCTTATTCAAATTAGTTATGTGGTTTTACAAAAAATAAATCTCCTTAATTTTTCTCTGTTGACTGATTCTTGATTCTGTTTCTCAAAATAGCAAGTTTATAGAAATGGGTATATTGTCATTGATGATGGGAAGGGAAACAGCCCTCATTTGGTAGTAAGTTCAAGAGCCAAAGAATCCTGTGAATGTCAGGTGGCACTTGGCTATCAATTACTGGCCTCGTTGGGCATACTGTGTATGCTCTTTTTACTTAACAAGGCTTTCTTGAGTAGGAGAGAAATAGGACTTGGCTTAATAAGTAGAGCTCCGGGGATTGCTCCTAACCTTGGTGTGCTGATTGGGAATTGTGTTACTCTTAAGGGCAGACATCTTTCAGTGTGTTGGGGTTGGGTGAACTGAGTTTTGAAAATCTGAGATTTATTCTTGCAGTTCAGAATAATAGAAACTCTTGGGAATCAGCATGTCTTAAAATAAGAGCTTTCCATGAAAGGGCTAAAGTCAAAGGATAAATTGAGCCTAAAGGTAGAGAACATTCAGTTCTCCAAATGCCACAGTGGGTTTGCAGCAACATGATTTTTTTAATTCTTATTCATAAACTCACCACTAGAGGATGTTAATATACTTCTCCAAATACATTAGAACAGACTGGGGTCTCAGTACTGTGAAAATTGTTTAATAAGGAAAAGAGGTGCTATGAATTATTTGGTTACTGTAGAAATTGTAATTTTAAATAGTATACTATAAAAATGATGTCTGAAGTTGCATTCTGGATCATGGTATATTTGATACAGAAGCTACAATGATTCTTTGCTTGCCCAAACTTTAGTCGGGCTCCTGAATATCTTCCTAGGCCTATCTGTGTACTTCAGAAAATAAAGTTTTCACAAGAATCCCAGTTTAACTAGGACCCTCCACCCTCAATATCTAACCTGTTTCCTCATCCTTCAGCATCCTTAGTCAGTGGTCCACAACCTTTTTTGGCACCAGGAACTGATTTCATGGAAGACAATGTTTCCACAGACAGTGGGTGGGGACATGGTTTGGGGATGGTTCAAGCACATTACATTTATTGTGCACTTTCTTTCTAGTCTAATGCCACCACTGACCTGACAGGAGGTACGGGTCTGCAGCCTGGAGGTTGGGGACCCCTGCCCTAGGTGATGTCTTATCACCCTGGCCTGGCTTCAGCTAGAATTCTGATAAGTCAGTTTAGCCAGAACCCCTGTTATCCCTGCTGTTTCCTCTTGGTTGTTTTCTATCCCTGCTCCTTGGCTATAAATTCCTTCTTGCCCAAGCTGTGTTTGGAGTTGAACCTGGTTTCTCTCCACACTTTAACATCCTTTTTTAAAATATATATATAAATTTATTTAATTGGAGGTTAATTACTTTACAATATTGTGTTGATTTTTCCATACATCAACATGAATCCGCCACAGGTATACACGTGTTCCCCATCATGAACCTCCCCTCCCTCCTCCCTCCCTGTACCATCCCTCTGGGTCGTCTTAGTGCACCAGCCCCAAGCATCCAATATCATGCATCAAACCTGGACTGGCGATTCGTTTCATATATGATATACATGTTTCAATGCCATTCTCCCAAATCATCCCACCCTCTCCCTCTCCCACAGAGTCCGAAAGACTGTTCTATATATCTGTGTCTCTTGCTGTCTTGCATACAGGGTTATCGTTCCATCTTTCTAAATTCCATGTAGTGTTTGCACACTGTAACATCCCATTGCAGTGGTCCCTATACCAGCATTAACGTCCTGAATGAAGTCTGCCTTATAATTTGTAGATGTGTCACTGAATTATTTTTTCTTCAACACGTAGCTTCATCGAGCTAAACTAGGGAAGGAACTTAGCTACTGAAGTCCTTAGCTACTTTAAGAAAAGGGAACAAATCCTGTTTCATATATGTGCAGGGTACTCTACCGAGGAATCTACCCACATGATATATGAAATTAGGGCCTGCAGAAGGCCTTCATACAGACACTACAAATGAGCCACAAATCAATTTTTTTTTTCCTTGTAGCCTGACACCTTTTAGGATCTCTAATTTTCTAATATACAAACCAGTACTTAAGATGAACCCTCAACTTGGTAATGCCTTTTATTATAATAAAGTTCTCACTTTAACATCTTTTTGTAACCCTGAACATGTAACAATAATAGATAAAATAAATTCAAGGGAACTTTTAAAAAACAGAGCCATCATCATGCTAATTATTAGAGAAATGCAAATCATAACAGTTTAATGAGGTACCACTTCACACCAGACAGAATGGCCATCACTTGAAAAGTCTCCAAATAACAAATGCTGCAGAGGGTGTGGGGAAAAAGGGAACCCTCCTGCACTGTTGGTGAGAATGTAAGTTGGTGCTGTCACTATGGAAACCAATATGGCACTTCCTCAGAAAACTAAAAATAGAGCTGCTATATGGTCCTGCAATCCCACTCCTGGGCATATACCCAGACAAAACTATATCAAAAAAATACATGCACCCCTATGTTCATAGCAGCACTGTTCACAATAGCCAAGACTTGGGAACAACCTAAAATGTCAATTGACAGGTGAATGGATAAGGAAGATGTGGTAGATATATACAGTGGAATATTACTCAGCCATAGAAAAGGATGAAGCATCATTTGCAGAAACATGGATGGACCTAGAGATTATCATACTAAGCTAAGTATATCAGATGGAGAAAGACAAATACCATATGCTTACCTGTGAAATATAAAAGGACATAATCTGAAAAAGAGAAACAGGTTCACAAACAGAATACAGAATTGTGGTTGCCAACGGGGAGGGGGGTGGGGGAGGGAAGGATTGGGAGTTTGGGGTTAGCAGATACAAGCTGTTATATGTAAGATAGATGAACAACAAAGTCCTATTATATAGCACAGGGAACAATAATATCCTAAACTATAATGGAAAAGAATATGAAGAAGAGTGTATATACAACTGAATCACTTTGCCACACAGCAGAAATTAACACAATGTAAATCAACTATACATCAATAAAATCAGAAAATAAAACACAAAGCCAGGTTCAGAAACAACAGATGCACCTTTGAGGATCAGAAACTGTAAAAACCAAGTGGTAAGTGGGGCTGAAGCCACAGGCCTGCTGGGTCCTGCATCCAGTCAGGCAGAGGCTTCTGGGTGCTTAGAACCATGTGGGGCACACCAGTTTAGTTATATAAACAACACAACTGAGAGGCAATCCCTGCAAAATTAGTATTGTTATCCACAAAACTGAGTAATTCTTTGTTTCAAGCAGCTTTTTAAGAAAAATATCTTGTTTGAATGCATCTTATAAGTGTACTGCAAGTCAGTTTCATAATTTCTTATATTTCATGTAGTTTGTCTGGAGAAAGTTAATTTAAAAAGTCCCCACTAATCTTTTTGATTATAGCCAGTAGTTTCATTACTTGATGTGGGGCTATAATTACTCATCAGACACATTACTAAACAGTGTGAACAAAAACCACACACTTCTGGTTACTAAATCACCATCCTGGTCTGTTGTCAGTGATATTGCATCACATTTTATCAATTTTTCATTCATTTATTTATGAATTTCACAGAGATAGTAAGCCACATGTAGAATATTCCCCAGGTGAAATCTAGAGCAAATGGTTTTTTGAAGAATGTCAATATGTTTGCTGGAAACTAGAGAAAAAGTAACAAAACGAAAACTTCAACAATTACATTTGATTTGAAAATTTTATACAGCAGCAATCAGAATGAACAGGAGCTGGGACTTCCCTGGTGGTCCAGTGGTTAAGAATCTGCCTTCCAATGCAGGGAACATGGGTTCAGTCCCTGGTTGGGGAACCAGAATCCCACATGCCACGGAACAACGAAGCCAGCACACCACAGCTACTGAGCTCTTGTGCTCTGGAGCCCCCATGCCACAACTAGAGAGAACCCGGAACACTGCAAGGAAAGACCCCAACTGCCGCAACTGAAGACCCAACACAGTCAAATAAATAAATGTAAAAATATATACAGGAGCCACAGTAGAGGAGCTGGTGCCATTTTTTTAAAAAATTTATATTCTTGGTAGGTACAGAAAGAAAAACTACTCTCCCTCTTTCTTTAATTAAAGAATATCACCCTCAATAATTACTCCATGTGAACTCAAGGTAATAGTCTTTCTATAGAGTTGTCTTTAAACTTCATGCCTGAATTAACAAATTTAAACAAAGAAGGAAAGTACCTTTTAGAATAGCCATCAGTTCAGTGGGTTTTATTTAGTGATGAAAGTATGGGGCAGATTTACCAAGAGGTTGCTGCTGCAGCTAAGTCCCTTCAGTCGTGTCCGACTCTGCGACCCCATATAGATGGCAGCCCACCAGGCTCCGCCGTCCCTGGGATTCTCCAGGCAAGAACACTGGAGTGGGTTGCCATTTCCTTATCCAATGCATGAAAGTGAAAAGTGAAAGTGAAGTTGCTCAGTCGAGTCCAACTCTTAGTGACCCCATGGACTGCAGCCTACCAGGCTCCTCTGTCCATGGGATTTTCCAGGCAAGAGTACTGGAGTGGGGTGCCATTGCCTACCATTCCAATTACCAAAAAAAAAAAAAAAAAAAAACCCAGCATAGATAAAATGTATATTTCTTCAATCAGATTTTTGTCATAATGCTTCCTGAATGAGATCAGGAATCCTCAGAAATTTCTCAGAAAGCAAGAAAAGCAGAAGCACAGATGAATTCACCATCAGTCCACCATGATGTCAAAACCACTAACGATTCTTTTCATGTGATTAAATGTCCCCTTGTATTATTAAATGAGTATATTTAATATTAGTTAGCATTTATATTGTAATTATACTGCTTCTCGGCCTTTTGGCTAAGATCAAGAGTAATATATTGTACTTCTGTTCATCATATACTTTGTCCTTTATTATATCTGATTCATAGGTGTTTTATACATAATTTTGGAATTATTTCCTTCCCATAATACTTCAAAGTAGCAAAGTTGACATCTTATTTTTAACACATCTGTACAAGATGTGAAAAATTCCTAGTAAGTCTAAAAGAAAAAAAAATAACTCTTGACCTAAATGGAAATTAATGCCTGTTTTCAAGTCCAACTTCATACAGCTAGCTATACAACAGGCCGATAAGCTGAGAGATGAGCTGTTGGGGCAAGGAATAGTGACTTTATTCCTGAAGCCAGCAGACTAAGATAACAAACTCATATGGCAAAAAACTATCTTACCTGAGTTAGAATCAGGCTTCTTTTATACTAAAAAGGGAGGGCGTAAAGTCAAGCACTTCCTGGTTCCCATCAGCCTCTGGAGGGGATGTGTTAATTTCTTCCTCCCTGCAATCATTCACACGTGGACCTGGTCAGGATGATTCGTCTGAGCTAAACAAAGGCGTTTTAGCTTAATGCTCATTACCTGGGAGGCAAGGTTCCCAGAGTTGGGCCATTATGTGTATTTAAGCTTACAGGCAACATTTCCTTAGTGATTAGCTTATAAGAGAACACAAAGGTTCTTCCCTATTACACATCTAAAAATTAAATGTAGTTTTTAAAGACTAGGTTGTTAACTAATAGCACCCAAATAATCAAGAATATTAGAATTATGATATCAAATCTCTTATCTGCTTTGAATTACTTACATTTTCCCCAGGTTTATGAGGTACAATTGGCAAATAAAATTATATATATTTGAAGTATACAACATGATAATTTGATATATGTATACTGTGAAATGATCACCACAAATAAAGTTAATTAACATATTCATGATCTTACATATTCACCTCTTTTGTGTTACGAACACTCAAGATTTACTTTTTTTTTCAAGTCATATGCATAAGTTTTATTTTATTTTTTTTTACCCTTTAAGCAGGATTTGCTTATGTTTTATTCATATTTAAGAACAATATAGCACCTTGTCCCATAATGTGTGTCATTCTGGCAGTTTTAGATCATTTAGTCAGATATTTTATTTATTTTTTTTTTCATGAATACAACATATTTTATTTATTTGTTTTTCTTTTTATTTCTTTTTTTAATGCTCTTTATTATTTATTTATTTATTTTTAACTTTACAATACTGTATTGGTTTTGCCATACATTGACATGAATCTGCCACGGGTGTACATGAGTTCCCAATCCTGAACCCCCCTCCCACCACCCTCCCCATATCATCTCTCTGGGTCATCCCAGTGCACCAGCCCCAAGCATCCTGTATCCTGTATCGAACCTAGAGTGGTGATTAGTTTCTTACATGATAGTATACATATTTCAATGCCATTCTCCCAAGTCATCCCACCCTCTCCCTCTCCCTCTCCCACAGAGTCCAAAAGTCTGTTCTATACATCTGTGTCTCTTTTGCTGTCTTGCATACAGGGTTATCATTACCATCTTTCTAAATTCCATATATATGTGTTAGTATGCTGTATTGGTGTTTTTCTTTCTGGCTTACTTCACTCTGTATAATAGGCTCCAGCTTCATCCACCTCATTAGAACTGATTCAAATGTATTCTTTTTAATGGCTGAGTAATACTCCATTGTGTATATGTACCACAGCTTTCTTATCCATTCGTCTGCTGATGGACATCTAGGTTGCTTCCATGTCCTGGCTATTATAAACAGTGCTGCAATGAACATTGGGGTACACGTGTCTCTTTCAATTCTGGTTTCCTCGGTGTGTATGCCCAGCAGTGGGATTGCTGGGTCATAAGGCAGTTACAGTTTTTTAAGGAATCTCCACACTGTTCTCCATAGTGGCTGTACTAGTTTGCATTCCCACCAACAGTGTAAGAGGGTTCCCTTTTCTCCACACCCTCGCCAGCATTTATTGCTTTAAACTTTTGAATCGCAGCCATTCTGACTGGCGTGAAATGGTACCTCATTGTGGTTTTGATTTGCATTTCTCTGATAATGAGTGATGTTGAGCATCTTTTCATGTGTTTGTTAGCCATCTGTATGTCTTCTTTGGAGAAATCTCTATTTAGTTCTTTGGCCCATTTTTTGATTGGGTCATTTATTTTTCTGGAATTGAGCTGCATAAGTTGCTTGCATATTTTTGAGATTAGTTGTTTGTCAGTTGCTTTATTTGCTATTATTTTCTCCCATTCTGAAGGCTGTCTTTTCACCTTGCTTATAGTTTCCTTTGTTGTGCAGAATCTTTTAATTTTAATTAGATCCCATTTGTTTATTTTTGCTTTTATTTCCAGTATTCTGGGAGGTGGATCATAGAGAATCCTGCTGTGATTTATGTCGGAGAGTGTTTTGCCTATGTTCTCCTCTAGGAGTTTTATAGTTTCTGGTCTTACGTTTAGATCTTTAATCCATTTTGAGTTTATTTTTGTGTGTGGTGTTAGAAAGTGTTCTAGTTTCATTCTTTTACAAGTGGTTGACCAGTTTTCCTAGCACCACTTGTTAAAGAGATTGTCTTTAATCCATTGTATATTCTTGCCTCCTTTGTCGAAGATAAGGTGTCCATAGGTGTGTGAATTTATCTCTGGGCTTTCTATTTTGTTCCATTGATCTATATTTCTGTCTTTGTGCCAGTACCATACTGTCTTGATGGCTGTGGCTTTGTAGTAGAGCAAATTTCAAGTATACAATGCAGTGTAAGCTACAGTCACCATACTGTATTGGATTTCCATATTACATCTTATAGCTGAAAGTTTGTACCTTTTGACTAACATTTCCTCACTATTATTTACATTCTAATAAGTGGTGTTTACCTTTTAAAAAAATGTAATGTTATTCTCCTAAAGGTTTAGTTTAGTTGCTAAGTCGTGTCCAACTTTGTAACCCCATGGACTGTAGCCTGCCAGGCTTCTCTGTCTATGGGATTTCCCAGACAAGAGTACTGGAGTGGCTTGCCATTCCAGGGGATATTCCCAACCCAGGGACTGAACCTGCGCTTTCTGCTTGGTGGATTCTTTGCCACTGCACCACCTGTGTGTGTGTGTGTGTTCGTTGCACAGTCGTGTGCAATTCTTTGCGACCCTGTGGACTGAGCCCGCCAGGCTCCTCCATTCATGGGATTTTCCAGGCAAGAATACTGGAGCGGGTTGCCATTTCCACCTGCACCCCATGCAGTGGAAGCGTGGCGTCCTAACCACTGGACTGCCAAGGAAACCCAAAGAGCATGCATGTGAATTCTGTTTTGCTGCACCACACAGCGTGAGGGATCCTAGTTCTCTAAACAGGGATCAAATCTGTGTCCCCTGCAGTGGAATCACAGATTTTTAATCACTGGACCACCAGGAAAGTACTCCCTGCCAGATGGTTTCTAATGGTTGATGGAAGAAATTTTCACTTATTGAGATTTGAGGAAGTCATTCTAGCTTGTACATGATTTGGCTTGAACTTTATGCCAGTTAGGACATTCTGTCTGTGGTCCATCACACGAATATTGTACAGCTGCTCTAACCATTAAAGAAAAGGGTGTGGTGTCCAGAAGTAAAGAATGTCTGTTTTGAAGACAGAGATAAATGCCCCCCTTCCTGGGACATCAATGCAAGTACTCCTTTGATGATAAGGCTCCCTTCCCGGCACCAAGGTCATACTGACTCACTGGATGTGCTAATCTGTCTTTTTTTTTTTTTTTTTTTTTTTAAACTTGAAGGAATGCACCCCGGTCGTGTTTGATCTTCTTTGTTCTGAGAAGATAGAAAACTGCTGAAAACCATGCTTCCCTTGGGTAATTCCCAGACCTCCTGAGAAGCTGTCTCCTGGGCTATAATTCTCAGTCTGGCTTGAATAAAACTCCCCTCTATTTTTAGATTGGTTATTGATCACTTGCATTGACAGTGCATTGAGGTGAGGGTGATTATGTGACCTCTGACTGCCCTCTATCCCTAGGACTCTGATCCTCACAATGGTATTGACTCTTCCAGTCTATCTTTTTTCTTCTCTCTTTAATTTACCACACTATGTATCTCCATCTTCTCAAGGCCCTAGCACAACCTCTTCATCTGTGCCCACTCTGGTTGAATTTCAGTTTATGTTTACCACCTAAAAATTGCCTTGATTAATGGTTTCTGCCCCAGGGACCTGGGAAAAGTCTGTTATGGACTGAATGCTTTTGTCTCCTCCAATTTTACATATTGAAATCCTACCCATAGTGATAATATTAGGAGGCACAGTCTTTAGGGGGTCCTGAGGATGGAGCCCTCCTGATAGGATTTAAGAGGCCCCAGAGAGCTCTCTGGTTCCTTCCACAACATGAGGACACAGTGTAAGATGGACATCCATGAACCAGGAAGCGGGCCCTCTCCAGACATCAAATTTGATAGTACCTTGATCTTGAGCATTCCAGTCTCCAGAACTGTGAGAAATAAATGTTCACTGTTTAAGCTACCTATCTATGGTAATTTGTCAACCTGAGCTAAGACACTGTTCCTAGCAATTTCACTCTTTCTAACATGAGGACAAAGTCTGGCAGGAAAGAAACGCTGAGGCTGGTATCTACTTCCTAAAGTAACGAAGCCACATTTGACAGGCGGATGGACCCCCCTGCCCCTGGCTTTGACCATGCCAATCTGAAGACAATGGACTCCATCTTATACTCTTTGAGTACCCACTCTGTTTTTTGTCTTTTTTAAATTTTTTGGCCATGCCACGTATCATGTGGGATCTTGGTTCCCTGACCAGGGATTGAATCCATGCCTCCTGTATTGGAAGCAGAGTCTTACTCAACCACTGGACTGCCAGAGAAGTCTCTCCACTCTGTGTTTTAGTTAAGGGCGAGTAAATACCTGGAAGGTTTAGTATTTTACCTGTGAAATATGTGTTAATTTTCTATCCTAGAATATAACCCGCTTTGAGGACAAGGGTGGTACTTTTCATTTCTATTTCTCTAACTCCTAGCACAATGCTTAGCACCTAGTGTTACATCCCCAGCAAATGGCAGTTGAATGAAGAGTTTTGCCTATGTTAGCTCTGCTCTCTCATGACTGTTTTCCTCCATTCGGGCTTTTTTCCCACCTAGCTCAGCTTGGAAGCACCTTGGTTCACCCTTGGTGTTGGGTCACACGGCTCAAAGCTCTGGGCATGGCTGCAGAGGAAAGCACTTGGCTCACCAAGAGAATGATGGTTTCTGGCCCCTTGCCTTCATTTAGAACTTTCTGCCACATACCGATTTCCGAAAGCTACAAACGTGTCAGATTTCTGACAACCAGGAAGTTTTGTCTTTGCTGAAATGTGAATTCACTTGACTGGATTTAGATAACCAATAGGATCCTTCCACTTTGGCTTTGAGCTTCTTTGCCTAGAATCTCCTTAAAAAGGGGACATGAAATACTAAAATGGAATGATTGAAATAGTTGTATGGTCTAAATAGTCTAATCCCTCATTTTACAAATGGGGAAACTGAGGGACTAAGTGACCATTTAAGGCTGTGTGTTCACTAGTACAAAACTGAGATCAGAACCTAGATCCTGAGCTCTTGGCCCCACTGCCCTCTCTAGGGGAGAAACCTAGCAAATGAACTAGAGAAGCACAGTATTAAAAGAACCTCCTGTGACATCGAAAATATAGCATGTGGCCCTCAAAGCCAGTGCAATGAGACAGCCCTGAGGGTTGGGATGGGGAGGGAGGTGGGGGGGGCTCAGGATAGGGGACACAGGTACACCCATGGCTGATTCATGTCAATGTGTGGCAAAAACCACTACAGTATTATAAAGTAATTAGCCTCCAATTAAAATAAATTAATTAAAATAAAATATCACAAAAAATATAGCATATGGGGGTGAGAGGAGGTGGATAAAAAGGTAGAGCTTCAGAATGCATTTAACTTGTCATCAACTTAAAAAAGTAAAACTTCCAGTTATGAGATAAAAAGTCCTGGAGATGTAATGTGCAGCATGGTGACTACAGTTAATAATTATGTATTTTTAAAAATTACTGAGGACTACCCTGGTGGTCCAGTGGCTAAGACTCTGCAGTGCAGGAGGCCTGGGTTCAATCTCTGATCAGGCAGCTAGATCTCACATACCACAATGAAAACCCAGTGCAGCCAAATAAGTATTTTAAAAATCACTGTATTGCATTTGGGAAAGTTGCTAAGAGCATAGAACTTAAAATCTCATCACAAGAAACAACAAATGTGCCACTGTATGTGGTAATGGACATTAAATGTATTGCAGTGATCATTTTGCAATATATATAGATATTAAATTATGTTGTACACCTAAAACTAATACAATGTTCTATGTCAGTTATATCGCAAATAAATAGGTAAATAAATAAGTTCACTATTGAACTAAGGCTACTGAATTGTATACCTTGAAATGTTTAAAACTGTAAATTTTATGTTATAGATAATTTACCACAACAGAAAGCAATTCCAAAAATTTTTATCTGATATGAACCTATGCAGGTTGACACTGTTCTCCCCTTTAGTCTTCTGCCCGCTGGTCTTGTGGAGAGAAAATTGCTCCAAACTTGTAGCACAGAAGCCCCTTTGCCTGTGGAGAGTGGGCACACACGAGCCATGACCCAGCCCCAGAGCTGGGAGAGTCCAAACGCGGCAACATCTGAAGAGGCTCCTGACCACCTGGCATCGCTTCAGATCTGAGCACAGGCCTCAGCAGGCTTGCCCCCAAGGGCTCTGCTCATAGCCAGGCATGTACCTGTATATGACTTCCTGGAGGGTACTTGCTATTCTCAGACACAGTCTGGTATAATTTAACTGAGAGAAAACACTTTTCAAAATATAAAGTCACCAAAGGAAAATAACATAACCAGGTATATATTCAAAGAGGCTTCCCAGGTAGCACTAGTGGTAAAGAAGTAGCCAGTGTAGGAGGCATAAGAGACATGGGTTTGGTCCCTGAATCGGGAAGATCCCCTGCAGGAGGGCATGACAACACACTCCAGTATTCTTGCCTGGAGAATCCCATGGACAGAGGAGCCTGGAGGGCTGCAGTCCATAGGGTCACACAGAGTGGGTCACGACTGAAGCAACCTAGCACGTGCATACATTGGAAAATTTAGTTTCTGCCTTCATCTCACCAATTCCCCTGTCCCTTCCAACAGGAAGCCATTTTTCTTTGTGTGTGTGTGTGTGTGTGTGTGTGTGTGTGTGTGTGTGTGTGTATTTTCCAGTGTCAGACATTTTATATGACAGCTTTTTTCCCTCTTCAAAAATTCTCGATTCTTAATTTTTCTGTTTTGGGTTCCTCCTCATTCATTGACACCAGCTCGTGACTCCTTTCTAGATGCAAAGATAAGGGACCACATGCAGTGGGTGGGAGGCAGAGGAAGGGGAGGATGAGGGGGCTGGTGAGACTCTTGATCTCTATGTAGGGGTCTGGGGTTTGAGGTCTTCTGATCATTCTAGATTCCTTGGTTGGGCCCTACATGTTTGCAGAAAGAACTCAGATATTGTGAGGAGGGTCAGGCCTCAGTTATGAATTTAGGAGGTTTGATTAGACCCAGAACATGGATCTTCTCAGGGGAAGGATCTTTTGTTAGGAGTAGGGATGCAATTCCCAATGAGTAGAAAGAAAATCTCTGGCCTAAGGCAAAACCCAGCCCAGGAGTATATATAGATACTGTGATGGGTTAGCGTGGGTGTGGGACCTGGCCTGTACCTGCAGGCAGGCCAGCACTGGAGCTCCATGGGCCTCCAGGGCCTCAGGTGCCAATGGCCAGGGCTGGCTGGGCCCTGTCATCGGCTGTGGAGACTTGGAGGCAAAGGTGACCTCAGATGTCCAGTCACTCAGTTTCTGGATGTTCACCCCTGTGAAGACTGGACCTGTCTTGCCCACTGGGTGGAGCAGGCCTGGGAGCCAGTGAGCTCAGGGAAACGGCTGCCTTGCCTACCTGCCAGCTCCAAGCTATGGCTGGGGTTTCTTGCTGATGGTAGTGGTGTTGTGTGTGTAAGAAGGAGTCGGGGGTTGCTTCATTACCGGATAGAGAGGATGTTGGGGAGTCAAGTGCTCCCTGGAGGCGTGAGCAGATCGTCCCCCTGAGACCAAACACCCTTGGAAAAGGACCATCCTAGGAAGCAGGCTCACTTAGGATTGTGGGGGGCAGTTTGCTGGAGAAAGGGAGACTTCTGCTGTGTTTACGGCTAGGACCCTGGATGGATGTTCATCTCCTAAGCTTCAGGAAGAGTTCATGGCTGCCGAACAAATGGATTACAAGGCAGAAAATATTATCCTTAAGAATATTCATGAGAACTGTGTTATTCCTGGATGTATTTGAAATTTTTCACTGGACAATGCTTTCACAGATTTGGTGAGTGTTGAAATTTTTCATAGCCTATGTGTGGTTGCTTTTGATGATCTTGCCTTTTAGACATTAGAAGGTGGAGGTGCCATTCTCCACCCTCCTTCCACCCTCCAACAGGGCCCTGGCCTGCTCAAGATTCCTGCCAGAAGGAGAGTTCAAGAGACTCCATTCCTGGGGAGTGAGCCATGGCCTCCCCACTACACTGATATTGCAGGCAACAGCACCGACTGGTTATCTGAAGACCTGTTCCCTGGTTGGGTCCTGTGTTTGGGAAGAGTTCAGAGAACTTTGTGAGGAGGGTCAGGCTTCTGTTTAACCTTGAGTTGTTTAGTTAGGTCCAGAACAGAACTCGTGATTAAAGTGTCAACATTACTTCCCTGGTGGCTCAGATGATAAAGAATCTGCCTGCAACGCAGGAAACCCAGGTTTGATCCCTGGGTTGGTAAGATTACCTGGAGAAGGGAATGGGTACCCATTCCAGTATTCTTGCCTGGAGAACTCCATGGACAGAGGAGCCTGGTGGATTATAGTCCACCTGGTCGCAAAGAGTTGGGCACGACTGAGGATCTAACACTTGCACTTTTTTACACTCATAGGTTCTCTTTCCTCCCATCTAAAAGTACCCTGTAGGGCCTTCTCTATTGACCCAGTGGTTAGGACTCTGTGTTTCCATTGCGGGGAGAGCTGGTTTAATTCCTGAGCAAGGAATTAAGATCCTGCATGCGACATCCAAAAAAAGATAAAAGGTACAGGATTGTAAGCTCCTGATGCAAAGGACGTATTTTTGCTCTACTTTGGTCACCTGATGCAAAGAACTGACTCATTGGAAAAGACCCTGATGCTGGGAAAGACTGAAGGCAGGTGAAGGGGATGACAAAGGATGAGATGGTTGGATGGCATCACCGACTCAATGGACATGAGTCTGAGCAAGCTCCAGGAGTTGGTGATGGACATGAAAGCCTGGCGTGCTGCAGTCCATGGGGCCGCAAAAAGTCAGACACGACTGAATGACTGAACTGAACTGAAGCAAAGGGAAAGGGAGGAAAGGCAGAAGCAATATGATCTGGACTGATGAAGCCTTTTCCCACTTGCATCCACAGCAAGACACAGAGGAGGGATGAAGGCAGGTGGGGCGGGAGGTGAGTGGGTGGTGCTTGGTGGCTGTCTGGATCTGGCTGGCCGCCCCCCTCTAAGGATGCATGCGGAAGCGGGGCATGGGAATGGTTTGCTGCTCTTTTACAGAACTAGCAGCGTTAGGTCCCAGAGTCCTATTTCCCAGCTCTCAGTCTCCTAGCACCAGTCAAGCCGCCTCAGTTCATTTTGAAGTGGAAACAAGTCCGTGGATATGTTTCCCCAAATAACTTAGAATTACATGAAAAACTTCCCTAAAGTCACACTTTAAGTGTTATGACAAAAACAGATGAACAGGAGCACAGCAGGGTTGCAGAGTCGGCTTACCCTTTTGGAAGCTAAATAGAGAAAGAGGACTTTGATTTTCTTTCTTAGGAATTCTCCCCCACCCACCCCCCAGATAGGAGGGATTGAAATGATGATATGGCGGTTAGCCAGGGAAATAGAGTCCTTCGTGGCCTATGGGTTATGTTGTAGAGCTCAGCCATCAGTTCCCTTTGTTCTCTGTGGGTTTAGGCAGAACACAAGGAGGGGGACTCAGAGCCGAGTGGAGGTGGGTCCTATAGAGCCCACTGCGAGAGGCAATAGGGTGGGGCAGGTCCCATTCTCCTCTGGTTTCCCAACTCTGTGACAGTGCAGATGGTGTCCTACAGAAGCGCATTCCGGCCCCTCCCAGCCAGATGTTGGGACTTCCTCCCTCTACTCTTTCTCCCACTGTCACCTCCCCACCAACACCTGGAGGCCTTTGTCCACACCTCGACAGAGAAGCCAGGATGTCTAGCAGGTTCTGGGTGAGACTCAGCAGGGCCAGGGATGGACAATCTGGGGAGTCTGGGCTCAAGAGGAAGGGCTGGAGGAGTCCCCTTGACCCCTTCTGACCTGACTTTTGAACCCAAGTCTTGAACTTGAAAGCCAGTGAAATAAGCACAGAACTCAGCTGAGAGCTGAACTCTTGTATGTAAGAATATTCTCTCCCTTATTTGTATAGTTTACTGAGGCAAATGTGAGGCCAAAAGGCAGTCCTAGGTTGATCGGGGCTTCCCAGGTAGCTCAGCTGGTAAAGAATCCGCCTGCAATGTAGAAGAGCCCGGTTCAATTCCTGGGTCTGGAAGTTCCCCTGGAGAAGGGATAGGCTACCTACTCCAGTATTCTTAGGCTTCCCTGGTGGCTCAGGTGGTAAAGAATCTGCCTGCAATGTGGGAAGACTGGGTTTGATCCCTGGGTTGGGAAGAGTCCCTGGAGGAGGGCATGGCAACCCACTCCAGTATTCTTGCCCAGAGAATCCCCATGGACGGAGGAGCCTGGTGGGCTACATTCCATGGGGTTGCAGAGTTGGACACGACTGAGCGACTAAGCACAGCACAGCACAGGTTGATGGGACCCTGGGTCCCTCCAAGAGTCACAGGCAGTTATGGGGAGGGAAGTCCCAAATGAAGGGAGAGGCGGTGATGGGCAGAGATGATCCAGCAGTGTCTGGAAGAGACAGGGAGACGTGGCGATGGAGGAGAGGCGGCGATGGAGGAGAGGCTTCAGGAGGCTTGGAGGGGAGCAGGGGTGAAAATGAGCCCAGAGGAGCCTTTCACCCCAATGTCTGAGCGATCCCAGCTGCCTCCACAGCTCCAATTGCTACCGTGCCTGCTGAGCTCAGGCAAAGCAATGGAATTTTCAAAGCAATGGAATGCACGCCTCTTCTGATATCACCATCCCTGCTGAGCTCAGGAGCAGGTCCCCAGACTCCCTGGCCTTCCCTCCTCAGGCTGTCAGGGTCTCCTCAGGCCTCAGAGTTGGGGACTTAAGGCAAACTACAGGGGGGACACCAGGGCCTGGACAGTGAGGCTTGGGGAGCAGGCTGCTCCCCAGGAAGACTTCCCACCTCAGGCTCCTTCCACCTCAGGGGGCAGCAGCAGCTATGCTTTAATCCCCTTTCCCAACACATGATACATCCCTCCTGGAAGTGAGCTCTGATTGAGGCAAGAAAAGGGATGGGGGGTGGCGGGGGCAGGAGTGGGCACGACAGAGGGAAGCTGGAAGGGAGAGGAAGCTGGCAGATCTCAGTGCGGAGAAAGGACACTCTGGGCGCTGAGTAGGGGGCATTCACTCTTCAATCGTGCCCCGCTGCCTCTCCCCCCAGGTAAAGCACGGAGGACCCTGCGGGGGTTTCTATTTCAAATTTCTCCTTTATTTTGGACATTTGCTTGGTTGTGACTCCAAGTTATCAAAGATGCAGGGCAAGAACTCTGTAGCGGGAGCAGTGAAGTGGAGAGAAAAGTTGGCGAGAGCAGGGGGTCCCTGCCTCTCTGCTTCCTTTTTAGGGTGCAGTTTGAAAAGTGTCCAAACAGTGTCCCAGAGCACAGACTCGGCAGCTAAAAAGTACAATGCAGTGGAGTGGGGTGAGCTTCCTCTTCCACAGGCAAGGTCCTCGCAGCTGCTGGGAGGCTGGCGGGCAACCTCGAGGCTGTGCCTGGAGCAGCATGGGGTGGTCGGGGCAGGGGGAGCCGTGGCCACCATCTCTCCAACACTCCAAACTCAGATGTTGACTTGTGGGTTGATTGAGGCTGGGGAAGCTCTGGGAGGAGAGAGGGACTGTACGAAGATGCTTTTCACTCCGGGATCTCAAAGGATGAAGGCCAAGAAGCACGTTAAGAGTTGACTGGGTCTTGACTTCTCTGAAGGTGGGAGGTACTGGAATTTTGGGGGTGAGGAGGGACAGCCCCTGATGTGGTTGTGCGACTGTGGAATCCCAGGGCAGCAAGGCACTGGGGCTGGCCATCAGGAGGCAGCTAGGGTGGCCAGGCCCAGCAGCTCACATCAATGGGTGTGCTTAGTCCAGGAAGGGCTGGCAGTGGGATGGGTGTGGGGATGCGAAAGCCATTGTCCCTAAGCTGGTCCCTCTGGGCTCTCGGAGACAGAGCTGATTACCCCCACTGAAAGCTGCTTCCTAGTAGCAGAGAACTTGAAGTCACCCAGTAGGAGGGTCAAACATGTTGGCTTTTTTCTGATGTTAAAATTATTTTGCCAGCTAATCCTGCAATGTACTGCGGTCTTGGATCCATCAACATGCATCGGTGCACACGGGATCAGGCAGTTGGAAAGTGTACCCAGCCCTCTGCCAGGACTGGAGCGAGGGAGAGAGGTCTGGCCAGCAGGACTTTTCGGGGAATCCTGGTTTCCTGGAGCACTAAAGGGCCCTCAGAGTCCATCTGGGTGAGTCCCATTTCCCTGGAGGAAATGGGGTCTCAGAGGAGATAAGGGACTGGTCCTCAGAGGACCCAGAGTAACCCAATGTGACCAGACCCCAGGTCCTCTGGTTCTCAACCCAGTTAGCCTCGATTCCAGATTGAGATGCAAGGTGAGAAGCGCCCAGAGGGATGCAAAAATATGGCGAATTCTCTTCCCCTTCACCCCTCCTCCAGCTGCACCCTCCCTTTCTCAGATGCAAAAATAAAAAATCAGCAAAAATCGGCCAAGGGGCCTGCTCCTTTCTTGTCCCACACACTGCAATGACTCAAGAGAGGCTGGGGGTTACTAATGCCCTTAGGAGGGGGTGGGCAGCCACCCCTTACATCAACTGGGACACTCATCAGATGCAGCCACGCAAACAGCATAAGGCCACAGCTGAGTTATATCTGGGATCTAGACTTGGGGCCGGAGCGACCCAGCAATAAACAGGCCCTCATTCAGAGACTGAGGGTTGGGTCAGCAGAGGGAGGGTGGCCAGCGTGGAATCTGATTGCCAAGTCAAATCTGCCCCCATCCTCGGAGCCAGCGCTGCCGTCCCTGGTGGAAAGACAGGGTGCTGGTCTGCGGCCTCACAGCTGGATGCCCAGGAAGGATACCGGGTCTCTGGAGGGGCCTCCACGCGGCAGCATTGTTTCACGGGAGACTCCGCAGGCGCTTCCTGTACCCATCAGCTGGCTGCTGTGGCCACTACCCTGACCACCTGTCACTCCTGCTGTCTGGAGGCAGACTTTCTTTCTAGCTGGCACATCACTCTTCTGCTCTGTGGTTCCTGAAGGTGGCAGAGCCCTGGTGAGTGCTGGTGGTGATGGTGTGTGTGCACACACCTGGTGGTAACAGGTGCGTGTGTGTGTGCACACACCAGGTGGTGACAGGCCTGCGTGTACACACTTGGTGGTGAAGGATATGTGTGTGTGTATACACCTGGGAATGCACAGGTCCTTGCAGGGCCGCACAACACTCAGCGTGGCGGACCAGGGCCCCAGACACCATTGGCAGGCTCTCCTTCGCTAAGCTACTCAAACTCTAGTAACGAAACTTGGAAAAGTTTCAACAGCCGGGATAGCTGGTTCCCAAGACAGAGAAAGAGGATTCGTGGGGAGACACGGCTAGACGCTCATGTTGGGTGCATTCCCCGCAAATAACTTTATGCCATGGCCTTTAAAGTCACTATGTTCCATGAGGATGGGGGCAAATACAAGCATGTCCAGGAGGTAACATCTGTGTTGGAACAGCTACAGGGACTAGTCTCTAGGAAGCTGAAGTACAAAACGAGATGGTGAACTAGCTCTTGGATTCATTGCGGCAAGCAAGTCCTGAAAAAGCCCTTCAATCCTTCCTCACCCTTCTCGAGTTCTGCCAGGGCCTCAGGTCTGGCCTCTCCCCTTGCCCTCGCCCCCACTTTCTCCTTTCATCCCGCAAGGACTCTGGAGACCTCCGGAGCCGTTGCTTAGCTTCTCCTGGTGCTCCTGTTCATCTCCTCAGAGTCTGGCAAAGCCAGGGGATAGAGGGAAGCGCGAGGGCTGTGGCCATGCTGGCCTGGCCGGAGGAAAGTCCCAGCAGAGAAGCCAGCCAGGCTGCCAACACGACCTGTCAGGCCCCCTTCCTCTGGGCCGTGGGGCCAGCCCCTGCCCTGGCTCTCAATGCCCTCGACACCCTGAATCCGGGTGAGCCTTCCACTGTGGGGCAAGGAGAGCCAGAAAAACTGAGAAGGTCCTTGCAGGCTGTGGGAGGGGTCGTCCGCTGTCCCCACTGATGATCCTGGGGGTGGGGGGCAGCAGTGTCGGTATGTGTTGGGGGGGTCGGGGGTGAAAGGGGTTACACGTCTGTACTAATAGCCCTTGGATTGGTGAAGACCTCGCGCCCAGAGCCTGGCCACGTCACCGGGTAACTCTGGGGCGCTGCAACTTGGAGAGATGCGGGTCCCCCCTCCTTGTAGTAGGTGGGAGCAAAGGAGAGCCTCTCGCCTCCACCCCCGTTGGGCACCATGTCAGCCGTCCGTATATAAAAGGGGGAGGTGTATGGGGAGCAGGCGGTGCAGTGGCCAGCCGCCACCCTGCACGGCTGGCCGCAGGGCTCGCCGGGGATGGGCGCCAGGCTGCCTCGGCCATCCAGGGCCTGGGAGCTGCAGGCATTGCAGGTAGGGCCTCTGGGGTGTGTGGGCAGGTCGTGCTCCTCCTCCTCTTCCTCGTCTGCATCCTCCGCTCTGCTCTTCTTGCAGCAGTAATACTGAGGGGAGAGAGGGGAGAGCTGCCTGAGGGTGGGGTGCCCCCCTCTGGGTACGCACAGACACCCACACCCCTGCTCCGCCGAGGACCCTGCATGGGGCCCTTGGTCAACCCTGGAGACACAAGTCAACACCAGGCACCCACGGTCCACAGCGAAGTCCTCCCGGCCTCACAAGATCAGTTCTTCTCGCTTCCTCCACCTACTTCTTGTGTATTAACTCCACGTGGCTGTTGAGGGGCTTCCCAGGTGGCATTAGGGGTAAAGAACCCACCTGTCAATGCAGGAGACTTAAGAGATGCAGGTTCGATTGCTAGGTGGGAAAGATCTCCTGGAGAAGGAAATGGCAGCCCACTCCAGTATTCTTGCCTGGAGAATCCCATGGACAGAGGGGCCTGGCGGGCTACAGTCCTTGGGGTCGCAAAAAGTCGGACCTGACTGAGCAACTTAGTTGAGGGAGGCGGGGAGGCAGAGAGGGAGGGACATACAGCTTCCACTGAGCCCAGGCTGGGGTGCTGGGAGCTGCTTTCAGTCTCCCTACAGGTGTCCTTCCCACTAATCCTGAAATCTCAGACCTCCAGGAGACACCACACAAGCACCCGGTGCTTTCCCAGCTCACTTGCTCGGGTGCCCAGCGTGTGCAGGCTGAGGGAAAGCTCCCTTCTGACCACCCTGCAAGGTCCAGCTCCCTCGACACAAGCCTCCCACTTTCTAGGCTTGGGGCTTTGTTGCCTCCACGCTGGGGAAGTGGTTTGCTGGCAGCCTGTGGCCCGGGGCCCCAGGCACTGACCTGGAGCCTACAGTAGCACAGGACGGCAATGATGCAGAGGAGGATGACCGTAGCTAGGATTCCGCCAGTGATCACAACTGTTCCCGCTGTCATCCGCCCGGCGCCCCATCAAACTCTGCAAAGACGGGTGGGAAGAGGTGAGGGCAGCTGACTTTTCTCAGCTGGAGGCATGGTGGGGAGGGGGGCACCTGAGAGCAGGGAGGGCCCTGGGGGTGGGACGCCAGGAGCTTCCTGCAGACACAGCGGCCAGGCCAGCCTAACCTGGGACTCACAGCTTTGGGAGGGAAGAGAGGCGGCGGAGAGCTGACTGGGGGTGTAATTCTGCTCCTGGTTTCCCTCTAGTTTCAAAGGTTCTTGCTGTCTTTCTGCTTTAACTCTCCTCTCCCCTCTCCCCACATCATGCTCAACCCCTCACCTTGGTCCTTCCCCAGGCCCCCCACCCCATGGGACCAAGACACGGAGAATAAATAGCTTCTGTTTCTGAGGGCTTAGCCTCTGTGAGGCACTGTGCTGAGCACACCCCTGGTTATCTCAGTTAATCTTCAAAATCACCTTTCGAGATAGTTGTTCATTATCCCTGCTTTACTCACAATGAGCTAAGGCTCTACTTGATCTGGCTGAGAGTCCACCCAGCCTGGTTCACCCCCAGTGGTCAGGCTCTTAATCACTGCACCCTCAAGGGCACAAACACCCATGGTCCCCAAGCCCTTGACGTAGGTGGAAGGCACAGGGTCTGAGCCTCAGAAGTTCTACTTGGTTCTGCCCTGACTCCAAACCACACTCATTCGGGTGGCATCTGTTCTCTCTTTCCAACTCATACAGGAAACAAGGGCAAGGTGAGCTCAGAGGGAGCTGGCAGGCACATTCTGGCTCCTGTGGCAGGCACATTGGGGCGAGGCTGGGGAGACGGGTCCTGCTAAGGGGGTGGGTGGGGCAGAGGCATACTCTGGATATGAGGCTGTCTGACGGCTGACTCCCCTTTCAGGTCCCTGAACAAAGATCCTCGACCCCCCCAGGCACACAGGGGCCAAGGCTGACTCTGCCAGTGGAGCAGGAGGGTGGGAGAAGACTTGGCATCTTGAGGAGCGCAAACACTTACGTTCATAAAGGGAACGGTGACCTGCAAGACAAAGAAAGAAACGGAAATGTGTTAGAAGAGTGTCATCCTGAAAAAGGCCCCAAGGGTTAGATTAGTCACTGGGCTCCACCTCACCTCACCCGGCTCTGTCATCAGTGGGCCCGCTGGTCCCAGATCTGAGTCTCCAGCTTGCAGCTTGAGCCCAACTGTGACAGGCCAAGTCATTACCCTGTCTTCCAGTGGGCTCCCCCACCTCTGCCAACCTCTGAGTTACCGGTTCTCCTGGAGCTGCCACAAAGGGTTTTACGGGTTGTCTCTCTCTCAAAGGGCAAGCGGGGGCTGGAACACGAGCTGCTCAGGAAGCCGTGTGCCCCACTGTGTCCACTTGAGGAAAGGGTGCCTTTCCTCACCCAGAGACACCATCTGCTCCTCACTGTTGTGCTCCTGGAGCCCGGCATGGACCCGGCACTGCTTCTAACTCACTCAAAGATGCTCACAGTGTGGTCTGTGGACCAGTCCAGGCAGCACCTGGGAGCTGGTTAGATACGTAGCATCTCAGGCCCCTCCACCAGCCGAAGGAGTCAGAACGTGTGTTTTAACGAGGCCCCAGGTGATTATCTGCACATTGGAGTTTGACAAGGTTGTGGCACATTCCCCTAGGTGCCCAGTTTCTTCTTTTAAAATGTTTATTTGTTGATGAATAAGCATTTCTTTTCAATGTTTAAAATAAATGGTAAACGCTCTTCGTTGCTGCACACGGCTTCCTCTAGTTGCGGTGCACAGGCTTGCGCTGCCATAGCTTCTCTTACTGCTCAGCATGGGCTCCAGGCACATGAGCTTCAGCTCAGGAGTTGTGGCGCACAAGCTTAGCTGCTCCGTGGTGTGCGGGATCTTCCTGGGCCAGGGGTGGAACCTGTGTCCCCTGCATTGGATTCTTAACCACTGGACTACCAGGGAAGCCCAGACTTTCAAATCCTCCAATCGTTTGGCTTCTTCCAGTCTTCGATTCTTCACACCAGTTATGGCTGTAGGCTGCATACCTGCACTGGTGCGATGGGTTCCTAAAGGACTTCACTGGTTTTGTCTTCACATCACCTACAGTCAGCCCTTCACCATGCCCCTGCTCCCCTCTTACTCCAGAGCCTTTCTGGCACCGTGCTGCCTTCAGGACACATTTATCTGGGTGCAGACTTAATTTAGACTGAGCTTCAGTGGCTTTTCCCTCCCTGACTTCCCTGCATGCTCACTACCAATTTATTTTTCCCTTCTCACTGCCCATTGTCCGCCCTCCCCTGCCTCAGGAATTCTCTGCCCATCAGATAGTCCCAGTTCTTAAGACGCGTATTGCCTAGTATTGAAAAGACACTTAATAAACCTTATGGACCAGAGATGCACAGACCAGGGGCTGTGAGAACACAGAGGAGGGGGCAGCTACCTACTTGGGGAAAAGTTCCAGAGAACACGTTATGTTCCATGAGCAGAGTTCTAAAAGTGGTGTGGAGGCTTGTCCAGCAGACAAAGTGCAGAGGGTGGAATGCACAGTCCAGGAGTGTGAAAGAACACAGAGGCAACATACAGTTCTCAGGAACTGTAAGGATCCAAGAAGGCTGGGGTACGCATGAAGCAGGAGAGGCTGTAAAGCAGGCAAGGACATGGGATTTAATGCTTATGGAGACAGTGGGGGCTCCTGAAGGGTTTCAGTAGGGGAGACCATAATGTCTCACTTTCTCCATCTGTTTCAATTCTGCCCATCCTTCAGGGCTCTGAGAAGCCTTCCCCAGCTGCCTCATCGTGATGCAATCTCTCTTTCTGCACTTCTACTGTAATGCCTTTCCACGGGCCACTTTTCAGATCCTATCTTGGTGCAATGCTTGTCAACTTGTGTGGGAACCTCGTGACTCCTGCACTAAGTTATAAGTCCTCCGGGGTCAGGAGTTGCATGTTATACTCTCTCCTATCCTGCAGCTTTATACGTAGGGCCTGGCACACAGCAGGCACTTAATAAAAGTAATCACTTCCCCATATGGGCTTCCCTGATGGCTCAGATAGTAAAGAATGTGCCTGCAATGCAGGAGACCTGGGTTCGATCCCCGGGTTGGGGAAGATCCCCTGCAGGAGGGCATGGCAGCCCCCTCCAGTATTCTTGCCTGAAAAAGTCCATGGACAAAGGAGCCTGGCGGGCTACAGTCCAAAGGGTCGCAGAATCCGACACAACTGAGGGACTAACACATGCATATATATCCTTCCCCCATACAGCGTTTCTTTTATAGGCCTGGCAGTAATGACCCTGATTGACCACCAGAGGGCAGTGTATCTCTCCACTCGCGTCTCATCTGCAGTCCGTTTGACTGCTGAAATGTGTGGTGAGCCATGCTTCAGGGTTCATTGGGGTGTTTGTTGGGACTTGGGGTGAGAAGGTGAACCTCAGCCTTGGGAGGACTTATACACCATCACAACAACACCACTCCTCCTTCTCCTCCTTCACTGGCCTGCTCACCCCTGAGATGGCTCGAGAGAGAGAGACCCTAGCGACCTGAGGTTGGAGGAGCCAGCAGTCGTCCACTCTCCTGAAATCTTGGTCTGGTCCCCTGGGATATGCCCAGGCCGCTTTAGGAAGCAGGGAATTATGAAACCATACAGGCAGAGCATCCTTCCTTCTCTGCCCTCCGTGCCTGGCCTCCCTCTTTCAGCACTGTGAAGGCTGCGCAGCAGAAGTGGCCTGGAAAGGGGAGCAAGGCAGTACAGGCGGAGCCATGGGGCTGAAGGCCCATTCAAAGCCCAAATGTGCCACTTAGCAGACACCCCATCTTGGAAGCTGGCCTTCTTTTTCATTTGTAAAAGAGAGATTACGAAAAAAAAAAAAAACACAGCTTACTAGTATGACCATGAATAAAAGGATTCACATATACAATGGCCCCTTGTAAACTCTAAGATGCCCTTCAAACATGGTTATCTGTGCAGAAAAGGGAGGCCCACACATTTTGTGACCACCTAAGTCTGGCCTCACAGTCGTAAACCAAGAAGGGGCCTGTAAAGTGCATGTGGTCAACTAGCCAGGTCCCCGCCAGCCCCCTGGAGGGTCCAGTCCTGGTGGTGCATTTCAATTCTGCCCCACAAGGGTGTTTATGGTTTCAGGTGGGCTTATTTTCTCCTTGCAAATAGATGTAAATAATCACAATAACTCCCTGAACCTAAACAGCTTTATTCTACAGTTTACCATAAGTCTGAAATGGCAACCCACTCCAGTATTCTTGCCTGGAAAATCCCACGGACAGAGGAGCCTGGTAGGCTACAGTCCATGGGATCGCAAAGAGTCAGACACAACTGAGTGACTTCACTTTCTTTCTTTGTCTTTTCTCCTACATATGAATGCCTTCTGTTCTGAGAGCCCGATCATTAAGTCCAGTTTGCTCGTTAAGTCCAACAAAGTTAGCCTAGGTACCCAGCTAACACAACTGGCTATATAGTAGTGTACTGCAATAGGTTTATAATACTTTCCACACAAATAATATGTAAAAACAAACACAAAACATTTTTAATCTTAAACTATAGTACCTTGAAAACTACAGTAGTAAACAGCTGGCATTCAGGGGCTGGCATTTACGGAACAGGCAAGAAGATTACTGACTGGAGGAGGGAGAGGAGATGGGAGACAGTAGAGCTGAAGGACTCAACAATAGGAGATGGAGGGCAAGCTACAATTTCACTCACGCCTGATGTTGATGGCACAGGTTCTGGTTCCTTGCTGGATTCAATTCTATCTGTTGTTCAGTCACTAAGTTGTGTCTGACTCTTTGCGACCCTATGGACTGCAGCACGCCAGGCTTCCCTGTCCTTCACTATCTCTTGGAGTTCACTCAGACTCATGTCCCTGGAGTCAGCAATGCCATCCAACCATCTCATCCTCTGTCATCCCCTTCTCCTCCTGCCCTCAATCTTTCCCAGCATCAGGGTCTTTTCCAATGAGTCAGCTCTTCGAATCAGGTGGCCAAAGTATTGGGGCTTCAGCTTCAGTGTCAGCCTTTTCAGTGAATACTCACGGTTGATTTCCTTTAGGTTTGACTGGTTTGATCTCCTTGCTTTCCAAGGGACTCTCAAAAGTCTTCTCCAACACCACAGTGTGAAAGCATCAGTTCTTTGGCTCTTAGCCTTCTTTATGGTCTAACTCTCACATCTGAACATGACATCTGAAAAACTATAGCTTTGACTATATGGACCTTTGTTGGTAAAGTGATGTCTCTGCTTTTTAATATGCTATTTAGGTTGGTCATAGCTTTTCTTTTAAGGAGCAAGCGTCTTTTAATTTCATAGCTGCAATTACTGTCCAAGGTCATTTTGGAACCCAAGAAAATAAACTCTGTCACTGTTCCCATTTTTCCCCTGACTATTTGCTATGAAGTGATGGGACCAGATGCCATGATCTTTGTCTTTTGAATATTGAGTTTTAAGCCAGCTTTTTCATTCTCCTCTTTCACCTTCATCAAGAGGTTCTTTAGTTCCTCTTCGCTTTCTGCCATTAGGGTGGTATCATCTGCATATCTGAGGTTATTGATATTTCTCTTGGCAATCTTGATTCTAGCTTGGGCTTTATCCAACCTGGGATTTCTCATGATGTACTATCTGTATAAGCTAAATAAGCAGGGTGACAACATACAGCCTTGACGTATTCCTTGACCAATTTTGAACCAGTCCATTGTTCCTTGTCCGGTTCTAACTGTTGCTTCTGGACCTGCATACAGGTTTCTCAGAAGGCAGGTAAGGTGGTCTGGTGTCTTTTTAAGAATTTTCCACAGTTAGTTGTGATCCACACAGTCAAAGGCTTTAGTATAGTCAATGAAGCAGATGTTTTTCTGGAATTCCCTTGCTTTTTCTATGGTCCAACAGATGGTGGCAATTTGATGTCCAGTTCCTCTGCCTTTTCTAAATCCAGCTTGTACATCTAGTTCTTAGTTCACATACTGTTGAAGCCTAGCTTGAAGGATGTTGAGCATGACAGTGTGTGAAATGAGTGAAACTGTGCGGTAGTTTGAACAGTCTTTGGTATTGCCCTTCTTTGGGATTGGAATGAAAACTGACGTTTTCCAGTCTTGTGGCCACTGCTGAGTTTTCCACACTTGCTGCCTTATTGAGTGCGGCACTTTAACAGCATCATGATGATTTGCCTAAAGTCATAATAGCAAGTGTCTGAGTCAGGACTGGAGTCAGGACTGAAGGGCTAGTGCTATGGAGTTTCTGCCACATCCCTTGCCTGATTAATTTCCAAGGCTTTGAGAAGAAGGTCCCTATGTACCCTCGCAGGGCCTGGACAGAATAGATTCAGTGGGAACCAACTCAGGGGCTGAGGGCAGCCAAAGAGAACAAAGGCTGTTGCCAACTGCAGAGCCCCGGGCCCACCCTCTGTGACCAGGACTTTCTGGAGCCCCCTCTCCACCAGCACCTCTCTTCACCCATGATCCAGGTACCTTCCTCCGTGCCTCACACTTACGTGAACAGCTGGATCAGTGACAGCCCAGTCACGCCGGCTGTGCCTGAGCAGACAGCAGCTGGGGGCGCATCATGGCCAAGGGCATCAGTTCCTGCCAGAGAAGGGAGGGGAAGAAAGTCAGTGAGAGCTTGTCGGGGAGGCTGAGAGGACAGACGGGTACACGCTGGCACCTGGCTGTGGCCCCAGGACTCTGGAGTGGACACTCCCAAGGGGGGCTTTTTTCCTGACCTTCCACCACAGCCTTGGTCTGAGGTCCCCCCAGCCTGAGAACCTAGGCTCAGACCTCTAAGGCCACATCCTATCCCGTCCTTGTTTCTTTCCCTCAGTGTCACTGCCTGGAACCCTCTGCCCGACGCAGCATCGGAACAAGAGCAACCTCCTGCTCTGGGAAGTGAGCCTCAGTCCGGGAAGGGAGTCCGGCTCCTCTTCCCTGCTCCTGCTGGAGCATGCTGCCCTGTCCCCTGGTGGATGTGTCCCTTTTGGCTGCATAGGGATCCCTCTCATATACTTCTTTCCCATCCCCTTACCTCATTCTTTCCTGGAACTGTCTGTATTCCCAGTGCCCAGAGTTGCTCACACCTTTCTCTTACTCCAATACCCTGACTCCTCAGGGCAACATGCCCACCAGACACTTGGATGGATAAGTTCATGGTGATGGAGGTGGAGGAGGTGAGATCCACCGAGGAATCCAGTGTAGGCAAATTATTGGGCATCCCTTCAAGCCAAAAGTCTTTATCCACTCAACCTTATTTAGAGGAGCATCTGGGCCCAACCTAGGAATGGGGTATTGGGGGTGGTAGGGAGAGGAAGGGTGCCCCCGATGGTGATGCTGGGCTGCTGCTCACTGTCCTGAGGAAAACCTGCTCCACCGGGTGTGTGTTTTCATTAGAGGGAACCTAACCATGAATGGGATGTGCTGAGCCACCTTCCACAGGGACAGAGCTGACAACCTCCAGGATCTCTGGCTCAGCAGGAAGCTGGAGGTCAAAGCACAGACATTTTCATGCCTCAAGGACTGCACCCATCTGAGTTCAGCAGGTCTCAAGAACAGAGCTCCCAGAGAAGTTGAGAAGGCAGTTGGTCACCTGCAGAGGTGCTCCATCCCCACCTTCACCTCCTTCTAGATCTAGGCCTTAACAATGTCTTCAGTGCCTGCCTTGGATGTTCTGGACACTCAGGCTTTCTCTTCTAAAAGATGTTTTCACTCATATGAAAATACATGTTGTATGTAGCTGGATGTCGGAGTGGGACTCTTCCCACCTAAGTGTTGATGGAGATGCCAGTGGGTTGACATCAGAAGACTAAAGTGAGTTTGGAATAGGTCCCTCCTCCCTGGCCATGTGCAGGGAAATATACATGGGGATGCACATCGGCTTCAGGATTCATGTTGTTGTTCAGTCGCTAAGTCATGCCAGACTCTTTGTGACCCCATGGACTGCAGCACACCAGGCTTCCCTGTCCTTCACTGTCTCCTGGAGTTTGCTCAGATTCATGTTCATTGAGTCAGGATTCATGAGTGCTTTGTAAAAGAGAGATGGGTCAATAATCTGGTGAAGATTTGGTGAGGAAGATTTCCTTAGCAAGAGCTGTTGCTGAGCCGTGAATCTCTCACTCCAACCAGCAAAAGAGGCGGGAGGGCCATGGAACTGGAAGGGCTCGTTGCCTTGGGTCCTGCCCAGTAGTGCCACCTGGAGGCATGAGCAGACCCCAGTCGAGGAGGCCAGGCCTCCAGATGCCCCAGGGGCTGAGCAAGGAGTTGCCAAGAAGGCCAGGAATAGAGATGATGTGTTTGTCTGGGTTAAGGGACCATCAGGGAGCCTCAGAAGAGCCCCAGAAAGCATTCACAAAAGCAGGAACCAGTCTAAAGCTACTCTCTAACCAGTAAGAATTCTCCATTTCTCAGCAGCTCTTAAGGATAGTGGGAGGGAGGGTAAGAGCAGGGGGAATGTAGACAGCAAGGGATTCTGTCCAATGCCCCAGTTGCAGCAGATCCAAACTGGAGAACAGGAGAAGAGTAATGCTGTTGGGTGGGGAGTATTTTGATTATCACTCATGACTGACACTCTAATTTCTGAGCTGAAACTGCATCTATAACTTAGAGTGACTACGAGACTATCACCTAGGAGGGAATGAAACAGCAATGGGCCTGGCATAAGTTTTACTCTAGGGGCAGGGGCAGATTTCTCCCACTGAATACATTTTAAAATAAAGGGATACTTGATCGTACACCATGATCAAGTGGAATTTATCCCAAGGATGCAAGGATTCATCAATATGCATATATCAATTAGGGTGATACATGACATTAACAAACTGAAGAATAAAAACCATACAATCATCTCAGTATATGTAGAAAATTTTTGACAAAATTCAACCCATTTATGATAAAAATTCTCCATAAAGTGTGCACAGAGGGAACATAACTCAACGTAGTAAAAGCTATATACGACAAACCCATAGCTAACTTCATTCTCAAGGGCGAAAAACTGAAAGCATTTCCTCTAAGATTAGAAACAAGACAAGGATATCCACTCTCACCACTTTTATTCAACATGGTTTTGGAAGTCCTAGACACAGTCATCAGAGAAGAAAAATAAAATAAATTCAAATTGGAAAAGAAGTAAAACTGTCACTGTTTGCAGAAGATGTGATAACCATTTACAGAAAATCCTAAAGATGCTACAAGAAAACTGCCAGAGCTCATCTATGAATTTGGTAAAGTCGCAGGTTACAAACTTAATACACAGAAATCTACTGCATTTCTATACACTCAAAATGAAAGATCAGAAAGAGAAATTCAAGAAACAATTCCATTTACCAGGCATCAAAAAGAATAAAATACCTAGGAACAGAGCTACCTAAGGAGACAAAGGACTGTACTCTCAAAACTATAAGACACTGATGAAAGAAATAAAAGATGACACCAACAAATGTAGAAATATACCATGTTCTGGGATTGGATGGATTAATACTGTGAAAATGACCATACTATACAAAAGCAATCGACAGATTCAATGCAATCCCTATCAAATTACCAATAGCATGTTTCACAGAATTAGAACAAAAAATTTTACAATTTGTATGGAAACACAATAGAAGAGCCCGAATACCCAAAATTATCTTAAGAAAGAAAAATGGAGCTGGAGGAATCAGCCTTCCAGATTTCAGGCTATACTACAAGCTACAGTAATCAACAGTATGATGCTGGCACAAAAACAGAAATTAGATCAATGGGACAGAATAGAAAGTTCAGAGATAAACCCATGCACCTATGGTCACCTAATCTATGACAAAGGAGTCAAGACTATACAATGGAGAGAAAACAGTCTCTTCAACAAGTGGTGCTGGGAAAACTGGCCAGCTACAAATGAAAGAATGAAATTAGGGTACTCTCTAATATCATACACAAAATAAACTCAAAATAGATTAAAGATCTAAATGTAAGGCCAGAACTATAAAGCTCTTAGAGGGAAACATAGGCAGAACACTCTTTGACATAAATTGCAGCAAGATCTTTTTTGATCCACTTCCTAGAGTAATGAAAATAAAAGCAAAAATAAATGGGATCTAATTAAATTTGAAAGCTTTTGCACAGCAAAGGAAACCATAAACAAAATGAAAAGACAACCCACAGAATAGGAGAAAATATCTGCAAATGAATTGACCAACAGGGATTAATCTCCAAAATATACAAACAGCTCATGCAACTCAGTATCAAAAAAACAACACAATCAAAAAGTATTTATGTATGGTAGAAACCAACACAAATATTATAAAGCAATTATCCTCCAATTAAAAATAAATAAAATGTTGAAAAATGGGCAGAAGATCTAAATATACACTTCTCTAAAGATGATATACAAGAAGGCTGAAAATCACATGGAAAGATGTTCAACATCCTAATTATCAGAGAAACGCAAATCAAAACTACAATCAAAACTATCATCTCACATACATTAGAACGGCCGTTATCAAAAAAAATCTACAAATGATAAGTGCTGGAAAGGGTGTGGAGAAATGGGAACCCTCCTACACTGTTGGTAGGAATGTAAATTCATATAGCCATTATGGAAAATTAATATGGAGAGTATTAAAAATCTAAAAACAGAACTACCGTATGACCCAGCAATCCCACCCCTGGGCATATACCCAGAGAAAAGACATAATTCAAAAGGATACATGCACTTCCATGTCCCCAGCAGCACTCTTCACAACAGCCAAGTGTGCTCTGAGTGTCCGTCAACAGAGGAATGGATAGGGAGGGTGCAGTGCATATGTAAGGCAATTTGACTCAGCCACTTGTTGCTGTTATTTCGTCACTAAGTCGTGTCTGACCCTGTGAAACTCTATGGAGTCCACCAGGCTCCTCTGTCCATGGGGTTTCCTAGGCAAGAATGCTGGAGTGAGTTGCCATTTCCTTCTCCAGGGGATCTTCCTGATTGAACCCATGTCTTCTGCTTGGCAGGCGGATTCTTTACCACTAAGTCACCTGGGAAGCCCTTACTCAGCCATAGAAAAGAACAAAATAATGCCACTTGCAGCAACATAGATAGACCTAGAGATTGTCATAGAGTGAACTAAGTTAGGCACGGAAAGACAAATATCATACCATGTCGTTTATATATATAATTTTTTAGAGAGTACATACAAATGAATTTAATTACAAAACAGAAGTGGAGTCACAAATGTAGAAAACAAATTTATGGTCACCAGGGGATGTGGGGGGAAGATAAGCTGGAAATTGGGACTGACATATATACACTCCTATATATAAAATAGATAGCTAATAAGAACATGCTGTATAGCACAGGGAACTCAGCTTAATACTCTGTAATGAACTACATGGGAAAAGAATCTAAAGCCCCTATGCTGGGAAAGACCGAAGGGGCGACAGAAAATGAGATGGTTGGATAGCATCACCAACTCAATGGACATGTTCCTGTTGTTATTCAGCCACAAAATTATGTCCAACTCTTTGCAAACTGCAGCACACCAGGCTTCCCTGTCCTTCGCTATCCTCAGGGGAGTCTGGTACGCTGTCGTCCAAGGCATTGCAAAGAGTTGGACACGATTTAGTGACTGAACAATAACAGCAAATAACCGATCCACTTTGCTGAACAGCAGGAACTAACACAGCATTGTAAATCAACAATACGCCAACAGAAATTTTTTTAAAAATAAACTGATAGAGCTCCTAGCTTTTGATCAATGAAAGTGAGACAAAACACAAGTTACAGACTAGGAAAAATGAAAATGGAATATTACCACATATGCTGCAAACATAAGGAAACTAAAGGGTATTAAAAACAACTCGATGCTAATAATCTAAAAATATAGAGGAAATGAATACATTTATGGAATAATGTAACCTACCAATATTTCCTCAAGAAGAAATAAATTACTTGAAAGATAATATGAAGAAATCAAATCATCAAAAGTTGACTTTCAAAATAAAGAAGGAAAAAATAAAATACTTAGGCCCAGAGAGCTTCACCAGAAACACCTACCAAACATTTAATAAAGAAATCATCCTATTTTACACAAAGCATTCCAAGAACAGAAACAGAAGAAACACTCTAGGTCATCTTACTATCACTTTTCACTAGCAACAAACAGAAAATGTAATTTTAAAGACATCATATAAAATAATGAGATAATTATTAAGTCCTAGCAGAGAAGGCAATGGCACCCCACTCCAGCATTCTTGCCTGGAAAATCCCATGGGCTAAGGAGCCTGGTAGGCTACAGTCCATGAGGTCGCTAAGAGTCGGACATGACTGAGTGACTTCACTTTCACTTTTCACTTTCGTGCATTGGAGAAGGAAATGGCAACCCGCTTCAGTATTCTTGCCTGGAGAATCCCAGGGATGGGGGAGCCCGGTGGGCTGCCATCTATGGGGTCGCACAGAGTCGGACACGACTGAACCAACTTAGCAGCAGCAGCAGCATTAAGTCCTAGGTTTATATGATCCCCTGGAGTAGAAAATGGCAACCCATTCCAGTATTCTTGACTGGGAAATTCCATGGACAGAAGAGCCTAGCAAGTTACAACCGAGAACACACACACATATAATACAGCTATACAGGAGACAACAGAAGACAAGATGGCTGGATGGGATCACTGACTCAATGGACATGACTTTGAGCAAGCTCCAGGAAGTGTTGAAAGACAGCAAAGCCTGGCGTACTACAGTCCATGGGGGTTGCCAAGAGTCAGACACAATTGAGCAATATAGGGATTTTTTTAAGAAATCTTTAAAATTTTACAGAAAGACTTCAAGATGCCTAAATAAATGGAGGGGTATACTAAAAAGATAAAAATAAAATAAAAAGTAAAGGGATATTTGAAAAAAATCAAAGTTGTTTTTTGGGCACAAATCATGCAACATGCTTGCTTAACCAGTTACTTTATAGAAAAATGGTCGGTGGAAATGGAAGAACTCTAAAAAGTTTGTCCCAACATCTTTACTTCTTCTCTAGAAGAAGAAATCAAGTTCAGAGAGGACAAGAGACTTACTTAACCACACACAGCAAGATAGAGATGGAACTGGAGAGGCACTGGGAGCAAAGCCTCCCGGCCCCTGCTGTCTCTCCTCCCAGCACATCTGCCCGCATCTCACCAGGGGCTAAGGTGTCCCTAAAGCTGGGTTTCTCACACTGTCTTGATGGTAACAATCCACCTGAGCCACACATTAAGGCAGAGACTCCAGATCTCCTGAAGCAGTATCTCCAGAGGAGGGACCCAGAATCTGCGTCTTTAACAGGTTTGAATCTTGCCATCTGGTCCTTTTGGGAAAAGATGCAGGAATGAAGGTCTTTGGGAGGATTTCAGGCTGGAGGCAGCAGGGGAGGTGGGTGACCTTGCGGAGCCTGTGGCATCATCTGCTGCCCATAACAAGGCTGGATCTGGATTCTGTGTCCTCAGGGCAAACAGGCCAGAAGGAGGACGAGGGGAGTGCAAGGAGAACCAAAGGTAACACGGTGTCTCTGGGTGGGATGGAGCCAGTAGAGGTCAGGATGGGGAACCTTAAGGCCATTCTTCTAGTGAAAGCTGGGGGAACATAAAAGCCACCCTAATCTGATCTCATTTACAAAGTAGAAATAGAGACACAAACATAGAGAACAAATGTATGGATACCAAGGGGGAAAGGAGGGGTGGGATGAATTGGGAGATTAGTATTGACATATACACACTACCACATATAAAAAAGGTAACTAATGAGAACCTGCTGTATACAGCACTCTACTCAGTGCTCTGCGGTGACTTAAGCGGGAAGGAAATTCAAAAAAGCGGGGATATATGTATACCTATAGCTGATTCACTTGGCTAAAGAGTAGAAACTAACAACATTGTAAAGCAACTCTACTTTAAAAAAAAAAAAATAGCCTCCCTGATAGAATGTGTTGGAAACGGGTTTCCCAGTCCCCATACGGCCAGGGGTCTGCGCTCTCTCTGAAGGACCCCTGCCCTCAGTGACTTCAGCACCCAGAGGCGGGGTCATCTCCCTCACCGCCTGGACCAACCGTGACAGGAAACTCTTGCCACAGCTGGCACCAGCCCATGTAATTAACGATCAGCTGCCCCCTGCACCCTGCTTGGCCCCCTTTGGAGCACAAGTTAATTGAGCAGGGCCTAAGCACAGGCTGATCTCAGTTTCTTCTGATGCAATTAAGCCTTCTCCAGTCATTTATTAACTCATGAAATTGACACAGCAGGTTAGCAGCTCCTAAGAAGAGCAGGTTTTTTTCCCCTCGTTCCCTGTCTCTGCAGACATCAATGCTCTGGCATGGCTGGCAGAGGGAATCAGACAAAGGGTCTCCTTTTACTCTGACTGTGCTTATGGCCATTACCAAGCCCTGACTCCTGGGATGTGGGTGGGAAGACCTGGTGGCCAGATTGGTCCCTTTGCCCCAGAGGAGGTACCACAGCAGCAGAGAGGTGTGTGCTGTTTGAGTAGGGACCTCTCTGAGAGATACAAGGAAACTCAGCAAATCATCAAGGGAAAAGGGAACCTCAATATAATAATGATAGTAAACAGGCAGTTTATAAAACAGAATCAAAAGGCTAACAAGAAAAAGAAGAGATGACCAAACTCAACATAACCTAGGAAATGCAAATGGAAACCATAGTGAGCTATCCCTCTACACTGGTAGACTAGCAAAAATTGGTGGGGATTTAGGGGCACTGCTGGGGGTGTAGTTATAGCAGCTGTTGAGGGAGAGACTTGCCACTACTTGGTCATATTAAGTTCAGACCCCATGAGACAGCAACTCTTCTCCTGGGTCTATGTCCAAATTTCTCAATATATCCATATGGGGCCACATGTGAAGATGTTCATCCCTGTGTTTTTTATGGTGGCAGAGAACTGGAAGCAAGCTCAGTGATCATCACTGGAGAGTATAAAGTCAGGTAGACATGCACCCCAGAGGATAACGCAACTGCTGAGAGCAATGGAGCAATAAGACCAGAGTAACACAGAGAGACAGGGATAAATGTTAGCAGAGGGCGAGGTTAAAAAAAACCACACAAACAGAATTAGATGTATAAAGATGTATAATACTGCTTCAGTTCAGTTCAGTTCAGTTGCTCAGTCGTGTCTGACTCTTTGCGACCCCATGAATCGCAGCCCGCCAGGCCTCCCTGTCCATCACCAACTCCCGGAGTTCACTCAGACTCACATCCATCAAGTCAGTGATGCCATCCAGCCATCTCATCCTCTGTCGTCCCCTTCTCCTCCTGCCCCCAATCCCTCCCAGCATCAGAGTCTTTTCCAATGAGTCACCTCTTCGCATGAGGTGGCCAAAGTACTGGAGTTTCAGCTTTAGCATCAGTCCTTCCAAAGAAATCCCAGGGCTGATCTCCTTCAGAATGGACTGGTTGGATCTCCTTGCAGTCCAAGGGATTCTCAAGAGTTTTCTCCAACACCACAGATCAAAAGCATCAATTCTTCGGCGCTCAGCTTTCTTCATAGTCCAACTCTCACATCCATACATGACCACAGGAAAAACCATAGCCTTGACTAGATGGACCTTAGTCCGCAAAGTAATGTCTCTGCTTTTGAATATACTATCTAAGCTGGTCATAACTTTTCTTCCAAGGAGTAAGTGTCTTTTAATTTCATGGCTGCAGTCACCATCTGCAGTGATTTTGGAGCCCCCCAAAATAAAGTCTGCCACTGTTTCCCCTGTTTCCCCATCTATTTGCCATGAAGTGATGGGACCAGATGCCATGCATCTTCGTTTTCTGAATGTTGAGTTTTAAGCCAACTTTTTCACTCTCCTCTTTCACTTTCATCAACACTGCTTATATAAATTTAAAATATAAGCACATAGACCAACAATTTACATTTACAAGAACATATACTGGGACTTCCCTGGTGGTCCAGCAACCGGGTTAAGAATCCTCCTGCCAATGCAGGGGATACAAGTTCGACACCTGGTCCAGGAAGAACCCACATGTCGTGGGGCAACTAGGCCCATCTGCCACAACTACTGAAGTCCTCAGGCCCTAGAGCCTGTGCCCCGCAAGAGAAGCCAGCACACCGAGAAGCCTGCACACAGAACCTCCAGAGCAGCCCCTGCTCACAGCAGCTGGAGAAAAGCCTGAGCAGCAACGAAGGCCCAGCGCAGCCAAAAATAAACACACCAAACTGAAAAGAGAAAAGATCCCACAATCGCCAAACTACGCTTAAAAAAAAGAACACATACAAAAACAAAAACAACCTCCTCACCCAAGTTCATAGATGCAGAGAACAGGTTGGCGGTTGCCAGAAGTAGGGAGTGGAGGTGGGAGAAATGGGTGAAGAGGGTCAAAAGGTACAAACTTCAGTTATAAAATAAGTAAATAAGTCGTGGAGAAATAATACATAGCATGGTGACTATAATAATACTCTATTGTACATCTGAAAGTTTCCACGAGAGTAGACCTTAAAAGGTCTCATCATAAGAAAAACATTTTTTGGCCACTGGTCACGGGTGATCAGTAGACTTATTGTGGTGATCATTTTGCAATGTATACAAATATGAAATTACTATGTGATATACCTGAAATCAATACACTGTTATCTGTCAATTTTAACCTCAATAAATAAAACAAAATCCAAAATACATACCCAAAGTTGTATATGCTTTAAATATGTGAGAATGGCTGACTGTGGAAGGAGAAGAATGAAAATAGGAATAAAAAAGAAAAAAACTAATAGAGAAGGGCCTTGCCCAGACCAGTGATGAATCATATTATGTACTATCTGAGAGTAATACTGAGAAGTATAATTAACTTAACTTTCTACATCTGAGGCCCAAACCACACAAAAGGAAAGGGGTCTCTCACCACCCCCAGGAGGCCCTCCGTGCTGCACACTTCTATCTGACCTTCCTATCTGTTCTCAGGTAACTGTATTGTTGCCACACTGGGGTCAAGTGGGTGTATTTGTTTTATTCTTAGATGACAGACCATTTAAGGGCACTGAAATCTTGTGTCTTCATAAAGCTCCACTCCAGTGTTCTGCACATTTTAGACTGTGGGCTGGCAGGTCTAATGGGGACGCTGCTTTGCATGCAGAGCGTGGGCTGCTTTACGCAGATGACACTTGTCCCTGCAGCTCTTGGGGTCAGGATTCCCGATTATGGGCCTGTTCTCTCTGCTTCAGAGAGATGACTGCGGTCAGCAAGTGGGTTAAAGGCTTGGTTCACCTTGGACTCAACTCTCTTTCCCTTTCTGCCTTTCAAAACAACATTTATTACTTCTGACAGTTTTCCTGTGTGCATCTTGTTTGACGTTCAGACATGGCAGGTTTTTTTATTTCTCTTATTTCACAGAAAACATACAGCTCAGAAAAGCGAAGTGGCTCAGCCAAGGTCACACAGCTATTTTGGGGAGAGCCAGGACACCCTGCCCTCACCATTCTTCCACGCCCAGTGTAGTTCTTGCTCTGCAAGGAACACAGGCCCTGAGCCATGGCCCCATTTCCATGTCACCCCAGCTTTTCTGACTCCACGTTCTATTTCCTGACTCACCACTCGCAGGAGGGACAGGGGCATCACGGCCTGTGTGTTGGGAAGATGCATTGGCCTATATGGTTCACTGGGATTTCTCTCCATCTGTATTTGATCTCTACTGGCATTTGGGAGGTATTCCGGGATCCCTAGGCAGCAGGCCTCCAGCCCGCTGACTATGAACAGGCTTGTTAGGAAAGGCAGAAGCATCTGCGGGGTTTGTTTCTCCTTGCTAGAAGGATGTCAGCAGTCTGGAAGATATCCAGGTGAGAATGCAGGCCATTGAAAGGAAGTAAAGTTTGAGGCCAGATGGCGATAAGGAGAGGCAAGGCGCTAGGCTAACAGGTGGACCAGAAGGAGCTAACCTGTGAGGGATGGGTCTCAGGCCCATAGAGCCATCTAACTCAGAGTAGCAGGAAGGGGTAGGCTTGCTCAAGCTGTCCAAGGGGACGGATGTGAAGTAATGGGATAAAAGGAGACCAAAGACATTGAGACCAAATTAAGGCAAATTTCACAGGACACAAACAAATGTAACAGTGAGATTTGAGATCTGTCAACCTACATTGCACAGGGAGGCTTGGGGAGCATTATGGAGCTGCCCCTTCTCCTGGCTCAAGTCTAGAGACCTGGCCTATTCACGCTGCTGGTTGGGTTTGACTGGGCCAGGGTGAGGATACAGCAAGGATGGGACGAGGCAGCTTCTGGGTTTGGGGGGCTTAACAATTGCACCAGGATTTATTCAGGGAACTTACTCACTTCAATGAGAATATTCTAAAATGGGCAAAAGGGCCCTGAGAAGGACTTCCCTGGTGGCCCGGGGGTTAAGAATCCACCTGCCAATGTAGGGGACACAGGTTCAATCCCTGGTCTGGGATGATCCCACATGCTGCAGAGCAACCAAAGACCACGTGCCACAGCTACTGATCCCGCTCCAGAGCCCCTGAGCCTTTACTACTGAATCCTGTGTGCCTAGAGCCTGTGCTCCACAGCAAGAGAAGCCACTGCAATGAGTAGCTAAAGAGTAGCCCATTTTCACTGTAACTATAGAAAGCCCAGAGGCAGCAACAAAGATTCAAAACAACAACAACAAAAAGAAACCATATTTATTTATTTATTTAAAGGCCATTTGCAGGTGATAAGGCAATGGAGGCTGCAGGCCTTTTGCTACCTCTGCAGGTGGGGCAACACTTCATGGAAACCATGGGAGAGCTCCTGGTAGAATCCTGTGGGCTTAGTGAGCAGAATGGGAAATTTACATCCAAATATGCCTCCTATTCTTAATAGTTCACACACACTCACACACACACTCAAATCAACTGCATGCCACAATATATATGGTTCCTATTTCATATTCTGGGTTTGCTAATTCTCAAGTAATTCTTCGGGTGTCTTTGCGGAGTTCCAATGACTTTTTAAAAACTGACCTACATCATTTGTCAATATCATCTTGTGCAGAGGGAGCAAAATTAAGGAAACAGTGTTTGTATCTCGATGAGTTGTATTTCCGTCTGTGTTACATGCGTTGATTTCTCTGGCCCTGAGAGTGGCCTGGGATGGCTCTTCCAGCTGAATCTTTATCACTTTGTACCCTGTAGATGGGGTAGGGAGGCTTCCCCAAGAAACCTTGGGGCTTCCAGCTCCCCACAAGAAGTGGAGATGGAGATAGGAGTCCCATTTTATCCACTGGTCCCTGAGGGCTGAAGGGAGTGAAAACTGCTTGTGGTCAGATTACTCATCAGGGAAAGCTCTAGAACAGACTGGATACAGATAAGCCATGCTCTCTCAGAAAACAGGTTACAAAAGAGCAACTTTACATTTTTGTGTGTGTGCAATAGGAAAACACATTGCATAATAGGGAGACATACACTATTTATAGCTTTCCCCCTCCTCTGCTTTCTGCTAATCTGTGTCTACCAGCGCATCTGGACTGGAGAGTAAAAGGTAAATCGGGAGACACCATTCTATTTGAATAGATGCGACCTGACCTGAATACACTTAGACAATGAAAGGAGAAGAGGAGAAATTCAAGAGCTGGCATGAAAGGTACTTGAAAAGCATTCTGGAGGGACTGCAAATGAGGAGGAGACTTGAGGTGGCTGCCATGCGCACGAGACACTGGGAGGAGTGGAAACGGGAAAGAGGTTGTTCTTCAGTCACTCAGCTGCGTCTGACTCTTTGCGACCCCATGGACTGCAGCACACCAGGCTTCCCTATTCTTCACCATCTTCCGAAACTTGCTCAAACTCAAGTCCATGGAGTCGGTAATGACATCCAACCATCTTGTCCTCTGTCATTCCCTTCTCCTCCTGCCTTCAATCTTTCCCAGTATCATCAGCCTTTTTTAATAAGTCAGTTCTTCACATCAGGTGGCCAAAGTATTGGAGCTTCAGCTTCTCCGTCAGCCCTTCCAATGAATACTCAGGATTGATTTCCTTTAGGATGGACTGGTTTGATCTCCTTGAAGTCCAAGGGACTCTCAAAGTAAGGAGGAGTTTTGAGTATTTTCTATATTATGAATGAAATTTACTCCCTTGGGATTTCCGAAAATCTTCAGTAAAGGTTTCCATTCCTTTCCACATAGGTTTTGCATATTGGATTGAGTTTAAATAAGACACCTTGAGGAGACTGAGCCCACAGGAAAACTTTTCCTTTTCTTTCACAGGTTATCATCATAAAGGAGGATGACTTGTCCAAAGAAAGATAATTTGTGGAGAAGACCTTGAGAGTCCCTTGGACTGCAAGGAGATCCAACCAGTCCATCCTAAAGGAGATCAGTCCTGAGTGTTCATTGGAAGGACTGATGTTGAAGCTGAAACTCCAATACTTTGGCCACCTGATGTGAAGAATTGACTCATTTGAAAAGACCCTGATGATGGGAAAGACTGAAGGCAGGAGGAGAAGAGGATGACAGAGGATGAGATGCTTGGATGGCATCAGTGACTCAATAGACATGGTTTGGGTAAACTCCAGGAGTTAGTGATGGACAGGGAGGCCTGGCATGCTGCAGTTCATGGGGTCACTAAGAGTTGGACAGGACTGAGTGACTGAACTGAACTGAACCAGTAACTCTTGGGCTTCCCCTGTGGCTCAGCTGGTAAAGATTCTGCCTACAATGGAGGTGACCTGAGTTTGATCCCTGGGTTGGGAAGATCCTCTGGAGAAAGGAAAGCCTACCCACTCCAGTATTCTGGCCTGGAGAATTCCATGGGCTGTAGTCCATGGGGTTGCATACAGTTGGACACGACTGAGTGACTTTCACTTTCACCAGTAACTCTCAGAGGTGGGAGGATGCCAATTTAGGTCAAGTTGGAAAGAGATATAGAGATTAGTGTTTATGAACTTCCTAAGTAGAAAGACAGAAAATAGGGATTTGGTAGGAAATACAAATGATATGCCAGCAAATTTGGAAAACTCAGCAGTGACCACAAGAATGGAAAAGGTCAGTTTTCATTCCAGTCCCAAAGAAAGGCAATGCCAAAGAATACTCAAACCACTTCACAATTGCACTCATCTCACACTCTAGTAAAATAATGCTCAAAATTCTCCAAGCCATTCCTCAGAAATATGTGAACCGTGAACTTCCAGATGTTCAAGCTGGTTTTAGAAAAGGCAGAGGAACCAGAGATCAAATTGCCAACATCCACTGGATCATGGAAAAAGCAAGAGAGTTCCAGAAAAACATCTATTTCTGCTTTATTGCCTTTGACTGTGTGGATCACAATAAACTGTGGAAAATTCTGAAAGAGATGGGGATACCAGACCTCCTGACCTGCCTCTTGAGAAACCTATATGCAGATCAGGAAGCAACAGTTAGAACTGGACATGGAACAACAGACTGGTTCCAAATAGGAAAAGGAGTACATCAAGGCTGTATATTACATCATGAGAAATGCTGGGCTGGAAGAAGCACAAGCTGGAATCAAGATTGCCGGGAGAAATATCAATAACCTCAGATATGCAGATGACATCACCCTTATGGCAGAAAGTGAAGAGGAACTAAAAAGCCTCTTGATGAAAGTGAAAGAGGAGAGTGAAAAAGTTGACTTAAAGCTCAACATTCAGAAAATGAAGATCGTGGCATCTGGTCCCATCACTTCATGGGAAATAGATGGGGAAACAGTGGAAACAGTGGCAGACTTTATTTTGGGGGAGCTCCAAAATCACTACAAATGGCGATTGCAGCCATGAAATTAAAAGATGCTTACTCCTTGGAAGAAAAGTTATGGCCAACCTAGATAGCATATTCAGAAGCAGAGACATTACTTTGCCAACAAAGGTCCGTCTAGTCAAGGCTATGGTTTTTCCAGTAGTCATGTATGGATGTGAGAGTTGGACTGTGAAGAAAGCTGAGCACCGAAGAATTGATGCTTTTGGACTGTGGTGTTGGAGAAGACTCTTGAGAATCCCTTGGACTGCAAGGAGATCCAACCAGTCCATTCTGAAGGAGATCAGTCCTGGGTGTTCTTTGGAAGGACTGATGCTAAAGCTGAAACTCCAGTACTTTAGCCACCTCATGCGAAGAGTTGACTCATTGGAAAAGACTCTGATGCTGGGAGGGATTAGGGGCAGGAGAAGAAGGGGACGACAGAGGATGAGATGGTTGGATGGCATCACCGACTCAATGGATGTGAGTCTGAGTGAACTCCGGGAATTGGTGATGGACAGGGAGGCCTGACGTGCTGCAGTTCATGGGGTCACAAAGAGTCGGACACGACTGAGCGACTGAACTGAACGAATGATAAACAATTCCTCAAAATATTCCTAGTAAGTAGTCCCTCTGGGACCAGCCAACATCAGCTCCAGGCTATGGCCAAGCCTGCATCTGGGTCTCTGACCCAGGGGGGCCATGGTGATGTTTTTAAAAAAATCTCTTCTTATTTGAATGACCACTCCTTAATTTTATACAGTTTTCCTACTTGTTACTTTGTGCTTTTCTTATCAATCTCTTTGAATATTACCAGTTAGGCATATTAACACTTGCAGTGTCAAAACTACTGTAAATATTTTCCCCAGTATGAATTCCTTTACAGTGTAAAAGTTTTAAACTTTTAGGGAGCTAAATCTTTCATCACTTTTTCTTCCCTACTTGGCTTAGAAAGTTTTGCACACAGGGTTATGTAAGAAATGTTTCACTTTAAAAATTTAATTATTCATCTTGCAGGGATCTGTTTTTGTGCTCTTAGGGTTTCAGTTTTAGTTTTTTTTTTTTTCTTAGATAGGAAAGCCAGTTCTGCCGGGTAAGCCAAATAGTCTTAGACTAAATTTCTGTTTTTAGTACATATTAATTTCAGATCTATTTATGTGCAGATCTATTTCTAAATTCCCTATTCAATTCTACTTACCTACAATTATTCTTATGCCCCACTGTTTTAATTAACTTGATTTATCATAAATTTTTAATGACGTAAGATTATATATACTTTTATTGAAGTATAGTTGATGTGCAATATTATATATTTCAGGTATACAATAGTGATTCACAATTTTTAACAGTAATATTCCCATCACAGTTATTATAAAATATTGGCTATAATCCTTGTGTTGTATTATATGTTCTTGTAGCTTATTTATTTTATACACAGTAGTTTGTACCTCTTAATCCCCTACCCCTATCTTGCCCCTCCCCTCTGCCCTCTCCCCACTGGTAATCATTAGTTTGCTCTCTATATTTGTGAATCTGTTTCTTTTTTGTTAAAATCACTAGTTTGTCTTATTTTTTAGGTTCTACATATAAGTGACATCATGCAGTATTTTTCTTTCTCTATCTGACTTATTTAACTTAGAATAAAACCTTCCAAATCCATCCATGTTGTTACAAATGGCAAACTTTTTTTTTCAGCTGAGTAGTATTCCAACACACACACACGTGTGTATAGAGATATATATGTATATATATACACACATCTTTATTCTTCATCTGTATATGGACACTTAGCTCGCTTCCACATGGTAAGACTACATTTTAGCTTTTTATTACTGTGTAACATACAGTGAAACTGTTAGTTGCTCAGTCTTGTCTTACTCTTTGTGACCCCATGGGTACCTACCCACTAAGCTTCTCTGTCCACAGAATTCTCTAGCCAAGAATACTGGAGTGAGTAGCCATTCCTTCTCCAGCAGATCTTTCTGGCCCAGAGATCGAACCCAGGTCTCCCGCATTGCAGGCAGATTCTTTACCATCTGAGTCACTAAGGAAGTCTGTGTCACATATAGAAAGGGCACAAATAAAATTTTCTCACTGCGAACACATCCATGTAACTTGCCCCCTAGAAGCCTCCCTTAGGGTTCTGGCTTATGAGTCTGTTTTTAACTCCTGGGTAGAGCTCTGTTGATTGGCACATGAGTATAGACTTTCTCATGACCACTAGCCCCTTTGCTGCTGGCTCCTGGGCCATAGCTTCTTACAGAGTGGCTCAGGGCCTTATAACCAGAAGCCAAGCTGGGGAAGATTGCTGTGGCTGGACCATGATGAGGACAGAGATGTGAACTTCTGCCCCGGAGCTTTCCCACCTGGAAAGGGCACTGAACCGTGTCATCTGTCAATGAGCAAAGAGGCAAAGCAACTGGAGCCTGAAGTCTCTCGGTTTCTTCTCATCAACAGCAGGAAGAGCTAGACTATTCCCTTTTCAAACTCTACCGTCCAGGTGGTGGAACCGGGAAGATCTGGGACACAGGCCTCTTGAGAGGGTGGGTGCAGGGGCTGCTACTGCTTTCTCTTTGCAGAGAGCCCTCAGGGGAGAATATCCCACTCCAAATCAAAGCCACCCTGCATAATACTGTCTAGTGAGTTCTCTTCTGTGGACAGGGAATCCTTTATGGGTGATGCTCTGTTAGGGAAAACTTTTCCTTAATTTGGATTCAGACTAAACTGTCTCGGAATTATTTGGCCTTGGGAAACATGTGATATGAATGTGTGTGTTTGCACACACATGCTCAAACCAACACCAACCCTCTGGAGAACCACCGTAGGCAAACCCACACATCACACTACCTCCAAGAGAGACAGACGGGGAGGGTCAAAGCCCAAATTGGACTGACCTGCGATGGTAAAGTGGAGAAGGCAATGGCACCCCGCTCCAGTACTCTTGCCTGGAAAATCCCACGGACGGAGGAGCCTGGAAGGCTGCGGTCCATGGGGTCGCTGAGGGTTGGACACGACTGAGCGACTTCACTTTCACTTTTTACTTTCATGCATTGGAGAAGGAAATGGCAACCCACTCCAGTGTTCTTGCCTGGAGAATCCCAGGGATGAGGGAGCCTGGTGGGCTGCCGTCTACGGGGTCGCACAGAGTCAGACACGACTGAAGCGACTTAGCAGCAGCAGCGATGGTGAAGACTCTCCCTCCCCCAAATGCCCTAGGTGATTCTAGGTTGCTGAGCTCAGATGCTGGGAAATGGACTGTGAGCATACCACGTCCCCTGCATTGCCACAGAGAGACAAGGCTGGCAGATCCTAAGGAACAAACAAAGCCTGTGGGTCATGGACCCAAGAATGGTCCCCTCTGAGAAAGCAAGGAAGAAAAAGAGGAAAAGGGAGATAACTCACTTGCTGTCTTGCTTGATGCTATAGGACTAGCCAGGCTCAAAATCCAGTTCAGTGTTTTCCTCCTGGCAGAATACAGCCCTCTAATTATTCCTGACCTGCCAATCAAACCTGTTCCATGCACAAGTCTTGGCAGGGATGGGAGATTGGAGAACTGGGCCACTAAAGGCAAACGTGAGTTCTCTATCCCACTGCTCATTGGAAGCTAATACAAAAAGGGCAGCATCCAACTAGAAGGTCAGGGACTCCCAGATGAAAAACAACCAAAGCGTTGCTGAGAGTAGCAGGGAGAAGAAGAGAAGGAGCATATTGTGCGGACATGCTGATCCCCGCAGCTGATTTATGATCAGACGTGGCCGGCTTCCTTGTTTTCTTAAATTTTCTGGAGAGGGAGTGAGGGGGAATGAGGGAGAGGTAGAAAGATGACAATTGGGTAACAAATAAAAAGGAAGAGATGAGCGGAAAGCTGCCTCTGTGTAACTCTCAACTGTTCGAGCTGGTTTGCCTTCAAGGGTCATTTATGATGGATCCCTCTCTCTGAAAGACAGTCTTCTCAAACTCTCTAGACAGATAACATGCCATATATCAATGCTCAGTTAGCTGGCATAAAAGAGAAGTCCTCAAACCTGGGGCTTGGGTATTGGGCAGGGAGCCTTGCACGGGGGAGGGGGGGTGCGGGGGGGGGACCCAGGATCCTCCCATTGTGGGCCTCTTTGCCTCCAGCCATCAGACAGAGGATGCGTGGAGGATCATGGGAGGAAGAGTTTTGTGGGTCAGACCTGCAGGGGTGCACATCACTTCTACTCCCATGCCACTGGCCAGACTCAGGCCACACCTAAGTGCAAGGGAAGCTGGGAGACATAAAGGGCTGAGTGCCCAGGAAGGAGGAGGACCAGGCTGTATTGTGCAGAGGCATCTCTGCCACAGCCCCTACCTTCTAGTCCAGTTCTAGTCTTTGGCATTCTCTCTGCACTTTTGCTCCAGTAATACTGAAATGCATGTCTTTCCCTGGTTAAGCTGTCCTCTCTTATATCTCTTCATCCTTATATATACTGATCCTTCATCCTAGGCCACCTTCTTTCCACCTGTATCTATTTGGCAAATTTTTCACTCCTTTAGGAATCAGCTTAAGACTTCCTGCCCTTTTCAGCATTCCATAACTCCTCTAGGCAGGCTTCACACTTCCTCATTCTGTATCTTATGGATCCCTCCTTTGCAGCACTTGCATAATTTATAATCCATAATTTAGCATTGTTTTGCAATGGGCCCATCTCCATTACTAAACTGCAAGCCCAGTTCTGGCAGGAATGGCACTTGCTTAGCAGAATGCCTGGGACAAAGAGGACTCAGTAAACATTTACTGATTGAATGAACAAAAGACAGAGCATCTGCCCTGGTTTTCTTTTTTCCAGGCTAAATGTTCTCATTTCCTTTTACCTTTCCCCACGTTGCATGGCTTTGAATCTCTTTATTATCCTTGTCCCTGTCTTCAGAATGAGCTCCAATTTATCAAATTCATCATCAGATTGGGAGCCCCACATCTGAATAGAGCTCTCTGGGTTTGAATTGACTGGTGCCGGCTTCACTGGACTGGCTTTGCCCCCTTGCTCAGCGGCAAAATTCATGGCCGGCGTGGGACAGGGCCTCAGCTACGGTCATAGTCACTTCTTTCCTCTGGGAATACTTCCCTCCTCCCCGAGCCATGCACATCTAATATTCCACTCAAGAATCTTCCCTTCTGACAGGACATTTTAAAGATCGAAGGGGAAGGGCAGTAAGTTTAGATGTGTAAGTATTTCTGGGTTACGAGGGGTTTTCAAATTTATTCCAGATGTTTCTATGTCTATAGATAGGGACGGTCACTGTGTCACACTTTCTTTCCTAGCAGGGGAATCACTTGTGTAGCCTCTTTTTGTCATGTCATTATAAACAACTGGTATGGTGGGTTGGACTATAATATCTAGTCCTTCCTCCTCTTGCCTGTCTTACTGCATTGTAGAAGCTAGAACTCTAAAAGTGACATTTTCCAGATTCCCTTTGCAGCCAGGGTTCTGGTCATGATTTAAGTGGGGCCAATCAGATGCATCGCTTCCCAGTGGCTGGGTGGTAAAGAATCCGCCTGCCAATGTGGGACACACAAGTTCACCTGGGTCAGGACGATCCCCTGGAGGAGTGCAAGGCAACCCACTCCAGCATTCCTGCCTGGGAAATCCCAAGGACAGAGGAGCCTGACAGGCTATAGTCCATGGGGCCGCAAAACAGTAGGACAAGACTTAGCGACTAAACAGGCAGGATCTGTGTGGCTCTGGAGCCAGTCATTACGGTGGCAGCTTCCTGACCTCTAGATTACAGCTGAGGCCATGTGTTCCTATGGCCAGTAGCCACAGTCTTAGCTTTGTGATCCCTCAGCTTCCTGATACAGTGCTATTGTTTCAGGGGTCATTTGTAGGGGCTCAGCCTAGAGCCTGCCCCTTAGATCTTCCAAAGACTTGTAAGCACCTAATCCCCTGTGTCAAATATACTTACTCTTAACATAGCTGAAATAAAATGAAACAAAAATGAAAACTAGGAAAAAATAATTTAAAAGATAGGTAGAGTGGCTTTTAGTATCTGCAACCTGACCAGTAAGAGCAGGCACCCACTGACCTCCAGGAAAGGTGATCCAAAGCTTTTGTGGCTTAATGAAAATTGTACTTCTCTTCTAGAGATCATTTGGTATGCACACAGCTGAAAAAGTAATGTATGAAATTGTATAAGGATTCCAAGATCCTTCTGAGAGGGCAGAGACCAAGACTTCCACTCCTTCCTAAGATCCGAACTTAGGGAATCCTGGGGAGTGGCCCTGACCAAGATCTGCTGGAAGCAAAGAACTCCAGGGGAGCAGAGGGTACCTGTAAAGGTGATGGCTGGTTCTGGCCTGTCACATGACTTGAGTCAGATGCCTCTTCTTTTAATTTCAGCATTATGATTATTATTTTGGAGTAATTGCTTTACAATGCTATGTTACTTTCTGCTGTACAACAAAGTGAATCAGTTATATGTATACATATATCCCCACCCTCTTGGACCTCCCTCCCATCCCACTCTCATCTCACCCATCTAGGTCATCACCGAGCTCTGAGCTGAGCTCCCAGAAGTCTCTCTCTTTCTTTTTAAAAAATTTTTTTAATTGGAGGAAAATTGCTTTAAAATGTTGTGTTGGTTTCTGCCATCCAATAACACAAATCAGTCATAATTATATATATCTCCTTCATCGCGAGCCTCCCTCCCCAATTCTTTCCTACCCCTCTATATCATCACAGAGCACCAAGCTGGCATAGCATGGGGCTTTGGGGAGCAATGGCTGTGTGAGCACCAAGAGATATTTAACCTAGGATCATGGGCTGTTCAGGGACCATGTCAGCAGAGAAGATTTTGTCACAGCAGCAGACAAATGTGACAGGGCCATAGCTAGCCTTCAGTAGCACGTCATGGACCAACCAAACACAAATAGACTGACCAGAATTTCTAAGTTTCTTTCTCAGCTTTGTATCTGGAAATAAGAGTAGCTTCCTCCGGGCTGAAGAAGATCCTTAAGGTTTGGAGGGAGAGGGTAAAGAGGTCTCAAGAGAGAAATATTGAACTTTTTGCTGTTAGGAACATTTGAGGAGTTGAAAAATTCATTGGAGAAATAAGAATTATGAACTTATTTGTACCTCAAACTGGTGAAGTGGGTCATCAAAGTTATAGGCACAAGAGAACAACTAACTGCATTCAAAATTAAAATTCTATGTGTACAAGAACCCAGGACAAAAATTAATTAAAAGGTAAATAATAGGTTGAGGAAGTACCTGCAAGAAATAGGAGGACTTATTTAGATGATAAAGGAATATATTAAGACCAAATAGGTAAATAAGCAAAATACAGTAATGGATGATTTACCAAGGATGAAATGAATTAATAAATATATGTAGAACTATCCAACCTCACTAATAGTCAAAGGAATGGAAACTGAGACATATTTCCTTTTACTAAATTTTAGGAAATTATTATATTAATACCTAGTGTTGATCAGGTTGAGGTTTAATACTCTTTGTTGCTAGGTGAGAATTTATAAAACTCTTTGGGAAAATATTTGGCAATATTTATTTTAGAAATGTATATAGCAAAGGTTTCTAGTTTTAAATGGCTTATCAAAATCTGTATTTATCTTTCCTACCCCCCCATAACATCCTGTTGAAATAATAAGAAACAATAAACACATTTACAGCAGCCCTGAAAAAATAGAAAATTGTGCCTCCAACTGAAGCTTCTGTATGAGAAGAAGCTGTTGAGGGCAGATTCATGGTGAATACCAAGAACCCATGGCCCCATAACAGATGGCAGAGAAGACATCCACAATGATACATTTTCCTACCAGAAATACACATATGCAAAGTATATTCTTTGTACTGTTATTGTGACTGCAAAGATTTGATAAATATCTATCGTAGAGGAAATGTTAAGTGAATTACATCCATAGCAGTGGATGAATACGTCCATCAGACAGTGCCAGAGCTTGCATTCAATAGCACATTACATGAAAATGAAAGTGAACGTTGATCAGTTGTGTCTGACTCTTTGCGACCCCAAGGACAACACAGTCCGTGGAATTCTCCACGCCAGAATACTGGAGTGGGTAGCCATTCCCTCTCCAGGGGATCTTCCCAACCCAGGGGTCAAACCCAGATCTCCCACATTGCAGGCAGATTCCTTCCCAGCTGAGCCACTAGGGAATACCGAGCATATTACGTAGCACCAACCAATGCAAGCACACTGACCAGAATTTCTAAGCTTCTTTCTCAATGTTGTACCTGGAAAGAGTAGTAGCTTCCTCTGGGCTGAATGAGATCCCTAACGTTTGGAGGGAGAGGGTAAAGAGGTCTCAAGAAGGTGATAATGACCTTTATGCTAATAGGAATATTTGAGGGGGGTTGATTAATTAATTCAAGAAATAAGAGTTATGAACTTGTTTGGACCCCAAGCTGAATTACATGTTACATGAATTACAGTTCTTCCACGGAATACTATGAAGTTGTTAAAGAGAATGAGGTAGAGTAAGATTCCATTTATATTAAAAATTGTGTGTATGAAATTAACATCTGAAAATGTTCATTTGTTTAATACAACGTTCCTATTTCTGGCAATATATTCAGAAGGAAATGAAACAGAATAAGGAAAAATTGGAATCAGAGAAATATTCACCATAGCGTTATTTATAACAGAAAAAAATGGAAATAAGTAAATTGCTAATGATACAGGAATCATTATTTTATTCATAGTACAGGGACTCAATGACACATTGGATAACCATGATGGTGTGGTCACTCACCTAGAGCCAGGCATCCTGGAGTGTGAAGTAAAGTGGGCCTTAGGAAGCATTATTACAAACAAAGTAGTGGAGGTGATGGAATTCCAATTGAGCTATTTCAAATCCTAAAATGAAGAACTAAAGAGCCTCTTGATGAAAGTGAAAGCGGAGAGTGAAAAAGCTGGCTTAAAGCTCAACATTCAGAAAACTAAGATCATGGCATCCAGTCCCATCACTTCATGGCAATAGATGGGGAAACATTGGAAACAGTGGCTGACTTTATTTTTGGGGGCTCCAAAATCACTGCAGATGGTGGTTGCAGCCATGAAATTAAAAGACGCTTACTCCTTGGAAGGAAAGTTATGACCAACCTAGACAGCATATTAAAAAGCATAGACATTACTTTGCCAACAAAGGTCCGTCTAGTTAAGGCTATTGGTTTTCCAGTGGTCATGTACAGAAGTGAGAGTTGGACTATAAAGAAAGCTGAGTGCCGAAGAATTGATGCTTTTGAACTGTGGTATTGGAGAAGACTCTTGAGAATCCCTTGGACTGCGAGGAGATTCAACCAGTCCATTCTAAAGATCAGCCCTGGGTGTTCATTGGAAGGACTGATGTTGAAGCTGAAACTCCAATACTTTGGCCACCTCATGCGAAGAGCTGACTCATTTGAAAAGACCCTGATGCTGGGAAAGATTGAGGGCAGGAGGAGAAGGAGATGACAGAGGATGAGATGGTTGGATGGCATCACCAACTCAAAGGACATGGGTTTGGGTAGACCCTGGCAGTTGGTGATGGACAGGGAGGCCTGGTGTGCTGCAGTTCATGGTGTTGCAAAGAGTTGGACATGACTGAGCAACCGAACTGAACTGAAACCCTAAAAGATGATGCTGTTAAAGTGCTGCACCCCATATGCCAGCAAATTTAGAAAATGCAGCAGTGGCCACAGGATTGGGAAAGGTCAGTTTTCTTTCCAATCCCTAAGAAAGGCAATGTCAAAGAATGTTCAAACTACCAATTGGGCTCATTTCGCATGCTAGCAAAGTAATGCTCAAAATTCTTCAAGCTAGGCTTCAACAATACATGAACTAAGAACTTCCAGATGTTCAAACAGGATTAAGAAAAGGCAGAGGAACCAGAGACCAAATTGTCAACATCCGTTGGATCGTAGAAAAAGCAAGAGGATTCCAGAAAAACATCTACTCCATAGACTACGCTAAAACCTTTAACTGTGTGGATCACAACAAAGTGTGGAAAATTCGTAAAGAGATGGGAACACCAGACCACGTTACCTGCTTCCTGCAAAACCTGTATGCAGGTCAAGAAGCATCAGTTAGAACCGGACACGGAACAACAGACTGGTTCCAAATTGGGAAAGGAGTACATCAAGGCTGTATATTGTCACCCCACTCATTTAACTTACATACAGAGTGAGTCATAGTCACTCAGTCGTGTCTGACTCTTCATAACCCCAAGGACTGTAGCTCACCAGGCTCCTCTGTCCATAGAATTCTCCAGGCAAGGATACTGGAGTGGGTAGCCATTCCCTTCTCCAGGAGATCTTCCCAACCCAGGGATCAAACCTGCGTCTCTTGCATTGTAGGCAGATCCTTTACCATCTGAGCCACGAGGGAAGCCCATATGCAGAGTACATCATGCGAAATTCCAGGCTGGATGAAGCTCAAGCTGGAATCAAGATTGCCAGGAGAAGTATCAGCTATCTTAGATATGCAGATGACACCACCCTTATGGCAGAAAGCGAAAAGAAACTAAAGAGCCTCTTGATGAAAGTGAAAGAGGAGAGTGAAAAAGCTGGCTTGAAATTCAATATTCAAAAAACTAAGATCATGGCATCCAGTTCCATCTTCAGGGCAAACAGATGGGGAAACAATGGAAATGGTGACAGACTTTATTTTCTTGGGCTCCAGAATCACTGCAGATGGTGATTCAGCCATGAAATTAAAAGATGCTTGCCCCTTGGAAGAAAAGCTATGACCAACCTATACAGCATATTAAAAAGCAGAGACATCACTGCTGACAAAGGCCCGTCTTGTCAAAGCTATGGTTTTTCTAGTAGTCATGTACAGATGTGAGAGTTGGACCATAAAGAAGGCTGAGCCTATGTCTGATTCATGTTAATGTTTGACGGAAAACAACAAAATTCTCTAAAGCAATTATCCTTCAATTATAAAAGATTAAAAAAAAAAAGGCTGAGTGTTGAAGAATTGATGCTTTGGAACTGTGGTGCTAGAAAAAACTCTTGAGAGTCCCTTGGACAGCAAGGAGATCAAACCAGTCACTCCTAAAGGAAATCAACCTTGAATATTCATTGGAAGGACTGATGCTGAAGCTGAAGCACCAATACTTTGGCCACCTGATGCAAAAAGCCAGTGCACTGGAAAAGACCCTGATGCTGGGGAAGACTGAGGGCAGGAGGAGAAGGGGGCAACACAGGATGAGATGGTTGGATGGCATCATCAACTCAATGGACGTGAGTTTGAGCAAGCCCCAGGAGATGGTGAAGGACAGGGAACCTGATGTGCTGCAGTCCATGGGGGTCACAAAAACTCGGACACAACTGAGGGAGTGAAAAACGACACATTATAAAATGATTGTTATAATTATGAAGACTTTATCCTATGACGGAAAAACGTTTAAGTGGACAAACTTGGACATCAAGTTCATGTAAAATATGATAACAACCTGGCAAAAAATTGAATGTGCAAGAATAAAGAAATGGACTATTCAGTTCTGGATTGGGAGTGGAAATGGTGTTTAGGATTATAGATATTTTTCCTCTTTATTTTTATAACCTTCTGTAATTCTGTTCTATAGTACATTTTTTATAAACTCCCCCTTTGTTGTATAAATCCTCTTTAGATTAATTCTTAGGTTTTTCAGTAACTCCGGTCACTCGGATAATCCTCTCCCATGACCCCTTCTTGCCACTCACCAGTTGTTTATCATGTGCCAGCTTCTCCTTGGGGTTGCAGGACAGCGTCCATGGTTACATGGGGAGCATGTGGGGAAGGAGCCCAGGCCTGAGCTAGAAGGCCCAGGTTAGATTCCTGGTTTAATGAAACTTTAGATAAGTCACTTAGCCTCTTTGAAATTCCCATTTCCCATTTCCTTATAGTAAAGCCCTTCCTACTTGCACTATTAACACTGTTGTGTAAATGTTTCTCTTCAGCATTTCCTTGTTACTTGGAGTCCACTTCATGTAGTATCTGCCCAAATTTCTTTTCAGACCCAAATTCTTTTGATGGCTGTCCAAATAAATAAGGAAACTGTCTTATTTATCTTGTATTTCCCACAGCATCTAGAAAGGTATGTGTACATTGTGGGTACTCATATTTGTTAAATCAAAGTTACACATATGAAAGCACCAGGCAAGCCCTTCATGAAAGCAAAGAATTACTGTTTATTTACTTATCAATTTTTTGGTAGAATTTTAAATGATAAATTGTTCAATTTATTTAAATGGAAAAAAAAAAAAACAGAACAAAACAGTTTACCCATTTCTCCCTGCCCCCAACCTCTGGCACCACCAGTTTGAGCCTGGTTTTGTTTGTCTCGGGCTTCCTTTGTGGCTCAGCTGGTAAAGAATCCACCTGCAATCTGGGAGACCTGGGTTCAATCCCTGGATCGGGAAGACCCCCTGGAGAAGGGAAAGGCTACCCACTCCAGTTGCACAGAGGAACCCCATGCACAGAGGAACCTGTCAGGCTACAGTCCATGGGGTCACAAAGAGTCAGACACGACTGAAGCAACTTAGCACCGCACAATGTCCTTAAGGCTCATCCATGTTGTGGCAAATGGCAAGATTTTGTTCTTTTTTATGGATGAATACTCTCTCTATCCATCTATAAATCTACTTATCAATCATAATTTATTGTCCATTCATCCACTGATGGACATATTTTCCTGTCTTGGCTATTGAAAAAAATGTTATAATGAACATAGGAGTGCATATAGCTTTTTAAGCAGGTGTTTTTCTTATGGGGATAAATACCCAGAAGTTAGAATTACTGGATCATGCGGTAGCCCTATTTTAATTTTTTGAAGAACCACCCTACTATTTATTTTTCATAGTGGCTGCACCAATTTACATTCCCACCAACAGGTTACAAGCGTTCCCTTTCTCTACATCCTCACCGGGATTTGTTATTTCTTGTATTTTGATGATAGGCATTCTAACAGGTATGAGGTGATATCTCCTCGTGGTTTCGATTTGCATTTCCCTGATGATTAATGATGCTGAGCATACTTCCATGTGTTTGTTGACCATCTGTAAGTTTTCTTGTAATGTCTATTCAGATCTTCTGCCCATCTTTTAATCAGATTGTTGTTTTGCTACTGAGTTGTACAATTCTTTCTATATTTTGGATATTAGCTCCTTTTCTGATAAATGATTTCATAATATTTTCTCTCACTCACATAGTTGTCTTTTCATTTTGATAGTGGTTTTCTCTGCTGTGCAGATGTTTTTTAGTCTGATTTCATCCCACGTGTCTTTTCGGTCTGATTCCATCCCACTTGTCTACTTTTTGGTCTGATTTTATCCAACTTGTCTATTTTTGGTCTAATTTCATCTCACGTGTTTATTTTGGGGTTTGTTGCCTTTGCTTCAGTTCAGTCCAGTTCAGTCACTCAGTCGTGTGCAACTCTTTGCGACCCCATGAATTGCAGCACGCCAGGCCTCCCTGTCCATCACCAACTCCCAGAGTCCACCCAAACCCATGTCCATTGTGTCAGTAATGCCATCCAACCATCTCATCTTCTGTCATCCCCTTCTCCTCCTGCCCTCAGTCTTTCCCAGCATCAGGGTCTTTTCAAATGAGTCACCTCTTTGCATCAGGTGGCCAAAGTATTGGAGTTTCAGCTTTAGCATCAGTCCCTCCAATGAGCACCCAGGACTGATCTCCTTTAGGATGGACTGGTTGGATCTCCTTGCAGTCCAAGGGATTCTCAAGAGTCTTCTCCAACACCACAGTTCAAAAGAATCAATTCTTTGGCACTCAGCTTTCTTTATAGTCCAACTCTCACATCCATACATGACCACAGGAAAAACCATAGCCTTGACTAGATGGACCTTTGTTGGCAAAGTAAAGTCTCTGCTTTTTAATATGCTGTCTAGGTTGGCCATAACTTTCCTTCCAAGGAGTAAGCATCTTTTAATTTCATGGCTGCAATCACCATCTGCAGTGATTTTGAAGCCCAGAAAAATAAAGTCAGACACTGTTTCCACTGTTTGCCCACCTATTTCCCATGAAGTGATGGGACAAGATGCCATGATCTTCGTTTTCTGAATGTTGAGCTTTAAGCCAACTCTTTCACTCTCCTCTTTCACTTTCATCAAGAGGCTTTTTAATTCCTCTTCACTTTCTGCCATAAGGGTGGTGTCATCTGCATATCTGAAGTTATTGATATTTCTCCCTGCAATCTTGATTCCAGCTTGTGCTTCTTCCAGCCCAGCGTTTCTCATGATGTACTCTGCATATAAGTTAAATAAGCAGGGTGACAATATACAGCCTGGACGAACTCCTTTTCCTATTTGGAACCAGTCTGTTGTTCCATGTCCAGTTCTAACTGTTGCTTCCTGACCTGCATACAGGTTTCTCAAGAAGCAGGTCAGATGGTCTGGTATGATCAACATTACCCATTCCTATTTTCAAAGTTAAAACTGATGTATTAGTCTCAGGTGTACAACATAATGTTTCCATGTTTGTACACATTATGAAATGATCACCACAAGAAGTGTAGGTAACATCTGATAATACACATGGTTATAAATTTTTTTCTTGTGATGAGAACTTTTAAGATCCACTCTCTCTTGGCAACTTTGGAGTATACTATATTATTTTTCTATAATTAAATTTATTTATTTTTAATTGAAGGATAATTGCTCTACAATATTGTGTTCGTTTCTGCCAAACATCAACATGAATCAGCCATAGGTATACATATGTCCCCTCCCTCTTTAAGTTCCCTCCCACCTCCCCATCCCACCCCTCTAGGTTGTTACAGAGCCCCACGTTGAGTTCCCTGAGTCACACAGCAAATTCCCACTAGCTATCTATTTTATATATGGTAATGTATATGATTCCATGCCACTCTCTCCATACATCCCACCCTCTCCTTCCTCCCCCTGACCCTGTGTCCATAAGTCTTTTCTCTATATCTGTGCCTCCACTGTGCTTAGTTACTCAGTCATGTCCGACTCCTTGAGACCCCATGGACTGTAGCCCACCAGGCTTCTCTGTCTGTGGGTATTCTCCAGGCAGGAATACTGGAGTGGGTTGCCATGCCCTTCTCCAGGGGATCTTCCCAACCTAGGGATCAAAACCAGGTCACCTGCATTGCAGGCGGATTCTTTACTGTCTGAGCCACCAGGGAATCCCCATGTGTTTCCACTGCTGCCCTGCAAATAGGTTCATCAGTACTGCTTTCAAATTCCATATATACGTGTTAATATACAATATTCGTTTTTCTCTTTCTGACTTCACTCTGTATAATAGGTTCTAGGTTCATCCACCTCACTAGAACTGACTCAAATGCATTTGTTGTGATGGCTAAGTAAAATATACACCACAGTTTCTTTATCCATTCATCTGTCGATGGATATCTAGGTTGCTTCCATGTCCTAGCTTTTGTAAATAGTGCTGCAATGAACCCCAGTGCAATGGGGTATGTGTGTCTTTTTCAATTATCATTTTCTCAGGGTATATGCCTAGCAGTGGGATTGCTGGGTCATATGGTAGTTTTATTCCTAGTTTTTAAAGTATTCTCCATATTGTCTTCCATAGTGGCTGTATCAATTTACATTGCCACCAACAAGACGGTTCCCTTTTCTCCATACCCTCTCCAGCATTTGTAGAGTTTTTGATGATGGCCATCTGACTACTGTGAGGTAATATCTCACTCTAGTTTTGACTTGCATTTCTCAAATCATGAGCGATGTTGAGCATCTTTTCACATATTTATTAGCCATCTAATATGTATGTGTTCTTTGGAGAAATGTCTGTTTAGGTATTTTTCCCACTTTTTGATTGGGTTGTTTGTTTTTCTGGTATTGAGTTGTATGAGCTGCTTGTACATTTTGGAAATTAATCTTTTATCAATTGTTTTATTTGCTATTATTTTCTCCCATTCTGAGGGTTGTCTTTTGTAACACAGTATTAACTTTAGTCACCTGTGCTACATACTCATCTCCACAGCTTATTTACTTTGAAACTGGAAGTTCGTACCTTTTAACAACTTTCCCCCTCTTCTCCCACTCTGCAACCCATGCCTCTGGCAACCACCAATCTGTTCAGTTTCTACCAGGACATTATTCAGTCTTGCCATCTTAACCTAAGGCCCAGTCCCAGTGAGGAGGGACATAATTAGTGCCAGTAAATAGCAGCTTGCTTGTTATTATTATACTTTTTCTCATAGGTAAGAAGGTGGCATTCAACCTAGATGGTGGCACTCAACCCAGAGAAGTTGTCTGTAACCCTACTTACTAGTGGTGTGGCCTTAGGTGAGTCCCCTCTTCTCTCTGAGCCTTGGTTACCTCGTCAATGAAATGGAGTTGATGATGGCCCCATCATTTCACAGAGCTCTTATATTAAAAAAACTCCTATCAAAAAATTGTTTTTCACTTATTCATTCTGTGACATTCATGAAAGATCTACTCTATGATAAATGCTGAAATAGGAAAGTGTGACTTGGCCCCTACTGTGGTGTTGGAGAAGACTCTTGAGAGTCCCTTGGACTGTAAGGAGATCCAACCAGTCCATCCTAAAGGAAATCAGTCCTGGGTGTTCATTGGAAGGACTGATGTTGAAGCTGACACTCCAGTCCTTTGCCCACCTGATGCGAAGAGCTGACTCATTTGAAAAGACCCTGATGTTGGGAAAGATTGAAGGCAGGAGGAGAAGGGGATGACAGAGGATGAGATGGTTAGATGGCATCACCGACTCAATGCACATGAGTTTGGGTAAACTCTGGGAGTTATTGATGGACAGGAAGGCCTGGCATGCTGTAGTTCACGGGGTTGCAAAGAGTTGGACATGACTGAGCAACTGAACTGAACTGACCCAGCTCCTGTCCTCAAGGACCCAAGACTCTAGTGAACAAGACAAAGAGATAATAATAATTTTTTTAAAAAAGAATATAGTGTGATAAATTCTGGCAGTCTGATGGAGGAGACAACTGGCTCTATCTCAGCAAGGTTTCATGGAGGAAGCGGCACTTCAAAGAGATGGAGGCAGTGGGGAGGGGAATATTATGAAAAAGAAAGTGTGGAATCACATCATTTAATGGAAAAAATGCAGCACAAAAACAGGTCTTTAAGAGACAGGTCTTCAGATATTAACAAAAAACTATCATAGCCTGTCCTCTCATCCTTTCTCCAACATCTTCTCCTGGGCAAACTCAACAAGCCCAGTGTCTTCAACCATTGTTCACTTGGTTGGCTGTGAACACGGTCCATTCTCTTTATGCCCTAATGGCTTACAAGACCACATACGTCAAATCTCTATAACCAATTTATGAACTATAGCATAATTAATACCTTATTGTAAAGCCATTGATACTTTCTAAAATTCCAGGAGTCTGTAAGCTACACTTATGAAGTCTCATCATCCATTCACATAGTGATGTATGGGCTTGTCTCATGGACATGGAAAAAGTATGTCTGTGAAGAGAGTATAAGGCATAGGAACGTGGACATGCTCATGCAGACATTCTGTGCGCTGCTGGTTTAATGTTATTAGGAGACAGTGAAAACCTCAACTCTAGATGGTGTCTTATTAAATCTCAAGGGATCCTGGTGGGTAGGTCAGAGACTAGGTCAGATATCATTTTTTAACTCTCTTAGGCTCAAAGTTCTCAGAACTGACTTTGATGGAACTGAGTGCTTTCCTGTGATTGTAAATTAAAAGGAAAAGCAAAATGAACAGAAGCCAAGTTCCCCTGGAAGGAAACAACAGCCCAGCCACAGGAGTTGGAGGTGCTGCTGCTTAAATACCACACTGGGCATCGGGCAGACGGCAGAGCCTCACCACACACTAGGTGGCTATTGTTGGCCCCAGGCTGCTGACTGCTGTTCATTCTCACTCTTGAATATGGAGCATTATTTGGATGAATGAAGGCCTCTTTAAAGCCCCATCTCATGGTGAAAAGAGCCTGGTCCTTGAAGGATAGCTGGAGGGGACACTGGCCCCAGGGCTGTCAGTTTCATTCACGGTGGCCACAGCCAGCATCTATTAAGGTAGCAGGGGGGCACTGTAGGCCAAGTCCTGCCGAGGACACCAGCTGTCCTAGCCCTCACGCTCTCAGTTGTCTTCTGCGTCTGCCTGGCACAGTGGCAGTAGTGTAGCCAGCTGCTTAGGCTGTCACTTCAGGGCCTTGTCCTTGTTGTGGCCCACTAGGGAACTAAAGGAGGAAAGATGCCTGATTTCCACCAGTGTTGGGAAAACTGGACAAACACGTGCAAAAAGAGAGAAAAGAAACTGCACCGCTATCTTATACCATATGCAAAAGTTAATTCAAAATGAATTAAAAACAAATGTAAGACCTAAAACCACAAAAACTCCTAAGACAAAATAGGCAATAAGCTCTTGACACAATCTCAGAGATGACTTTTTGAATCTGACACCTACTGACTATGCCAAAGCCTTTGACTGTTGGATCACAATAAACTGTGGAAAATTCTGAAAGAGATGGACATACCAGACCACCTGACCTGCCTCTTGAGAAACCTGTATGCAGGTCAGGAAGCAACAGTTAGAACTGGACATGGAACAACAGACTGGTTCCAAATAGGAAAAGGAGTATGTCAAGGCTGTATATTGTCACCCTGCTTATTTAACTTCTATGCAGAGTACATCATGAGAAACGCTGGGCTGGAAGAAGCACAAGCTGGAATCAAGATTGTCGAGAGAAATATCAATAACCTCAGATATGCAGATGACATCACCCTTATGGCAGAAAGTGAAGAAGAACTAAAGAGCCTCTTGATGAAAATGAAAGAGGAGAGTGAAAAAGTTGGCTTAAAGCTCAACATTCAGAAAACGAAGATCATGGCATCTGGTCCCATCACTTCATGGCAAATAGATGGGCAAACAGTGGAAATAGTGGCTGACTTTATTTTTCTGGGCTCCAAAATCACTGCAGATGGTGATTGCAGCCATGAAATTAAAAGACGCTTACTCCTTGGAAGGAAAGTTATGACCAACCTAGACAGCATATTAAAAAGCGGAGACATTACTTTGCCAACAAATGTCCGTCTAGTCAAGGCTATGGTTTTTCCTGTGGTCATGTATGGATGTGAGAGTTGGACTATAAAGAAAGCTGAGCGCCGAAGAATTGATTCTTTTGAACTGTGGTGTTGGAGAAGACTCTTGAGAGTCCTTTGGACTGCAAGGAGATCCAACCAGTCCATCCTAAGGGAAATCGGTCCTGGGTGTTCATTGGAAGGACTGATGTTAAAGCTGAAACTCCATATTTTGGCCACCTGATATGAAGAGCTGACTCATTTGAAAAGACCCTGATGTTGGGAAAGATTGAAGGCAGGAGGAGAAGGGGATGACAGAGGATGAGATGGTTGGATGGCATCACCGACACAATGGACATGGGTTTGGGTGGACTCCGGGAGTTGGTGATGGACAGGGAGGCCTGACGTGCTACAGTTCATGGGGTCACAAAGAGTCAGACACGACTGAGCGACTGACCTGAACTGAATGTTGATCATAGATATTCATTATCCATGACAATCCTTTGAAGTGGGAATTATTATTTCCACCTTACAAATGAGGAAACTGAAGGTCAGGGGGACTAAGAAACTTGCCCAAAGCCACACATTTCCTAACTGGCAGAATTAGTGTTTGGAACCTGATCTATGTGGCCCCAAAGCTCATTAATCTCAGCACATTACTGCTCGGCAGAGTAAGCCTTTATTTAGGACTACTAAATGTTATTTCTGGAACAGGAAAATGGCTTTTGATGGAATTTTCACCCAGGGGCACTTTTTGGAAGTAAGAAGTTGCTGAAACAGAGCAGTCTAGCGACTCAGGAGGCAGTGAGACCAATACCAGTCATGGCTGGAGGTGTTCAAGCATTTGATGGGAACCTAAGCTTGGTGGTTGAAATAGATGACTTTTATGGTTTTTATCCTAGTTCCTCCAACATTTGTGGGGCCCAGGGAAAGATGACAAATGGAGGTCACAGACTATATGTCTAAATATCTCAAAGTTAAAAATCAGGCTGCTGCTGCTACTGCTGCTAAGTCGCTTCAGTCGTGTCCAACTCTGTGTGACTCCATAGACGGCAGCCCACAAGGCTCCCTGGTCCCTGGAATTCTCCAGGCAAGAACACTGTAGTGGGTTGCCATTTCCTTCTCCAATGCATGAAAGGGAAAAGTGAAAGTGAAGTCGTTCAGTCATGTCCGACTCTGAGCAACCCCATGGACTCCAGCCTTCCAGGCTCCTCTGTCCATGGGATTTTCCAGGCAAGAGTATTGGAGTGGGGTGCCTTTGCCTTCTCCGAAAAATCAGGCTAGCACCTGTGAAATAAAAAGTTTATATCCTCCTGCCTTGATAAATATACTTTGTAACACCTGGACATCCAGGCTCAACTGGAGACTGCCAAGACTACTTGGAACTTCACACTGAAATGAGGCAGCCTGCAGAGAGCTGGCCCAGTAGCCAGTCTGCAGCCCAGTCCCCTCCTCTTTCTACCACAGACCTGCTCTGTACCCATGAGGGGCCTCATGTACGTTGAGTGTGGACTCTCCAGGCTGAAAGTCCAGGCTCCATTCACTGTCCCTAAAGAACTGCCTCTTGGTCACCTGCACAGAAGGATGCATACCTGTGGAAGAACTGACAAGGGAGAAGAGGCCTGAACGGGTCCCAGAAGCACCTCAGGGCTGTTTGGAAAGGGCAAAAGAATGGTTTAAAAGAGAAGGCACAAACCCCTCCTTTTGACCCCACAGACTTGTCCGCTCATTGGAGATGGCATGGCCGAGGAAACCCAGCACAGGGGCCTCTCTTGCCTGGTCTAAGGGCTTCTTCCAATATGAGAGTTCCATGGCGTTTAAGTTCCTTGGGTCTTTCCTGTCTTTTGGATGTTTATATTATCTGACTTTAAGACCAAATCCTCTGTCTGGGACAGAGATATCTAGGATGGATAATTCTGAGGTGGGGATTAGGGAAGCTTTGCTATTGCTGTTAGACTTTGAGTGCAACAGCCTAAAAAGAAATATTGCTGGAGAAACCCAGACAAAACAACTGGTGGAAATAAATTCATCTCCTTTTGTTTTTGCACGTTTCTCCCTGCCTGGCTGCCCATACAAAGTCCTTTACTTATCAGAATGTTTTGGGCTTTCGAGTATTTTCCTCCTCTTTCCTACAAGTTTCTTCCACTGATCTCTCTCCTTATTCTTTTTTTTTTTTAATTGAAATATAGTTGATTTATAATGTGTGCCCAGGTCTGCTGTACAGGAAACTGACTCAGTTATACACATCTATAAATTCTCTTTTTATATTCTTTTCCATTAGGGTTTACCACAGGATGTTCAATATAGTTCCCTGTGCTGTACAGTAAGTAAGACCTGGTTGTCTATGCATTCTAAATGTAATAGTTTCCATCTCCCAACCCCAAACTCCCAGTCCATCCCTCTCCCTCCCCTTACCCCTTGGCAATCACAAATTTGTTCTCTAAGTCTATGAGTTCTGTTTCGTGGATAGGTTCATGTCATATTTTAAATTTTACATATAAATGGTATCATATGGTGATATGATATCACTCTTTCTCTTTCTGACTTTTCTCTCTTAGTATCCCTAGTTGCATCCTCTCCTTATTCTCTAACGTTCCAAAGGCCACCACCTTCCCAAGTCTGTCCAGGATCTGAACTAGAGTTGTCTTCTCCACCTCCCACCCACCCTGCCTAGACCTTTTCTATAGTAATCATCTTAAACAGAAAACCCCAACTCCTTGAGGGATGACGGTCTGACCAGCAGAAGGGTAAACCTGCTCTCTTAGTGGTGACAGCAGCTGCAGAGGCCAGGTATGCCTGCTCACCAAACTGACTGTCCTTGTACCCCAGTTTATATCTGCAGGTAGGGGGAAAGTGCTGTTTAGCGCTAGGTTAAGAATGCGGATTCTAGAGACTGTGAGCTAAACTTGGGTTGAAATACTGGTCCATAGCTTATTAGCTTTGTAATCTTGGGCTTCATAATCACTTTGGGCTTCAGTTTTTCCATCTCTAAAATGGGGATGATAATTTTAACTATGTGACAGGGCCATTAGGAGGACTTAATGAAAAAATTCACCAAAAAAAATCTTACTTTTGCAGTGGCTGGCAGATTCCAGCTTCTCAAAAAAAAAAAAAAAAAGTAAGCTGTTATTAATAATACTTCCTACTTCTATTCATGGTTCTCATTCCACCCCAAGGCTTGGAGCCTCTGATATCCTTTAACTGTCTCTTGTATTTAATCTGTCTCTTTCTTTCTATGTCAACTACCACAGTCTGAGTTGAGGGTCACATTTCAAATAGTTTGTCCCCATTTGCAGCAACATGGATAGACCTAGAGATTATCACACAAAGTGAAGTCAAGTCAGAAAGAGAAAGACAAATACCATATGATATCACTTATATGTGGAATCTAAAATATGACACAAATTAACATATCTACAAAACATAAACAGGCTCACAGACTTAGAGAACAGACTTGTGGTAGCCAATGGAGAGGGAGGACAGGGAGAAGGATTAGCAAATGCAAACTCATAGATAGGATGGATAAACAACAATAGTAGTTCCCTGCTGTATAGTACAGGGAACTATATTCAATATCCTGTGATAAACCATAATCGAAAAAGAATATATATATCTCAGTGTATAACTGAGTCATTTTGCTGTACAGCAAAATTAACACATTATAAATCAACTATGTGTATGGGTGATAGTCGCTCAGTCGTGTCCGACTCTCTGCAACCCCATGGGACTGTAGCCTGCCAGTCTCCTCTGTCTGTGGAATTCTCCAGGCAAGAATACTGGAGTGGGTAGCCATTCCCTTCTCCAGGGGATCTTCCTGACCCAGGGATTGAACCCAGGTCTCCCCCATTGCAGGCAGATTCTTTACTGTCCACCAGGAAAGCCCAAATGAACTATACTTCAATTTTTTTTTTTTAAAGAAAGAAATCAAATAGTTGGTCCCTTTCCTACCAATCTCCTCTTTCCATCAGTTTTTGCGTGCCGCTACATTGACTTTCCTAAAGCATTCCTTGGTCATGTCTCTCCTCTTCTCTAAAGAGTTCTGAGACTCACCATTGCCCACTACCGAAATACAACCTGCCTGTCCAGCCCTCTAGAATGTAGTTCCAGTCTTCCTTTTCACCACTATTTCCCATCATCTAAAATACGAGTCTTCAGTTCAAGCCACACTGGTGAATTCTGCTGGCAGATACCCTGGGTTTAAATGCAGGATGTGCCATTCATCAGTTGTGTGACTCTGGACAGGGCTCTTAAATTGTTTTCAAGCCCATGTCGTCATCTTGCAGAACGAGGGCAGTAATACACCTTTGTTACTGAATGACTTTACCTTCCTTCCAGGGCAGCTGTGTGGACCAGCTAAGATAATGTGACAGCACTTTGTAAATTTAAATCACTCTGCAAATATAAAGTTTTTAGTCCATGCAGGTCTCGTCCAGGATACTCTTGACTGTCCTTCTTTTGTAAGGGACAACTCAAGGCAAACTTCCTCCCAGCTGGCTGGTCAAACTCAGGACTTAATAATGTTTTAAAATGAGAAAAAGGAGGAGAAAGCAAAAAAAAAAAAAAAAAGGTGGTAGAAGAAGAGGAAAGAGAAGAATCTGATCTCCTCTCCCAGGAATGCCTTGGAAGATTTTTGAGATGAAGTAACTGGAAGTTTTCACTGATTTTAAATTGACCTGATGACTGACCAGAGCCATCTTTGGGCTCATAGAGGGTGTTTTGGTGACAGAAGTGTCTACAAGGAGACCATGCTGTCAGGCTGAAGGGTCGGACCTTGCTGGGAAAGCACTGGCAGAGCCAGACTGCTTTGTCTGCAGACGTGTTGAGCCTTTTCATTCATTGTTACATCTCTCTTCCCAAAAGCTGCAACTCAGTAATTCCGTATTCCTGCACATGACATGCATCACTTCATTCCATTCTTATATGATCCCTGAGATACAGGTCTTATTTCCCCCATTCTAGAGATGGTGGAATTGAGGTTCAGAAGTTTAAATTTACCCATTCAAATACATATCACTGGAAAGAGAAAAGACCTCACATACCACATCAAGTTTCTCTGGACTTAGCCCATTATGGCAACCCACTCCAGTACTCTTGCCTGGAAAATCCCATGGATGGGGGAGCCTGCTGGGCTGCAGACCATGGGGTCGAGAAGTTGGCCACAACTGAGCGACTTCACTTTCACTTTTCACTTTCATGCATAGGAGAAGGAAATGGCAACCCACTCCAGTGTTCTTACCTGGAGAATCCCAGGGATGGGGGAGCCTGGTGGGCTGCCGTCTATGGGGTCGCACAGAGTCGGACACAACTGAAGTGACTTAGCAGCAGCAGCAGCAGCTGCCCATTAGAGATCTTATGAGCTTTGGCGGGTACATGACAGTAATAGGGTCAGTGGAAGAGCAGGTCTTGGCCAGAGCAGACTTTCCCTGTGAGGCTTAGGTCAAGGAAGTCCCCTGGGAGGAGGTAAATGGACTCTGAATGGTTAACAAGAGCAGTCTGAGAGTATAATAGTCTTGTTTAAAAGCAGAAGAATATCATTTGAATTTCCCAAATACATGAACAGGTGAGTTGGTGGTGGGAAAGAGAGGATTATTCACTGTCAAAGTGGTTCCCTTTTTGTATCCCTTGGCTGGAGAAGAATTCTTTTTTTGCCTGGACTGTTAGAGGCTGGAGGACCAGAGAAACAGATGCAGCGCCAGAGGCTGGAAATCAAGCCTGCCCCTGATTTCACACCAAGAGAAGTGAAATGGTGGTATTTGGTAAAATTACTTTTACACAGAAAATCCTGAGAAATGTATTGCTCATGTTTGCACAGCATTTCACAGCTCACAAAGCCTGCATGTTAACTGGTCTCCTAGAATCTCCGAGCTGGAGCACACCCAAGCCAGTAGTTCCCAAGGTGGCACCAGAGTCAACTGGAGAGTTTTGGTCCCACCCAGGTCCCCAGATTCTGTCCAGACCAAAGGACTCAGAACTCCTCAGGCGCATGGTTAAATGTAACCACAAGACTCCCCACGGGGAGCTGAGTCTGGGCACTGCTGAAATCAGCCTGGCCACTGCCGCCCATGTCTCTCACCTGGGCCCTGCATTGCTGGGCTCCTGGCCCCAGTTCTTCCCCTCCCAGTCCCCTTTCCACTCTACCGCCAGACTGAGTTCCCTAAAACCCATCTGATCAGGTCCCTCTCCTGCTTCCATTTCCAGCTCCCTCAGGCTACATCCTGGAACTTTGCGGGAGCTATAGAGTGGGCGTCCAGCCCCCACTCTCACCCTCACCCCACTCCCCGTGCAAAGCTCATCTGTGAAGTGTTCCCTGAGTTCCAGGCCTGCAGCAGGTGCTGTGTATCTTCTATTAGCACCGCTCTCTCGGGGTTATGGAGTTATTTGATTACAGATACATTTAACTACACAAGAATGTGGGGGAGGGAGCCTTTGGTACAAGGGCTGTGCCTGACCATTTCTGAAGCCCTCATGCCTGATTAGGGACTGGCATGTGGCAGGGGCTCGATAAACACCAAATGAATGAATGAATAAATGTATACACGCATGCAGGTACCTTGAGCTGTCATTTATATTCATCTTAGATCAAGCAAGTTTCAAGAATAGATATGTTTATGAGCTCTCCTGGCTCAAAGAGAGGAGAGCTCTCTTAACACAGCTTAATAGCTTATTGTATTTACTACAAATAAAGAGGAGCCTTGGGCTAAAGCTATTGCTTAGGAACTGGAAGACTCTGCTTTGGGTTTGATACCACTTGTTCCATGAGCACTTAATGTTTCTGAGATAATCTCATTTCAAACATTATTAATAATATTGCTTTGTAAGTCAAAGGATGTCAAGGTTCGCCTAATGGACTTTATCTAATTCATCCTCTCACAACCCCGATGGTTACAGAGGTCTCTCTCCCTTTTCCTGGCAGCAGGCCTGATGTGGCTGGGGTGCAAGTCGAGCTGGCAGGGGAGGGGGTTGCCAGCGACCGCTCAGGCACCCTGCTTTCCCAGCCAGACCTTCGAGAAAGAGTTCCTGGGTCCTGAAAGACAAACACGTAAGAATGAGGGCAGTGATGGTGGGCTGAGAAATGTCAGGGGCCAGATATGTTATAGGTCACACTGGAAATGTTTAGGATTTTAAAGTCTAAATTTAAATCCTAATTCTCCTTTTGACCCCAGAAAAATTGCTCAATCTTTCTGAACCTTAATATTTTCTTTTTTTTAAAAAAAGAAAACCATGTAATCATTTTCGGCTGCACTGGGTCTTAGTTGCCACACATGGGCCTAGCTGCTCTGAGGCATGTGGGATCTCAGTTCCGAGACCAGAGATTGAACCTGAGTGCCCTGCACCAGAAGGTAGATTCCAGACCACCAGGGAAGTCCCTGAACCTTGATGTTTCCATTTGTTAATGGGGATAATTTTTGTATCTTCCTTCAGGGGTTGTCTTGAGGATTAAATGACACAGTTATCAATATGTCAAAGGGCTTAGCAGATGGTTACACGCTGCACACACGTGTGGGTGATGAGACTGAGCCCCAAGACCCCTCTTTGCTGCCGAGCTGAAGGCTCTGCTGGGAAACAAAGGAGCCGGCCCTGGGCCTGAGCCCACAGCCTCGGTTACAGTCCCATTCAGATCTATGCTTCACTGTGCCTGTGACTCTCAGGCCTGCAGCCCAGCTGGATGGCTGGAGCATGGTTTTTCTTTGAGATGATTAGGACTGGGACTCTCCAGCCACCCTGCTCGGGACCTGCCCAGGGGGCATCTGGGACCCGGGTGCTGTCACTGCCACCCTCCTGAGGGTGAGGACCTCCGAAGTCCCCACCAAAGTGGGGAGGAAGAAGCATCCACTCCAGGCTAAGTTCCTGGTGGTCCTGGGAGCATCTGTGAGGTGTTAGGAGGTGCTAATTGGCTTTTAGATTAAAACCACATGACATCTTTTTTCAACCATACAAAGTGGTCAAGATTTTAAAAGATATCTATCAATAGTCAGAGTAAGGGGCAAGGGTATGGGGAGGTGGGCACAAGCATATGTGGGTGAAGTGGAAACAGGTTCAATCTTTTTCCAGAAGGCAACTTGGTAACATGTACCAGTCTTTAAAATTACAGGTCAAACAATTTCACTTTCCATATTTACCCAAAAGAAGTCATTAAGGCTCTATGCAAACTTTAAATCAATAATGTTACCTGCAGCATTATATATGAGGGATGATCTGGAAGCAATATAAATGCTTAACAGCAGGAGAAAGTTAAACACATTCTGGTACACAGAGAACACCAGGGCTTCCCAGGTGGTGCAATGGTAAAGAATCCACCTGACAATTCAGGAGACACAAGAGACATGGGTTCTAGCCCTGGGTCAGGAAGATCCCCTAGAGTAGGAAAGGGCAACCCACTCCAGTATTCTTGCCTTGGAAATTCCAAGGACAGGACAGAAGAGCCTGGCAGGCTACAGCCCATGGAGTCGCAAAGAGTCAGACACAACTGAGCGCGCGCACACACACACACACACACACACACATACACACACACACACATACACACACACACACACACACACACACACACACACACACACACACAGAATAGTGGCATGCTGCTGCTGCTAAGTCGCTTCAGTCATGTCCGACTCTGCGCGACCCCATAGACAGCAGCCCCCCAGGCTCCTCTGTCCCTGGGATTCTCCAGGCAAGAACACTGGAGTGGGTTGCCATTTCCTTCTCCAAGGCATGAAAGTGAAAAGTGAAAGTGAAGTCGCTCAGTCGTGTCCGACTCTTCGCGACCCCATGGACTGCAGCCTACCAGGCTCCTCCGTCCATGGGATTTTCCAGGCGAGAGTACTGGAGTGGGGTGCCATCGCCTTCTCCAGAATAGTGGCTTAGTAGTAAAGAGTCCACCTGCAATGCAGGAAAGGCAGGTTCAGTCCCTGGGTTGGGAAGATCTCCTGGAGGAGGGCATGGCAACCCACTCCAGTATTCTTGACTGGAGGATCCCATGGACTGAGGCGCCTGGAGGGCTATAGTCCACGGGTCAGAAAGAGTTGGACACGACTGAATCAACTGAGCACACACTCATGGAAAAATATCATTAACATAAATATTGCTGAGCAAGCAGGCTCCAAAACAATATCAATAAATGGCACTCTTTAAATGCATTTTTGTGAGGAAAAACAAATATGGAGATACATACACATATATCTCATTTGTTATATATATATATATAGCCAAGGAGGAAAAAGCATGGAATAATATATCCTAAAATGTTAGATTTGTTTTAAGAGGTAGAACTATGGGTTATCTTCCCATTGTGCTTTTCACTATTTTCCAAGTTTCTACCTTGAACTTATATACGTTTCATGCACTGTGAAGAAATGATTGTTACGAAGAAAAACAAAACTGGGAGTCTAGCTAAGGTGTCTGAGGCCTGCAGTCCCTCCAGAGCTCAGGTCCGTTCCAACCAGCAGGCAGCAGAATTAAAACCCAGGGGTGCCTTTCTGATCCTGGAGGTGCTCTCCGTTCATCAGAGGCAAGCTTCAGCTGGAAGACGTGGTGTGGAGGAGAGAATGGGCTTCAGACTGACTTGTACTCACAGGTTAGAAACGCCTGTATTTATAGCCTGTGCACTGACCTTCCGAGTCAACCGCAATTTATGGTTTCTTAATTGGTTTTCTTGAAACAAGCTGTAGTAACTTATATCCCAAGGCAAGGGAGGAGCGAATCTCATCAGAGGCAGCAGTGAGGGCTAAGGGGTGAGCGAGGGGATGTGGCTGGGAGTGGGGGGAGGCAGGAGGGGTTGGATCTGTTCTCTTCCCAGCCTCCCTGACACACCGAATTACGGCATCTTGAATTGATCTGGTGAATCACAGCAGGGCGATGCTGGAGGAGCAGAGCTCTAAATGAATAACCCCTTCATATTCTATATTTATTTGTCTTCCTGCAGTGATGTCCGTGGCCAATTTCTAAGGCTGGGCAGCTTTTTATTTCCCCACATTTGAGACCACCTGCCTGGTAGCCAAGACAACAGAAGAGTCCAGTTTGCTGGGCGGAATTGAAGGGACAGGGATGGGAGGATTCAAGTCACTTACATCAGTGAAATAAAATAATCACAAAGAAAGGAGACCAGAAGGGATGCCCTAAAGCCCCACCATTGAGTTCCTGTATCTTGTGAGTGTCTCAATTCTGGACTATCTTCTACATCAAAGCATTGCAGTATCTTTTTTCTTTCTCTGCACATAATAAGAATTGTCTGCATATAGCCTACTTTTCTTTCTAATTTTGTGTTTCATATGTGGATGGTTTTTTTTTTTTTTTTTTTTTTTTTTTGCCTTCACAAGATGATAAATCCCTCAAGAGATGATGCCACATTGTGTTTTCTCAGGTTTGGGTATGCAGGTATTTGGGGCAATGCTGGACACAGACCACGCAGATGGTTACAGCAGAGGGATGGCTTTGATGTGCCGGGCACTGCAGTAACTGCAGATTTAGTTCATCCTCACAACAAATCCTGTGATGCACGTTTGTCATTATTTTCAAACAAGCGTTTCAGAAGGATTAAAGTAACTTTTTGCCCAGATCACTCCACTGGGAAGTGAGCTGGGCTGTGAACTTGGCAGCGAGGCTTGGATCTCACACTTACTCCTCCACCACTGCTCTCAAAGAGGAGGCATGACCCGAGAGGAGGACAGGGACATGTAAGTGGAGAGGACAGGAGGTTCTGGGAGTCCCAAGGTCCTGGTGGGCAGAGAGCAGTGCTGTGTGCTGTGCTCAGTCGCTTCAGTCGTGTCTGACCTTTGACACCTATGACCTGTAGCCCCCCAGGCTCCTCTGTGCATGGGATTCTCCAGGCAAGAATACTGGAATGGATTGCTGTGCCCTCCTCCAGGGGATCTTCCCGACCAAGGAATAGAACCTGTATCTCTGGCATCTCCTGCATTATAGGCAGGTTCACTGAGCCACCTGGGAAGCCTGGGAAAACTGCCCAGCCTTCCAGGAATCCTGCAACCTGGTCACTGCAGACCAGAGCCAACCTCTGGCTCCTCCATAGATGGACAGGCCTTAGTGAGCCCAGAGGAGGTGGGCTCACTTGTACACCTCTCTTCAGGAACTTTCATTCTAAATGTGGCCTTGAGGGTAAAAATAGCCAATGTCTGAGCAAATTGCAGAGTCAGGAAATATAATCAGGGAGATATTCTTTGCAGCCACCAAGCCTAGCCCATCAGGAAGTACAATTAGGTGTTTTTATATGCTCATTGTAGAAAATTCGGAAAGTATTTAAAAAATGAAAGGCATATAACAGTCCCTCACAGTGGTTGAAGGTTCATATGGATTTAGGATCAGACTCTAGATTTGCTACTTAATATTAATACTTAGTATCTATGTGAACTTGAGAAAATTTAAAAACCTTTCCGTGCCCTGTTTTTCTCATCTGTAAAATAGGATAGACATCTTGGAGTGAAGTCAGGTGGACCTTAGGAAGCATCACTATGAACAAAGCTAGTAGAGGTGATGGAATTCCAACTGAACTTTTTCAAATCCTAAAAGATGACGCTGTTAAAGTGCTGCAGTCCATATGCCAGCAAATTTAGAAACTTCAGCAGTAGCGACAGAACTGGAAAAGGTCAGTTTTCATTCTAATCCCAAAGAAAAGCAATGCCAAAGGATATTCAAACTACTAGGCTCATTTCTCATGCCATCAAAGTAATGCTCAAAATTCTCCAAGCAAGGCTTCAACAGTATGTGAACGGACAACTTCCAGATGTTCAAGCTGGATTTAGAAAAGGCAAAGAAAGGAACCAGAGATCAAATTGCCAACATCCATTGGATCATAGGAAAAGCAAGAGAGTTCCAGAAAAACATCTCCTTCTGCTTCATTGACTATACCAAAGCCTTTGACTGTGTGGATCACAACAAACTGTGGATAATTCTTAAAGAGATGGGAATACCAGACTACCTTATCTGCCTCCTGAGAAATCTGTATGCAGGTCAGAAGCAACATTTAGCACCAGACATGGCACAATGGACTGATTCCAAATTGGGAAAGGAGTACGTCAAGAGTGTATATTGTCACTGCTTATTTAACTTATATGCAGAGTACATCAAGTGAAATGCCGGGCTGGATGAAGCACAAGCTGGAATCAAGATTGCTGGGAGAAATATCAATAACCTCAGATATGCAGGTGACACCACTCTTATGACAAAAAGTGAAGAGGATCTAAAGAGCCTCTTGATGAAGGTGAAAGATGAGAGTGAAAAAGCTGACGTAAAACTCAACATTCAAAAAACGAAGATCATGGCATCTGGTCCCATCATTTCATTGCAAATAGATGGGGAAACAATGACAGGCTTTATTTTCTTGGGCTCCAAAATCACTGCAGATGGTGATGGTGACTGCAGCCATGAAATTAAAAGACATTTGCTCCTTGGAATAAAATTTATGACCAACCTAGATAGCATATTAAAAAGCAGAGACATTACTTTGCCAACAAAGGTCTGTCTAGTCAAAGCTATGGTTTTTCCAGTAGTCATGTATGGATGTGAGAGTTGGACCATAAAGAAGTCTGAGAGCTGAAGAATTGATGCTTTTGAACTGTGGTGTTGGAGAAGACTCTTGAGAGTCCTTGGACTGCAAGGAGATCAAACCAGTGAATCCTGATGGAAATCAATCCTGAATATTAATTGTAAGGACTGATGCTGAAGCTGAAGCTCCAATACTTTGGCCACCTCATGCAAAGAGTTGACTCATTGGAAAAGACCCTGATGCTGGGAAAGACTGAAGGCAGGAGGAGAAAGGGACAACAGAGGGCGAGATGATTGGGTGGCATCACTGACACGAGTTTGAGCCAGCTCCGGGAGATGGTGAAGTACAGGGAAGCCTGGTGGCTGCAGTCCATGAGGCCACAAAGACTCAGACAAGACTGAGCTACTGAAAAACAAATAAAATAGGATTATCTCTTCCCTTTTCTTCTATTATTTCAATGGAATGTTGGGGAATAGGAAAGATAGAAATAGGGAGGCCTGGACTGCAACCCTTCACTGCCTCTATGAACTATGTGGTCTCTCAGGCAACTTCCCAAACTTCTCTAGAAAACAATTTCCTCCTCTGTAAAAGGAGGGTGTGGACTCGGGACCTGTAAGGAGCTCAGTGACGCTCATGTTCTCAAACCAGCAAGAAGGCTGCCTGGTGGTGCAGGCCTAGAACCGGGGGTTCTAGAAAAAGGAGAAGATGACAGTAGCTGCAGGTCCCTCAGAAGGCAGACACGAGACAGTGTCCCCACAAGACTGTCCCCAAACCCCGGCCATAGCCTTTGAGAATCCAGTTCCCCACGAGCTGAGCACCCAGAGCACCCCCACCCCGGGCAGCCCGATCTGTGCCAGAGGTGGCTCTGCGCTCCTCCTCCACGCCTGTTTGCACAGCTTTCTCGCCAAACAAGGAGACATTCAAAGGCAGCCCCTTGACCGCATGGCCAGGCCTCACTGTGTGTCCCCGCCGGCCTCCCCACTTCCGGTCCCCATCGCCCCTTCTCCATCCTTGCTCCAGCATCACTCACATCAGCGCCCTTCTCATCGCCCCTCCGCTGGCTAATTGAATGAGTGCGAGTCTGTTCAATTAGGCTCACTGCTGCCCCCGCCAGAATCCTCTAACAGCCCTAATTGGAAAAACGCCTCGGCCTCTGACCATCAAAGCTGATTATATCTGCTAGCAGAGGGGCCTGGTCCTTGTCCGCGATGTTCGCTCCACCCAGGCCCCTGAGCTCATCCCGCCAGGTTCCCTGGGGCTGTCTGCGGCTGGCAGGACTCAGCCCAGGAGAGGCGCCTTCTCCACGTCACGGCGGCGCAGCAGCTGGCCTGCCAAGCCCTGCCTCTGACGGCATAAACAGATTTGTGCTCCCCACAGGGAACCGGAAACAATTTGGCTCTTAAAGCAATGTCATTTTTCTTTAACCTTTGTTCACTCCGCACCCTGTCTCCCCCCATGATCGCAGTGGAATCTTTGGAACTAGAGGTGAGGATTCACTCCAAGAAAAGGTACACTTGCCTCGGGGACCACAGCCCAACCACATTAAATCCCCTGGCGCCTGCTCATCTGAACCCCTTTCTTAGGGGTCAGAGCAGTCAGTCAACTAACAGAGAACTCTCTGAGCATCTACTATGTGCCCTGCTTCAAACTGCAGCTGGATGTGGGAGAAGGAAAAATAAAAAAGAAGGATCATTACTTATCCACTCAAACCACCAGTTTTTAAAACATTTTTGGAGATAAAATTCACATAACAAAATTCAAAATTTAACCATTTAAAATCTATAATTCAGTGGTGTTTTAGCAAGGTCACAATATTAAGCAATCATTTGAATTACTATCTAATTCTAGAATATTTTCATCACCCTCCAAAAGAAACCCCCTACCATTCTCTTCTCCAGGCCCTGGAAAATCACTAATCTATCAATACTTTCTGTCTCCATTAAATCACTGGGCTTAGGAGCCATCCTGCACACATCCTCCCCATCTCTCTATTTTTTTTCATAACTGGATACCAAGAGACCTTTGCATGAGGCACATAGGTGCTTTTACTTCTGAGGTCTCAAGGCACTTAGGTGCTGCAGGGGCCTGGTCACACACTGCAATTGACAAGTGTCCCCTGTCTTCACACCACTGCCCTCCTAGTTCTTTGGTGTAAGTCTGGGAATTAAGTTCTAGGCTAAGTGATATCCTTAGTGTTAGAAGTTTAGCCAAAGTGGAAAACCTCAGTTATTTTGGCATGAAGAATAAAGCATTTTAAGGAAGCACAAGAAACCACAAAGATAATTAATGTCAACTGTCTGGGGGCTGGTACCTCTACAGGAATCACACAAACTTTAGCCAACATCAGAATCCCCTAGAGAGCTTGTTACACTGCATGGCTGCGAGTTTCTGATTCAGCAGGACTGGGGTAGGGCTTGAGATAGTGCATTTCTAATTAGTTCTGAAAGGGCTTCCCAGGTGGGTGAGCAGTAAAGAATCCACCTGCCAAGCAGGAGAGGCAGGTTCGATTCCTGGGTCAGGAAGATTTCCCAGAGAAGGAAATGGCAACCCACTCCAGTATTCTTGCCTGGGAAATCCCATGGACAGAGAAGCCTGGCAGGCTACAGTCCCTGGGGTCGCCGCAAAGAGTTGGACACGACTTAGGGACTAAACAACGACAACAAAATGAGTTCCCAGTGATGCTGATGTTGCTTGACCAGGACACACTTGGAGAACAGCTGACACAGTATGGGCATGGTTACCACCTCTATATCGAGTAGCGGTCATAGCAAAGAAGAATCACCCATCTCATGCATTTGGCTTTGTTTATATGTCACTCTTTCAAGCTAATTAAGCTGACATGTTGTCTTGAATATAGTCATTGGTGAATAACATTGTTTGCATTTTCATAAGTATGTTTTATGGTCAGAGTTTTCCATTTCACACTAGGGAGCTAAGATTAGCCATTCCTTAATTTGCTTGCAAAGGGCATAATCAAATAGCAAATAGTTTCCTTTCTGAATAGAAGTGTGATTGTGAATTTATAGATTATACTCTCCTACTAGTTACAGTCACCTTTGAGATATTTCAGTTCAGTTCAGCCGCTCAGTCGTGTCCGACTCTTTGCGACCCCACGAATCGCAGCACGCCAGGCCTCCCTGTCCTTGACCAACTCCCGGAGTTCACTCAGATTCACGTCCATCGAGTCGGTGATGCCATCCAGCCATCTCATCCTCTGTCATCCCCTTCTTCTCCTGCCCCCAATCCCTCCCAGCATCAAAGACTTTACCAATGAGTCAACTCTTGGCATGAGGTGGCCAAAGTACTGGAGTTTCAGCTTTAGCATCATTCCTTCCAAAGAACACCCAGGGCTGATCTCCTTCAGAATGGAATGGTTGGATCTCCTTGCAGTCCAAGGGATTCTCAAGAGTCTTCTCCAACACTACAGTTCAAAAGAATCAATTCTTCGGCACTCAGCTTTCTTCACAGTCCAACTCTCACATACACACATGACTACTGGAAAAAGCATAGCCTTGACTAGACGGACCTTAGTCGGCAAAGTAATGTCTCTGCTTTTGAATATGCTATCTAGGTTGGTCATAACTTTTCTTCCAAGGAGTAAGCGTCTTTTAATTTCATGGCTGCAGTCACCATCTGCAGTGATTTTGGAGCCCCCCAAAATAAAGTCTGACACTGTTTCCACTGTTTCCCCATCTATTTGCCATGAAGTGATGGGACCGGATGCCATGATCTTCATTTTCTGAATGTTGAGCTTTAAGCCAACTTTTTCACTCTCCTCTTTCACTTTCATCAAGAGGCTTTTTAGTTACTGTTCACTTTCTGCCATAAGGGTGGTGTCATCTGCATATCTGAGGTTATTGATATTTCTCCCGGCAATCTTACCCATAACATAAATATATATTCACATAATCCTGGTGGGCCCCTTGTGACCCATTATCTCCAGGGCTCTCCTTTGAACATGTGTGTCATGGCCTGTATCATAACAGCCATGTGAACCTGCTCAGCCTCAGCCCCTCGGGGGTTGTACTTCAGAGATGGAGCCAAGATGAGACTTTTTAGGTCATGGCTAGGTATGTTTACAGAGGAGGTGATGGCACCCCACTCCAGTACTCTTGCCTGGAAAATCCCATGGACAGAGCAGCCTGGTAGGCTGCAGTCCATGAGGTTGCTAAGAGTCGGACACGACTGAGCGACTTCACTTTCACTTTTCACTTTCATGGATTGGAGAAGGAAATGGCAACTCACTCCAGTGTTCTTGCCTGGAGAATCCCAGGGACCGGGGAGCCTGGTGGGCTGCCGTAAATGGGGTCACACAGAGTCGGACACGACTGAAGTGACTTAGCAGCAGCAGGCATGTTTAGCGGCATGTACTCTTTGTAAAAACAACTATATTCAGAGAAGAAGCAGTAATATTCATAACAGTAACTACACACACATACACAAGAACACATGCTTATATATGGCCCTTTATATTTTATGCAGTATTTTCACATCATCTACTATAAAGCTCAAGGGCTTCCCTGGTGGCTCAGCAGTAAAGAATCCGCCTGCAATGCAGGAGACTTGGGTTCAATCCCTGGGTCAGGAAGATCTCATGGAGTAGGAAACGGCAACCCACTCCAGTATTCTTGCCAGAAAAATCCCATGGACAGAGGAGCCTGGCAGGCTACAGTCCATGGGGTAACAAAGAGTCAGACACGACTGAAGCAACTGAACACACAGATGCACACACACAATAAAGCTCAAGGAACCTTACAACACAAGGAATGACATAATTATTCTATTTAACACAAAAATAAACTGAAACTTCATTTACTGAGATGGTTTTCCCAAGACCCCCAGCCAGTGGTGAAGCCAGGCCTCTACACAAGGTCATGGCCACATATCATTGCTTTATCATTCATGTGGACTCCTAGAGTTAAAACTCCACCTGTCATTAAGAAGGCCTTGGGATCTCCACTTGAAAACAACAAAATCTGTTTATCTACAGGAGGAGAGCAAAAACCAATGGAGGCAGAGAAGCAGGAAATGTGAATGCATATTAGTACATGATTTTTAGCCTCAGATGCCCGGAATGCATGAGTACGTTCCCTGGAACATCTTAGTCTATTCATTTAGCTGAGACATCATCTTGTCACTGCCCGGGCTTCTTCTCTGAGACCCAGTAACCAAGTCCCACTGGGGCTTTTAAGGCCTTTGGGAGGAAGCGGCTCTCTGTGCCAGCTAAGAGGCACCACAATCCCCAAACCCAGTAATTCTCATTAAAGTTCCGGGGAAGCAGGGACACCGGAGGGCCAGGGGGGCACCTGGGCTCTCCAGGCGCTGTTTTTCCACAAAGGAATGGCTCATCCTGTCTGCTCCAGCCCCTGTCCACTCATATTCTTTCTCTCTCAGCTAGGCTAACTTCCACTTCAAAAAACACTCACATCCACCTACTATTTTCTACTACTGCTACCAATGTCCTGGTGTTCAGAGCCTTGTGATCCCTCACAAATTATCGTCCATAAAAATATTTTAGGGACTTCCCTGACGATCCAGTGGTTACGACTTCACCTTCCAGGGTAGGGGTGTGGGTTCCGTCCCTGGTTGTAGAGCTAAGATCCAACATGCCTCGTAGCTGAAAAAAAAAAACCCAAAAACCAAAACCATAAAACAGAAACAATATTGTAACAGATGCAATACAGACTTTAAATTTAAATGGTCCACATTAAAAAACTCTTAAAAATAAAATTTCTCTAAAAAAAAGCTTTAAAAATAGTTTAAGTGCTTGATTTTGCTATAACATTTACTTACTCCTTTTCTAATAATATAAACACAAGATAAAAAAGTATAAGGAAAATAAAAACCACCTAGATTCTTAATATCTGGGATAATAATTACTGTTAATATTTTTCTATCATTTTCAACACATGAGTGTATATTAAGAGCATTGTTTTGTTACTTTCTAAAATACAACTATATTGCCCTCTTGCTTTTAAGATAAAACCTAAACATCCCCTGCCTTCCTAGGTCCATCTTATCTCTCCTTATGAACCTCCTGCCTAAGCCCTGTGACCCTAGCCTGGAGCCTGAATCACACAGCCAGCAGATGTGTGTCTTGCTGGTTGTTATGCCCCAGTGTTTGAAAGGACAGTGTTATTAGGTGGAGTGGGTGGTACCTGGCTCCACTACAAGCCCCTCTGCACTTCCTACCATGCATACACACACACACACACACGTGTGCGCACACACACACACACACACACACCTTATACACGCATGTTAACTGCACATCCCTGCAAGCCTTTGAGTTTACAGTCTGTGCGTCTAGTTACATTGATCTACATAGCTTCTCCCACATCTGCCTATAAGCCTCTGCTCAAGTATTCCCGTTGCCTAGAATACTACTATCCTTCTGACGACCGCTTGTCAGTAAACCCATAACAAATTATCATTCTTTCAGATCCCATGGTCAGAAAACTCTCTTCCTCCGCTTGCTCCTGGGGGCATATAATACTCCACTCCACTTCTAACTACTAACCACAGTCATTAATGCCCACTCTGTCTTGCCCTCTAGAATTCCTAGTGGCCTGAGATCATCCTTATGTTGTCTTTTATTCCATAAAGTGCTGCTCAGAAGCAGCTGCACAGGGGTGGCTGAATAGAAACTGATGATGTATAAGGCCTTGGGCCCACCCACCTTCACCTGATCTGTCCTGGGGGCGCTTCTCCTCCTTGGAGTCAGGGCCAGTGGGGTGCAAGGGAGCTGTTGTGGCCTCCTTGTGATCTAACCTTGTGATCTAATTGAGGTTCTAATGATAGAAGGACATGTATACTCCTGACTACCAAGATGAAAAAATGACTACGTCTTAACCTCAACCCCCAAATGATTTTAAGTGCTTCAGAAATGCATACCATCCAGTTGAATAAATATTAAATAAAGACAGCAAGAAGGGTTAGCATAACAATGCCTGACCAATCATAAAATTGATACACGGAATTGTTGGATGTGGACTGCAAATTTACCTCTGAGCTTCTTAGCAACCAAAGCAAAAAGGGAAACGAGAGAGTTAAAACAAATCTCAGCTTGCGTTTCCACTAAGCCTTGAAAGAAGTTTCTTCCAAGGACCCTCTTAAAAGGGAGGCTGAGATCTAGAGGGGAAGGCTGTTATTACCTCATTTTATGTATTAAAAAGCAGCTTCTTGGGACTTCCCTGGTGGTCCAGTGGTTAAGACTCAGTGATCCCAATGCAGAGGGCCCAGGTTTGATTCCTGATCAGGGAATGAGATCCCACATGCCACAACTAAAGATCTTGTGTGCTGCAAGGAAGACCTGGCGCAGCCAAATAAAATTAAAAAAAATTTTTTTAAAGCAGCTTCTTACCGTATCTCCTAAGACCCAGGGACAACTCTCTGAAAGAGAAAGTACCTGAAGGTGTTAGTCACTCATTTGTGTCCGACTTTTTGTGATTCTACAGACTGTAGGCCTCCAGGCTCCTCTCTCCATGGAATTCTCCAGGCAAGAACACTGGAGTGGGTTGCCATTCCCTTCTCCAGGGGATCTTCCTGACCCAGGGATCGAATCCGGGTCTCCTGCATTACAGACAGACTCTTTGCCATCTGAGCGATCGGGGAGGCCTACAGGTGGCACTGTTTAAATCGGCAGCTCTCTGAAGGGGGAGCTTGATCTGGAGCCTAGGGCCTCCGGAGCCACAGTACTGACAGCTGCTGTCCAGAGCCTAGGAGGTCCGGGGAGCCTCCCTGGGTCTCAGGCTGTGGATGAGGCGCTGTATTGTACGAAGGCTGATCTCACAGAACCTCTGGTCTCACCTGGCTCACACAGAGCATCTCTGTTTTTCTGTTTTATTAGTGTTTGGGGTCAGCTGTTTGACAAAAGGATTTCCCATCAAAAAACTGAAGCTTAAAAACCTGTCACAAGTGATATTTCTCTTCACTGAGCTTTTGATATGCATTTGCCAGCAGATTTTAAATTCATGTTTAACTTTGGGGGCAAAAACTTAGAACAGGGGTCCCCAACCTCTGGGCCGTAGACGGATACCTCCTATCAGGTCAGTGGCAACATAAGATCAGGAAAAAAGTGTACAATTAATGTGATGCCTTTGAGTCATCCTTAAACCACACCCCCCTACCCTGGGTCCATGGAAAAACTGTCTTCCACAAAATCCATCCCTGGTGCCAAGAAAGTTGGGGGCTGCTGACTTAGAGGGCTTCCACTACTAGGTATATACCCAGAAGAAATGAAAACAGGTACTCAGATACAACTGCACTTGTGTTCACAGCAGCACTATTCATAACAGCCAAAAAGTGCAAACAGTCCGAATATTCATCAAGTGGTGAACAGATAAAAATTGTTCTATATACAGAATATGAAGTATTATTCAGCCATAAAAAGTAGACATGCTGACACGTGCTACAATATGAGGAAGCCTCAAAAACACTGTCAAGTGAGTGAATGAAGCCAGACGCAAAAGTTTATGTCTTGCATGGTTCCATTTATATGAAATTTCAGAACAGGCAAACCCATAGATGCAGACTGGGGAGAAATTGCTTAATGGTACTGGGTTTTCTTTGGGATTGATGGAAATGTGGAATTAGATAGAAGCAGTGATTACCCAATACTGTGAATGTACTAAGTGCCCCTGAAGTTTACATTTTAAAATGGTTCTGTGAATTTCACTTCACTAAATTAAATGGAAAAACTTGAAGAGTAGAGCACCAGCATTGCTAGTTACAGGCCATTTCACAACTGGACAATTGACTGAGCAGAAGGCAGGGCTGAGAGCCTCAAGCAAATGAGAGGGCTTCACCAGGGCCAAGATTCACTACCCTCTTGCAGGGCAGAGCTGAGAGGCAGTGAATGTGAGGGTGGTGAGGGTGGAGATTCTTTCCCTTCCAGTAGCTCCTGCTTGTATCTCTTCAGCAGCCCACCCACAATCAGTTCATTTCAGTTTAGCTCAGTCGCTCAGTCATGTCCAACTCTTTGCGACCCCATGAATCGCAGCATGCCAGGCCTCCCTGTCCATCACCAACTCCCGGAGTTCACTCAGACTCACATCCAACAAGTCAGTGATGCCATCCAGCCATCTCATCCTCTGTCATCCCCTTCTCCTCCTGTCCCCAATCCCTCCCAGCATCAGAGTCTTTTCCAGTGAGTCAACTCTTCGCATGAGGTGGCCAAAGTACTGGAGTTTCAGCTTTAGCATCATTCCTTCCAAAGAAATCCCAGGGCTGATCTCCTTCAGAATGGACTGGTTGGATCTCCTTGCAGAGTAATCCTAAATACCGTCTGATTAACTAGACCACAAATAAGTAGGCTTCTGTTTCGAATCCATGACTCAGCTATTTCACTCACCCTCAGATGTAACTATTTCCCTAATGTTTCCCCACCCCATCAATTTATTCAGCCTCTTCTGCTTTTGAATGTATAACATGCAAAGAATTAATGAGAAGAAATCTTCCTGCCAAGGACCCCACAGCATATATCTTGTAGGTGGAATTAGGCCTCACCTCAATGGAGTTCCTTGGAAAAGTCAGACTCATCTTTCTCCTATTCTTTCCTGTTGGGTTAAAGGTCAGCCTCTGCTGTTTTTCTGAGCTCAGGGCCTCAAACTATTCCCTGGGTGTCATATCCTCACCTGTAAGGCAACACACTCTTACATTTTTATCCATCCATCCAATTAGTATTTATTGAATATTGAGTGTCTATCATATGCCAGATGCTGGGCCAGGCTATTGCTGGGGCTACAACTGTGGATAAGAGGAGGGCTCCCTGAAGAGGGAATGACAGACACCAGGCACAGTGGCCAGTGCTGGGGCTTTGACAGGCAGGTACAGGTGGGTTAGGAAATGTCTTTCAGTGGAACGGACAGGTCTGGGCTCTCAGGGAAGGTCTCCCTGAGCTTGAGGGTTTCACTCTGCTGAGATAAATGATTTGATCAGGAAGAGTCAGCCTAGAGAGGGGCTGCCCCAGGGCCTGCAGGTGGAAGCAGGCTGTCCTGTGTCCTGGCTGTGATTTCTGCCTGGACTGAGAGCAGGTCAGGACGTGTATCCCCGCAGGGAACTGGGAGGATGAGTGTTGCCTATACTGACTGCCTACAAGCCACAGCTTAGTATTTCTTTTTTTAAACTTTTTATTTTGTGTCAGGGTATAGCCGATTAACAGTGTTGTGATAGCTTCAGGTGGACAGCGAAGGGACTCAGCCATACATACACATATATCCTTTCTCCCCCAAGACCCCTCCCACCAGTTGGCACTTTCTCACAGGCTTTTCTGCTCTGGCTCCTTCCCTGTTCTATCTGTCCCTTACCCACAACTTCCTTACAACTCCTCCCTCCAAAGCTCCCTTTCTTCATACTGGTCACATTCTCAGCGCCGAGGGGCACATGGCTCTTTTTGAGAGCCTGATGTAAGCCATGGACACTCTTTCTAAAGAAAAAAAAAAGCATATACTCACATAGAATCATGCCTACCAGTTCAGGGAATTCATGAAACACCCAAAGCCCATCCCTGAACCCTCCTGAGAGTCTGTGGCTCAGGGTCAGGATGCCCTGCTCTGTAGCCCAAGAGGCTTCTCCATAGCAGGCGGTCTCTGCCTTGTATCTTGCTTGTCCCTCAGGGCGGAGGACGGCTCTGCTAGGTAGGCCTTCAGGTTCTCTTTGCAGGCCCTTAATGTTTCCTCTGCCTGACTCCATCCCTCCTCCTCACTCTCCAGGCCTGTGCCTGCTTCCCTTTATTCTTCCTGGAGGTGCCTGTCGCTCTTTCTCTTCAGCATCTTTCTGTCACTGAGGCACCCTTTTCCCACGGGGTGGATCCTCTCCAAGCCTTGTACCCTCCTCCTTCACCCCTTCACTCCCTCCTCAGCACCTTCCTTTGCCCCCTTCGGGGCAGCTCAGAAAGCTGCTGGGAAAATCCTCTGGGCAGGATTCTGGTTGAGCAGAAGCTCCTGATGAGCAGCTTAATTCTTTCCCATGGGGCCACAGTCAAGTTCAGCAAAGTTGCCCAGGGATGAGAAAGCAGCTGGTGCTGGGTAATGCCTTCAGGAAAGAGCATCAGAACCTGGAGGAAGATGACAGGATGGAATTCTTTAGAAGTCGTTTTAAAATATGCTTCAGTACCTCCTGCTCTCACTGTGGTCACTACAGCAACACATGGATCTAAAAAAAGTCCTTCTTTGTGCTCACTGCCCCTTTAGATTGGACAACAGCCATTGTTATTCTGTCAGGTTGTCAACACACCCAAGAATTTTGGTGCTGTCTCAGAATGGAGGCTCCGGAAGGGGAGAAAAACATCTGCTTCATTGGCTCTAATCCGGATCATGTAAGTGAAGAGATAAATGCTTCATAAATACCCTTGGGGCCTGCTTTCTATGTTTTAGCACAAACAGCTAACCTAGTGAAGGAGTTCATGACATGCCACTCTAAAATATGTCACACTGCAAAGCTACAGGCATCAAAACACTATGGTACTGACACAAACGCAGACTCATAAATCAATGGAAGAGAATAGGGAGCCTAGAAATAAACCTCCACACCTATGGTCAATTAACCTAAGACAAAGGAGACCAGACTGTACAATGGAGAAAAGACAGTCTCTTCAACAGGTGTACCAGGAAAATAACAGCTACATGAAAAAGAATGAAATTAGAACATTCCCTCCCACCATATACAAAATTAAACTTAAAATGGATTAAAGACCTAAACGCAAGATCAGAAACCATAAAACTCCTAAAAGAAAAAAAATCTGCAGAACACTCTTTGACATGAATTGTAACAATGTTGTTTTGACTCAGTCTCCCCAGGCAAAGGAAACAAAAGCAAAAATGAACAAATGGGACTTAATTAAACTTAAAAGTTTTTGCACAACAAAAGAAACTATCAACAAAATGAGAAGACAACCTACTGAATAGGAGAAAATGTTTACAAATGGTATGTCCAATGAAGCTTTAATATCCAAAATACATAAACAGCTAATACAATTCAGTATTTTTTTTTAAAAGCCAAACAACCTGGCTATATTATGGATAGAAGACCTGAATAGACAATTTTCCAAAGAAGCCATATAGATGGCCAATAGACACATGAAAAGATGCTCAACATCACTAATCATGAGAGAAATGAAAATCAAAACCACAGTGAGATATCACCTTACATCTGTCCTGTCAGAATGGCTAAAATTAAAAAGACCACAAATGACAAATTTTGGCAAGGATGTGGAGAAAATGGAACCCTGGTACACTGTTGGTGGGACTATAAACTGGTACAGCCACTATGGAAAACATTAAGACAGTTCCTCAATAAACTAAAAATAGAGTTACCATATGATCCAGCAATTCTACTCCTGGGTATATATCTGAAAAAAACTAAAACACTAATTTGAAAAAGATACATGTACCCTAATGTTCATAGCAGCACTATTTACAATAGCTAAGATATGGAAGTAATCTAAGTGTCCATCAACAGATAAATCAATAGAGATGTGGTATACACACACACACACACACAATGAAATATTACTCAGCTATTTAAAAAGAATGAAATTTTGCAACAACATGGATGGATCTAGAGGGTATTATTTTACTGAAATAAGACAGAAAAAGACAAATACTGTAAGTTCTCACTTATGTCTCCTGCATTGGCAGGCAGATTCCCACTGAGCCACCTGGGAAGCCATTCTCTGTGTTCCATTTCTATACTTCTGACATTTTGAGAATATTATATAAGTTGAATCATACAGTATGTAACTTTTTGAGACAACCTCAATTTTTAGCTAGGCATCTTACCAACCAGAACAAAAACTGTATTTCCCAGTTTCCTTTGTATCTGATATGTGGAAAACAAACTGTGCGAAATTCTTAAAGACATGGGAATATCAAACCGCCTTACCTGCCTCCCGAGAAACCTGTATTCAGGACAAGAAGCAACAGTTAGAACCAGACAGGGAACAATGGGCTGTTTCAAAATTGGGAAAGGAGTACGTCAAGGCTGTATATTGTCTCCCTGTTTATTTAACTTCTTCTTCGGAGAAGGCAATGGCACCCCACTCCAGTACTCTAGTCTGGAAAATCCCATGGATGGAGGAGCCTGGTGGGCTGCAGTCCATGGTGTCGCACAGAGTCGGACATGACTTAACCACTGAATAACAGCAATCTCTGGATAGACAGTGTCAGAATTGGGCTGAATTGCAGGACACTCAACTGGTGGCTGAGAATTGCTTGATGTGGAAAAACAAATACCCGACACTTTGAAACTGGAGCAGCAGATGCGACAGCCAGAGCTCTAGCAGCCATCCCGGCCCACAAAGCCATGTTCCAGGAGTTGAAACAGAAAGCTGGGACCTGGGGTTCCAGATGATACCATGGAGCTGCTATATCCCTGCACTCTCCATGGCCAGGGGCTTCCCAGGTGGCTCAGCGGTAAAGAATCCACCTGCCAATGCAGGAAATGTGGGTTTGATCCCTGGGTCGAGAAGATCCCCTGGAGGAGGAAATGGCAACCCACCCCAGTATTCTTGTCTGGGAAATTTCATGGACAGAGCAGCCTGGCAGGCTACAGCCCATGGGGTCACGAAAGAGTCACACATAACTTCGGGACTAAACAGCAACAACAATCCATGGCCAGACTTCTTTTAAGTGAGAGAGATATAAATTTCTATCTTGTTTAAGGCACTTTTAAAAGTAATATCTGGCTGAATACTAACTAAACAAAATGCTTAGGTTTTTCAACGGAGGAGCAACTTGCTTAGTGCTATGTTTTGGTCAGTGGTTCTTTCACACATAACTTTCAGATATATCAGAATCGCCCCACACCATTGCTGGGCCCCATCCAGATCATTTCTGAACCAGGAGAAACTGGATCAGAGCCTGAGGATATGTGCTGTGGAAACTGCTGTTCCATGGATTGCACCTTGAGAACAACTTCTTCAAATGCATGGACTTGGCAGCAGAGTACATTGGACTGGAGGCATAAAGACTAGAATAAAAGGATCTCGGGGAGTAGGAAGGGCGACAGTTTCTGCCAGTGGCAGAGAGACCTAAACTAAGGTGAGGTAGGAAAACTCAAAGGAGATGGATGTGAGAACCTTGGGGACAGCATGAATGACAGAGCTGGAGGCTGAGGGGTGTACCAAAGGCAGCTGTGGGTTTTGAGTCTGGGGAACCAGAGAATAACAGTACTGCTGACAGAGAAAGTCCAGAAGAGTTGCCCATTTAGAGGAGAGCAGGTTGAGTTTTGCCTTGTTCAGCAAAGTTGATATGCAAACCAAGAGCAGGAGAGATGTTTGGTCTGGAGACCACATCGAGGGGTCTTTTGGAGCAGCTAGGCAGCTGGTATAAGCAGAGCACAGAACCTCAACAAAACTTACATTCAGAGGTTGGGAAGATGGGAGCATGCCAGCAGATGAGTCAGAAAGTGTGACCAAGGACAGAAGCCACAGCAGGCCAAGACCATGGCAGGCAGCCGGAAGACAGTGCCCTAGAGAAGAGGCTGTCATCGACACCCAAGGCAGCCGCGAGGTCAAGGTGACCACTTAGGACTTGTGGCTAGATGGGCACAGGACTGGCTTTGGTGGCAGTGGTGGGACCAGAGTGGGTGAGGAGTGAGTGGAGGCCTGTGATGACAGAAGTGGTGAGAAGGTACCAGTGAGCAGAGGGAGCAGAGAGCCAGGATGTTAACTTATGGGGGTCAGAGGGTGGGGGGATTTTATATGAGATGGAAGCCCAAGCACAGGAGTAGACAGAAGGAAAGAACATAGGGGAGAGGGCAACGGACCAAAGATACTGGGAAACGGAGGGCAATGATGGCATAAGGTCCTGAAGGAGGAAGCAGAGGATGGGCTTGGGAGCACAGGTCAGAGGGATACTTCAGAGAGAAGAAGAGAAAAGAACAGTGATAGCAGCTCTTGTAGAAGCAGTGCAACGAGGCCCAGAGGTCAGACAGTGAAGGCTGATAGAATCTGAGCATCTCGGGAGCAGGATAGGCCCCCACTGTTGGGTGAGCCTCCGTGGCCGCAGGGCGAGGCTACAAGCACAGGACATGTGTCCAGGCAGGAATCTCCACTAGGGCTGAGGCTCTGGGGCCACTGGGCAGACCAGCTGGGAACGTCCAGCTCCTCTGGTGAAAGGTAGGGTGGCTGGAGGGTGTCGGGCTGATCTTGTGTGGTAGTGCCTACAAGTGAGGAGGGGGACAGGCTCTGCGGAATGAATACCTGAAGAGGGTAAGGTCACACAACAAGCAGGTCCTGACAGCAGAGGGCAGCACAATGGACTGAGGCAACTGGAAAATTTTCAGTGACCAGGGGCTACTTGTGGGAATATCAGATCAATGAATATTTGTGGGGTGATTGAGAGATCACAGAGTATCTGGAGATACTATAACCTCCTGGTTGTAATATACTGTTCTTGTTATTGTTCAGTCATTAAGCTGTATCTGACTCTTTGCCACCTCTTGGACTGCAGCACTTCAGACTTCCCTGTCCTTCACTATCTCCTGGAGTTTGCTCACACTCACATCCATTGAGTCAGTGATGCTATCCAACATCAACATGGTTGTAATATATAGTTTTATATTTTCCGTTTCTTTCAAATCAAATTTGTTCTGTCAGTTCAAAAAATATTTATAGGACACCTCCAAGTGGAGCTAAGTGCTATGATGAACTAAGTGCTATAAGAACTACAGGAGGAGGTCAGAGCAGGACTACCAACTGACCGGGTCAAGGAACACCTCTAGGAGGCAGTGAGGATTAATGACACCTGAGGGATGAGGAACAGTTACCCAGAGGAGGCGGGGGCAGGGAGAGTGTCCCAGGAAGAAAGACCAACATGTGCAAAGTTCTGGAAATGAGATCGTGCATGCTGTTTTGAGGAACCAAAAGGATTTCAGGGGGGCTGGGGCACCGGAAAAGAGAGCATGGGGACGAAAAATGAGACTGGAGAGGCAATTAGACTCAGGTCCCAAGGTCTCTGTAAGGCATCACTGGGGTTTGGACTTCATTGCAGCGGCACTGGGAGGACTTGCTGGGTTTTAATTAAGAAGGATGAATGAAAAAAATCTGAAGAACACATGGAAAGGGAAAGAACAGGGTAAGAGCGGTGATAAGGAAAGCAATTAAGAAGTGTTAGAATAACCGAGCTAAGGATGACAGTGGGGTGGATGAGGGGCGTGGCCGTGGCTATGGGTTAAAATGAGCACATAGAAGATACTTAGAAAGCAAACTCAAACACAGATAGTATTGCTTGGACGTGGGTGGTTAGAAAAGGGGATGAATTGGAGATGGGCAGATGAATGAATGTGTAAACAACTGAACGACAGACTAACATATCTGCTTCATACCATGGCCAAATATTCAAAAGTTGGGAAGCTGGGGACTGCTGACAGAATGGTCTGGTGGGGAAGCTCCTTGGGTCCAGGATGAAAGAGCAAAGCCTAGAGCCTATGATGCTCTGGTGGTGAAATCTGAGCCCCTCATGCCACACGTCTATTTCTGGTGTCATTTCCACATCCTGCAGGGCTTGTATGTTCATTTTTACATTATCTGCCCAATGGTAGCGGTATTTTTGGAGAAGGCAATGGCACCCCACTCTAGTACTCTAGTACATGGAAAACCCCATGGACGGAGGACCCTGGTAGGCTGCAGTCCATGGGATTGCTAAGAGTCGGACACGACTGAGAGACTTCACTTTCACTTTTCACTTTCATGCATTGGAGGAAGAAATGGCAACCCACTCCAGTGTTCTTGCTTGGAGAATCCCAGGGACGGAGGGATCCTGGTGGGCTGCTGTCTATGGGGTCGCACAGGGTTGGACACGACTGAAGCAACTTAGCAGCAGCAGTATTTTATTCTCTGCAATATACCATTGAAAATAGTCAAAAGTGCTATTTCAGTAAGAATCTAAGTTCTAGGAAAGTGGGCATATATCACCCTATCCAAATGTAAGGAGCAAAAAAAAATGTTTTTTAAAGAATAAAATTTTAAACACTTTATATATATATATAAACTATGGTTATACATAGTTTCTATATGATTATACAGAAAGCAAAAGTAGAGAGAATGGTATAATGAGCCCCCAGCCTGTCCCATCCATACCTTCTCCTGATTATTTTGTAGCACACCCTAAATCACCATGCATTTAATTTATAAACATTTTGGTATGCATTTCTAAAAGTGGTTCTTGTTAAAACATATAAACAATAACATTAGCACTCTAAAACAAATGAACAATAGTTTCCTAATATCATAAAAATCCAGAGTCCATATACATAGGGCATTTGACCACACCAGACTCAAAGCCAAACATTCTCATAGGTTCACAGTCATTGGAACTTGTCTGGATGCCATTACCTGCCTGAGCAGTCTGTAAAAATCCTAGAAGGTCTATCCTGGTAGTGCCAGGTTGGACCAGACCTCCCCAAATGCAGATTCCAAAATCCAGAAGACAAGGATAAAATCCTAACCAAACAGACGCCTGATTGGCTGTGTGGTTGTGGGCAAGTCATTTAGTTTATGTGGGTGACCGGTTGCAAAATAAAGTCAAAAACCCGAGAAAGAAACCCAATTGTCTATGAGCAGATGAAAGGATTTTAAAAAAAAATGTGGTAGATACACCCAATGGAATACCATGCAGCCTTTAAAAGGGAAGTCACTCACAGATCACAACACGGATGAACCTCAAGGACATTATGCTGAGAGAAATAAGCCAGTCACAAAAGTGAAAATACTGCATGATCCCACCCTTATGAAGCATTCAAAGTAGTTAAAACCATAGAAACAGAAAGTAGAAAGGTGGTTGCCACGGACTGGGGGTAGGGAGAAGGGGAATTAGTGTTTAGTGGGTATAGAATTTGAGTCTTGCAAGATGAAGAAGTTCTGTAGAGATCTATTCCACAACAATGTGAATGTACTCAACGCTGCTGAACTGTACACTTAAAAATGGCTAAAACAGGGAATTCCCTGGGAGTCCAGTGGTTAAGACTCTGTGCTTCCAGCGCAAGGGTGTGGGGTTCGAACCTTGGTCAGGGAACTAAGATCTCAAATGTCATGGGGCCAAGAAAAAAAAATACTTTAATGGCTAAGACCTTAAACTTTTTGTTATGTTTTTCACCATGATTAAAAACAACAACTTCTGGGGGTCCATTCCGGTTGCAGGAAATGGAGGCACATACTACAGTTGCTGTTACTTTGATCTGTCTTGGGAGGTGCCTCAGAACACCACTGCTCTCTTTCAGGGAGCCACTCAGGGAAATGGGGTGAGAAGGGAGCTCTCAGAAACTTGGAAAACTTAACTTCTGTGGGATCCCTCAGAAGGCATGTGGCTGCATCCCACCAGGCTGAAGGTAGGGGGCGCCAGGGGGCTGGGTCCTGTAAGGTTGGAGCTGGGGGCTGGGATTCACCAAAGAGAAACAAAAGAAACTGGAAGCCGTTATCACGGGCCGGGCTGTCCTCGGGGAACATTCTGGGAAGAAAGGAGAAAGCCCCGCTGGCTGGGAGCAGCCATGCGGGGGGGATCTGAAGTGACAGGTACAAATGTGTAGTACACTCGGCAGACGTGTGGGAGATTAAAAGCGCGGGGTGCGGAGAGTGGCGGTGGAGGGGAAGGCGCTGCGAAGACTGAATCCCCCAGTCTCTTCCCAGGGCACTGGGGGCTGTGGAGTGCTTTTAACGCTCATTATCATAAGGCCATTTTTCAAGTTAGCACAAGTCTGGCCTCGGGGAAGCCAGGCAGCAGGCGGCAGGCAGATTTGGTACTCCGGAGCCTTTTCTCTGACCTCTCCAGGAAAGGTTCCTCCCGCGTCTATAGAGGCGGGGAACAAAGAACGGATTCACTACACTACACGATGATCCTGTCTTGGTGCCTGGTACAGTCTCAGAGGGAAGACGGAGGGCAAGGGGACTCCTGCTCAAGGCTTTGGAGAAGGAATAAAGGCTCCTCAAATGTGAGGGGTTTGCTGTTTATGCTTATTTTGGTACTCAGATCCATTTATCTGGATCTCTATCCAAAGTGGAGGTGGAAGATCCGGACTCATGTTCTGAGGTGGCTGAGGAAGTTTTAGACGGCTCCCAGGCAAGGTGACTGAGGGGGTATTGGGTGGGACACCAAAGTCCCAGGTTTAGGGGCTCCTGTCTCTTTAGGCCAGTAGTTCTGAACCTTTCTACAGCCCCATGTCACTCACCATGTGTGATACCTGGGCAGTGCTGGGGCACTCTACCATTTAAGAGCGGAAAGCCATGGACACAAGTGAGTGAGGAGGTCAGATTAAAGCAATAGTCTTGAACCAGCGCCGATGCTGAAAATAAGCAAAAAATTCCCATCCCAGCCCTCAGGCCTGCGTGCTTAGTTGCGAAGTTTTGTCTGATTCTTTGTGACCCCATGGACTGTAGCCCCGCCAGGCTCCTCTGTCATGGGATTTCTTAGGCAAGAATACTGGAGTGGGTTGCCACTTCCTTTTCCAAGGGATCTTCCTGACCACAGGACTAATTCTCTAATCTCAGGAATTTGTTGGGCATGAATTTCGTAGGCTTGGTTAATTGAAACATAATTGATTGACAATGTTGTGCCAATCTTTGTCTGTTGTATAGCAAAGTGACTCAGTTATACACACACAGATATTCTTATATATTTAAGAAATCTAAAATATGGCACAAATGAACCATCTACAGAACATAACAGACATAGAGAACAGACTTGTAGTTACCAAGGGGGAGGAAAGTAGGGGAGGGAAGGACTGGGAGTATGGGATTAGCAGATGTAAACTATCATGTCAATATACAGGATGGACAAACAGCAGGTCCTATTGTGTAGCACAGGGAACTATATTCATCGGCTTTTGCTCAGACTCATGCAGGCTGACATACAATGTGGCCTTGTTCTCACAGTGTGGACCTTGGATCAGCAGCATCACCCGGGAGCTTGTTAGAAATACAAAATCTTGGGCCTCACCTGGACTGGCTGAATCAGAATCCACGTTTAACAAGGTTTAACAAGATCCCTAGGTGTTTTGTGTGCGCATTTACAATCGAGAGTTACCACACTTAGCCATCATATCCCACACCCCTGCCACCAGGTAAAGCGGAGTGGTGTCCACTCAGAGGCTGAGCAAACTAACCTCCACCAGCAGCAGCTGTCACCACTGTGGGGAAACACAGAAAAGGGGCACTGGGGTGGCTACAATGTGTGAATCACACTTAAATTTGGGGGTCACTGAGACGAAATCTTGGGCTTCCCAGGTAGCGCTAGTGGTAAAGAACCTGCCTACCAATGCAGGAGACATACGAGATGCAGATTTGATCCCTGAGTCAGGAAGATCCCCTGGAGGAGGGCATGCAACCCACTCTAGTACTCTTGCCCGGAGAATCCCACGGACAGAGGAGCCTGGCAAGCTATGGTCCCTAGGTTTGCAAAGAGTTTGATGCGACTGAAGCGACAGCATGCACGCACGAGATGAAATCTCAGAGGGCTTCCCATTGATTCTGAGTTCCTGTGATCTTTGACATTCGTTAACAAAATAACTGCAACTAACAGGTACTGTTTTAAATAAAAGTGCTTTACATGTGTTGCTTTATATAATTTCACACAGCAATGCTTTAAGGTATGGATTACCATTATACCATTATACCCATTTCTCAGATGAGGCAACCAAGGCACAGAGAGGTCCAGTGACTTGCCCCAGGTCTGGTATGGATGTGAGTCAGAGCCAGGATGTGCACCCTGGTCATGTGCCCAGAGCCCACACTTTAACTACCATATAAGACCACCTCCAGAAGAAACCTGGAGACACACTCTCCCTCCACAGGAGTTTCTCTGAAAGCAGTGACATACCTTTAGGGTGACCAACCATCTGGCTTTCCCTGCGACTGAAAGACTTCCTTGGAGATGAGACTTTCAGTGTTACAACAGGAAGGCCTGGGCAAGTTGGTTGCCCTACCGATGCCTGATAACCTCACCACCCACAGAAGAGTAAAAGAAGAGAAATAGAATGGAAGACAATTAAATGTAATAGGAAAATTTTGAGATTATAGAATTTGAGCTGTTGGAATACAATCAGAGTGTGGGTAGCCTGTTTCTAGTTTAGGAACCCCAAATCCTGTCCATAGGAAATTTTTCAATATTTATTTTTATTTGTTATCTGGCTGCACAGTCTTAGCTCAGCACCTGGGATCTTCGATCTTCGTTGCAGCATGTGGGATCTTTAGTTGTGGAATGCAAACTGTTAGTGTGGCTTGCAAACTCTTATTTGTGGCATGTGGGATCTAATTCCCTGATCAGGGATCGAACCCAGGTCCCCTGCTTTGGGGGCTTGGAGTCTTAGCCAGTGGACAACCAGGGAAATCCCTGTTTGTAGGAATTTCAGCAGGGCTCATTGTCCATCTATGGCTCACATGGGTACCCTCTCATCTGCCTTGCTGTCTTCCCCATCTCATCTACCCAGGTGTCATGAGAATAAGCAGGAACCTGTTTCTGGGCGTCCAACAGCATCAGTGTCCTGAGAGAAAGAAGGCCGATCAAAATACCAGCTAGAATTTCCCTTGTCAAGGTCACCCCACACCCATGTGGGGCTCTCCATCAGCTCTATTTTCTGCAGTGCTGCCAGCCAGTTCTGTGAATCTTGTTTCTTTGGAGCCCCTGGGGAACTTATTTGATTGTTCAGGTTTCTATTCAGTCCGAGAGTCATTTATGATTTCCCGAATAAAATACTCAACTTGATGAGTATGTGTAGGTATGTGATCTTTTTTTTTTTTTTTAATTTTTTTTATTTTTTTTTTAAATTTTAAAATCTTGGTATGTGATCTTTTAGAGATAATTTTTAAAAGCTGTTCCCCAATCCAAATTGGGGCTGGATGGGGCTAGTAAGGAAGCACCAGGGAAGATCAAGGAGAGGAATTCGGATTCTGCCATACACCTGGGGGAGGCCTCTGGGAAAGTGCCTCTTGTCCGAAAGGGGAGGCACCTGTCCTGCAGCCACTGCACAGGTCCAAGCATTAGGATTTCCCTGCCATTCGGGGGGGACGCGGGGACGTCTGGCCTTCCGTTTCCACATCTGTAAAGTGGCACTTGCCACAGCCTACCACCAGAGACCGTGCCTCTCCTCTCAAGCTCAGATACAGTTCTCTAATGTCCTATGAGAAAGTGCCCTTTTTCAGAAGTCACCGTCTTCAGGTCTTCCCAGATTAACCTCATTAGGTGTGTGATTAAAGAAGTTCACATTCTTAGAGCAAAAAAAAGAATAGGAAAAAGCAGAGTCCATCCCAACTGCCTTCATTTTTTCACAAGAGACTAGCCAGTCCAGGGTTCTGCAGCCCCTTCACTCACAGACTTTTCATCATTACTCCAATCCCATTGCTCTGTGATCTGAAGTTGGTGGACACTCTCTTTCTAAGAAAGCTATGAACTCCTTAGAAGACAAAGACCTTCGTGTTGCCCAAAGTATTTCTCTTCTAGGCTTCCACAGTGGTCTGGATACAAGGGCCTTTGTTCCTGCTGCTGGCTGACTAAGGCAGAGCTGGAAAAAGGAAGGTGTGAGCCTCTTCCAGAGCAAGGAAGATGACTCAGGAGATAAGACATGTGAACTAACACTTCCTTCGTTTTCTACTTGCTGACCCAATAACTGATGTCAAGCGTTCCTAAAGCTGACAGCACACACATGGAGAAAAACAGCTCTTCACTTGAGCCAGGAGAAAGCTGCCAGTTTGGTACCCACTTGACAAAATAAAATAAAGCTCTGCTTCCTATGAAGCAGTGCTGTTTGGGTCTCCTTACTGCCCTGTGTCCCAAGACCACAAGAATAGAGTAAGGCAGGCAAACTGCTAGAACACAGTAGGACCACGGTAACCAGTCTGCAAAGGAGAACAGCAGACATCTAAGCTTTGTTCACAAGCTCGGCCAAGCCAGCACCTCTCCTCCCCAAGCTGTGACAGGACTGACTGACCCACATACCCAGCAGGGTCCCATTTCTCTCCAGCATTCCAAAAATGTCCCTCCTGATGTTTACTCCCATTACAGGCACAGACTTGTAAGTCTCCGGTAGAGAACAGACAGACCTATGGTATCCTGGTCACGTCCATTTGTAGAAACTGTGAGATAAGTTTCTAATGCGATCATTTCTCTCTGCCTTTGTATGATTTTTAAAAACCATTCTTTCTTTGTCCATCCGCCCATCCACCCACACCTTCATCCATCCATTTAACAAGGGCATTTGGCATCCACTTGATGCTGAGTAACTTCTAAGCCAAAATCAATAGAAAATTTCCCAAGCTTTAAAATCCCCTGCCTTTAAGCCACATCCATTAAGTAGGGTGGAGTTGCCGGGGAGTGGGTGTTTCATTGAAGAAACAGCTGTGTTAAAAATTAAGCTCTTATTAACCAGTTCTTCATCCTCTCTGAGTCTCAGTTTCAGCAGCTCTAAAATGGGAATAATTCCTTATAAAACTACTGGAAAGGTGACAGAGCACACTCAATGCCTGCACAGTAAAGTCATTATTCGATTATCGTTAACTTAAAGAAAGCGACCCACGGATCCAGTTTGCTCCTCGGCACACTATTCTCCTAACCCCTCACCAGCCCTTGTCAGTATCTTTCAAGCTCATTTTGCTTCCAAGGACCATGTTCTTGTAGTTTTAATCCTCGGGTGAGACAGCCTTGTCTGTCTTTTTTTTTTTTTTTTTTTAATTTTAAAATCTTTAATTCTTACATGCGTTCCCAAACATGAACCCCCCTCCCACCTCCCTCCCCACAACATCTCTCTGGGTCATCCCCATGCACCAGCCCCAAGCATGCTGCACCCTGCGTCAGACATAGACTGGCGATTCAGTTCTTACATGAGCCTTGTCTGTCTTTTGACGGATGGGCTGTACCATTTTGAAAATGTGATCTGTATCAAAGTCAGCTGTGAGGCTCCTGGAACTGGTGGGAGGATGGATACATAAAGTCCTGTTAATAAATAAACACACAGACATCAAGGCTACTGGCTGTCGTAGTAACGAGACTTTATGCTTTCCTGGTTTCTGTCATCTTCAGGACTGAAAGCACTTAATGAATTAGTCTCGCTTGCAGTCCTCCTGGAGAAAAATACTGCTGTGTCTACAAGGAGCAGTCAGGGTAACCAGCCAGAGGTCAGTCACCCTTGGGAACATTGCCAGCCACGTCCCTAGAGTAGCTTTGTTTGTTGTTTCTTATCATAAAAGTAATAACCATGTATTAGAAATTTTTAAAATATAATACATAAGTCAAAAGACAAAAGTTAAAATCTCCTGTAACTCTGTTCGCTTGGAGATAAGACCTGTTGACTTTTTCCCGTACTCTCATACTGATATATACCCACGTGCTTACTAGAATTATACTGTGTAAAGCCCACTTTATAATTTAGCTACAGATCATATGTATTTTTTCATGTCAAATGTTTCTACATCATTTTTTAAAAAATTTTGGCCATACCCCGAGGCATGTGGGACCTTAGTTCTCCGACCAGGTACTGAGCCAGCAGCCCTTGCATCAGAAGGTGGACTCTTAACCACTGGACTACAAGGGAAGTCCCTACGTCATTTTAAGTGGCTGCTAGTTTACCGAGGAAATTTCTGATTAGGAAACATTTCTGTCACATTAGTTATTTTACCTGTGATGATAATCTTGTGCTCTCTTTTTAGGATTCTTTTTGTTGTGAATGAGGGCACATGGTTTGTGGAAGAGACTGGGTTTGGTAAAAGTCACTTGGTGTGGCAGAAGCTGAGTAGGGTGAGGACACCTGGGAGCCACTGTGGGGAACTCTGTGGGACACAGAATATGAGAGGAACTTTGAGAGGTCTTAAGCAGATCTAGACTTTAGAGAGAGTGCTCTGGTAGCAAGCGGGGGATGCACTGGAGGAGACTAGCTCGGAAGCTGGAGAGCGCACGCCTCCCATCTGCTCCTGTTCTCACCTCGAGACCCAAAGGTTAATTCATGGTCAGGCTCTTGCTGACCCCTGCAGCCTCCTCTCTCTCCTGCCCCTGCCCTGGTTTTTATGCTTCTGCCCTTCCACGCATACTTTGCATCCTCTGGGCTTCCGCTGGGTTGTGCTAGGCCTGGGATGCCTGTTCCCCACCCCACCTCTTCACTTGGTTAACTTATTTTTTTGTAAATCGATTTAGTTGTCCCTTCCTCCAGTCCTCCCCTGACTCTTCTCCTCCCCCTAGACTGGGTTACCTCCCGCTCCACACTTCCATGCTTTAGAGTCATGGCACCTCCACACTCTGGAATCGTATTGTGTGTCTCTTTCTCTACTAGACTTTGGGCTGCCTGGATGAGTGTCTTACTCACTGGGTGTGCAGCAGGTACTCAACAAATGCTACTGAATAAAGGGAAGGTGGTCCCTGCACCAGTACTGCCAACCCTTGGATATGACCAGAATATGTGAGGCACCAGGAACAAGCAAGCCAGATCCCAAATCCATCCACACCTCTCCATCTCCACAGCCCTGATCCAGGCCACCCCCAATTTCTTGCCTGGGACCACTGGCATCATTTCCCAACCGGCTGCCACTCAACGGACAGATAATCTTCAGACATTAACCTGTGTATATCTCTTGCCTACTTAAAACACTGCACAAATATTTGGAGGTACTCTTAGAACACCATGGTTTATAAGGCTCTTGTAATCTAGCTTCTGCCTACCTCTCCTCTCTCATCTTGCATCACTTTTCCCTTTGGTCCCTAGGCCCCAGTCAACAAGTCTTTTTTTTTTTTTTCTGTTCTTCAAACAGCAAAAGCCTTTTGTTCAGCCCCTTATTCCTTATGTGACTCGCTCCTTCTCATCCCCCTTCAGTTCAGTTCAGTAGCTCAGTTGTGTCCGACTCTTTGTGATCCCATGGACTGCAGCACGCCAGGCCTCCCTGTCCATCACCGATGCCCGAGTTCACTCAAACTCATGTCCTTTGAGTCAGTGATGCCATCCAACCATCTCATCCTCTGTCATTCCCTTCTCCTCCTGCTTTCAATCTTTCCTGGCATCAGGGTTTTTTCAAATGAGTCCGTTCTTCTCATCAGGTGGCCAAAGTATTAGAGTTTCAGTTTCAGCATCCGTCCTTCCAATGAATATTCAGGACTGATTTCCTTTAGGATGGACTGGTTGGATTTCCTTGCTGTCCCAGGGACTCTCAAGAGTCTTCTCCAAGACCACAGTTCAAAAGAATCAATCCTTAGACGCTCACCTTTCTTTGTGATCAAACTCTCACATCCATACATGACTACTGGAAAAACCATAGCTTTGACTAGACAGACTTTTGTTGGCAAAGTAATGTCTCTGCTTTTTAATATGCTGTCTAGGTTAGTCACAACTTTTCTTCCAAGGAGCAAGCATCTTTTGATTTCATGGCTGCAGTCACCATCTGCAGTAATTTTGGAGCCCCTCCCACAAAAAGTCTGTTACTGTTTCCACTGTTTCCCCATTTATTTGCCATGAAGTGATGGGACCAGATGCCATGATCTTAGTTTTCTGAATGCTGAGTTTTAAGCCAAATTTTTCACTCTCTTTCACTTTCATCAACAGGCTCTTTAGTTTCTCATCCCCCTTAAGCGTTACTTAACTTCTGCTTAAGCAATACTTCATTAATGAGGCCTTGATTCATATAATCAAACCTAAAGTCTCCTTCCATTCTCTATCATGGTATCTGCTAATATTTTTTTTTTTCAGAGCATCTTTGTACTTTGTATTTTTCTTTTTGTGATCAATTATTTGATAATAATTTTATCCTTTTATCCTTTCAGTGGGGAAGGAGCGATGTTTTGGCCTCAAGGGGACATTTGGCAACGTCTGTTCATATTTTTGGTTGTCACAGTCAGGGGAGAGATTGCTATAAGCGTCTAATGGATGCTGCTAAACGTAACAGTGCACAGGAGAGCTGCCCGCAGTGAAGAGTTATCAGGCCCACGTCAACTGTGATGAGACTGAGAAACAGCAGTCTAGACCACAGGCCAAGTGTTTCTCACTTGGTGTAGACAAAGGGCCTCGCCTGCCTTGTTCACCACTGCATCTCAGCACCTGGCCCAGTGCCTGATACACCGTAAGCCTCAATCCAGAAAAACAACGGGATTGACCCATGATGGCCAATCAGTACTGGTGTCCAGAGCAGCCCTGGGCTGGGAAGAGGAGTCGCTGCTGTGCCAACATTACCCCTTTGGTTGCTGGACTGTGGGGAAATCTGGGAGTCTTAAGAGAGGGGCCAGAGCAGCCCCAGAGGTGGGGGACTCAAGGAATTCCAGAAAGGAATAGGAAAAGTATTTTAAAAGGAAAGTATAGGAAATGAAAGTATATAAAAACTATAATGACCTGCATGGCCCTATCAATAAATGCCTGCTAAAAGGCAGGGTGATGGGTGGACAAAAGGCCAGGAACACCGGCGAAGTTAGTGAGCTGAAGAAGGAAACAGACTAGAAGAACTATTTACAGCGTCTGCATAGTCATACAGTCCTGCAGCCTCACACTTACTCAGACTCGCCTAGTGAGAGGAGGCATGGGGAGCGGCTAACGCATGAGCAGACATGAAGGTGGGATTAAGGAGAGTGTTAGCCTTTTTTTTTTTTTCTGTTGTTTTTCTCTTAAACCATTAAAAGAGTTATATCTGTTTCAGAGAAACTGCAACCTTTTGTCCTCAAATAGTTTAGTAAAATGTGCTGTGTGTGTTCAGTTGCTCAGCTGTATCTGACTCTTTGTGAATCCAGGGACCGTAGCCCATGAGACTCCTCTGTCCATGGAATTCTCCAGGCAAGAAACTGGAGTGGGTTGCCATGTCCTCCTCCAGGCAATCTTCCTGACCCAGGGATCAAACCCGTGTCTCTTACACCTCCTGCATCGGCAGGTGGGTTCTTTACCACCGGTGCCACCTGGGAAGCGCTTTTAGTAAAATACCTTTATTTATTTATTTTAGATGTGATGGGTGTTTGTTGCTGCACGTGAGCTTGCTCTAGTTACGGCAGGCGGGGGATTCTCATTGCAGAGGCTCTTCTTGTTGCTGAGCCTGCGCTCTAGAGTTCAGGCTTTAGTAGCTGTGGCTCAGGGGCTTAGGTACTCTGTGGCATGGGGACCTTCCCAGACCAGGGATCAAGTCCATGTCCCCTGCACTGGCAGGTGGATTTTAAACCACTGGACCACCAGGCAAGTCTATAAAATATCTTCTTTTAGATTCAAAAAGATCCGGAAGATACAGTTATTATTTGTCAGTCAGGAGGGAAATATTTGGGAAGATGACCTGGATTAAGGAAAGCTCTGACATCCAGATAAGCGTTCTTTCTCAGGGCGAAGCAGCATGTGCTCTGATCCAGGCTTTGTTAATAGAGACAGACAGAAAGAAAATACTACAAGAAGCATTCTCAACCAACCTACCTTTTCCCACATGACCTTTCAATTAACAAGGCATCAAGAGTCCAGTAACAATATCAACATCTGCGGACCCATATCCCTTGGTGCTCAGAGACTCTCTTGCAGCATGACAGCATGACCTTAAAGCTATATGCCTGGGCTGAATGCTCCTTGAGTTTCAGACTCGCACTGCCAAGTGGCTCCTAGACTCTGTGTGCTTAGCTGTTCCACAGGAATCTCTGATTCGAATGTTCCAAAACAGGTCTTATGGTTTTATCTGCTCTTCTCTGCAAAGTGTTTTCCTCTTGCATTTCTCCTCCTAATTAATGGTACCACCATCTAACTGGACCTCCCTGGTGGCTCAGATGGTAAAGAATCTGCCTGCAATACAGGAGACCTGGGTTCAACCCCTGGGTCGGGAAGATCCCCTCGAGGAGGGCAAGGCAACCCACTCCAGTATTCTTGCCTGGAGAATCCCATGGACAGAGGAGCCTGGAGGGCTATGACTAAAGGGACACAGCTGAGCAATTAAGCACATATGCACCATCTACCCAGTCCCCATGCCCAGTAACTTGTAAGTCATCCCAATCTCTTCCCTCATATCTGATCAATCACCAAATCTTATCCATTTTTGCCTTAACTGTTTCTAAAGTATGTGCCTTCTTCATCTTTTTATTACCATTGTCTTCATTGGCTCCTCCTGGTTTTTTTTTAAATTTTTTTATCGAAGGATAATTACTTTACAGAATTTTGTTATTTTCTGTCAAACCTCAACATGAATCAGCCATAGGTGACATATATCCCCTCCCTTTTGAACCTCCCTCCCTTTTCCCTTTCTGGGTCCTCGTGTTTTTAGGCTGTCCTGCATGGCTTGTGGAATCTCAGTTCCCTAAACAAGGACTGAACCTGGGCCACAGTAGTGAAAGCATGGAATCCGAACCATGAGTCTACCAGGAAACTCACAAAACATCTATTCTTGATGCCCGCTCAGAACTTGCCATTTCATCAACATAGACAAATGAGACCCACATCTGTCTCCACCTAAATAAGCCTACAAACTCTCTACTTCCAAATCTGAAGTCTTCATCTCCCCTCCAAAGACTTCCTCTATTGAATTTCCTATCTTTGTGAATGGCAGCACCACTTCTCAAGCCTCCTCCCTCATCCAAAACTTGGAAGATTTTTTCCAGATTCCTTGTTTTTGTTTGAAGCGAAGTCACTCAGTCATGTCTGACTCTTTGCTTCCCCATGGACTGTAGCCCACTGTGTAGGCTCCTCTGTGCATGGGATTTCCCAGGCAAGAATACTGGAGTGGGTTGCCATTTCCTTCTCCAGGGGATCTTCCCAACCCAGGGACTGAACCCAGGTCTCCGGCATTGCAGGCAGATGCTTTACCATCTGAGCCACCAGCTCTTGACTAGATAGCTCAGTACCCGTACCTCCTTTCCTGACTGTCTGGACATAGCCTCTTACTATTGCTCTTTCTACTCCTGGTGTACCAGTCTGACTTTTCTAATTAGAGGGATTCTTGAGGGCATGGACCATGTCTGGCAGTTTTCTGAATCCTCCAATGTGCCCAGCACAGCCTAGGTACAGAGTGGATGCCCAACAAAGAAGTAAGTCGGCAATGAAACCCATCTGCCAAGAGAAGGCAGGCGTTGAACAGTCAGCACCTTGAGATGAGGGAGGCAGTTTGCCCAACTCCTTTGCCCCCGTGGGAGGACAAGACCTCAGCAAAGACTGGAAATGTTCTTTGAGGGGCTGGGAAAGGGACTCCACCAAGGATAACATCTTGGCTTGTGGAGTCATCATGGCCACTCAGCTGATTTCTGAGATCTTGAATCTGTGGGTGCCCATCTGTAGTGTTGCATGGTATCCTCCAGCAGTGGCCTGGCACCTTGGAAACATGTCCTGTTTTATGATGGCTGCCTCATCTTGGACACAAGCAACAGTTAAAATCTTCCATGAGTCAATTCTGCTCTCCAGAAGTAGAGTCTAGAGTGTTTGATTTCCATTATCTTGCAAAAATCCCTTATTCCTTTGAGATCTCTATGCTATTTGATTATTCTTCACTCTATTTCCTGCCCCATCACTGATGCTCCCTCACTCACTGAGGACTTTAGCAACTGTCTCCTCATCATCTAAGCTTCTGCCATCATCCCAGAAAGTTTCAGCACGTACGAAGATGACCTCTCTAACAGCCTAGCCTCAAATTTCCGTGATTTCCTTAATGCCAATGGCTTTTAATTTCTTTTTACTCATCCACTAAGGTGACCGTACCTCAGACCCGTGTCACTAAAACTCATTCTCTGGTCAGCCCTCACCTAGACTATCACTACTGTCTCCTGAGCAATCACTCTGCCTCTATCAAAAATCAACAGTGGCTACACATCTCCTACTGGGGCAAGTCAAGGCCCTTAGCCCAGGAGGCAGCATGCCAGGCTCCATCCAGTCTCTCAACTCATCTTCATAATCCAACATTTCCTTTTCTGACGTTACTGGATTATATGCGGTTTCCAGTTCCTCCTGCCATCTCTTGAGACTCCTGGGCCTCCCTCTGCCTGCAAGGCCTCCTTCCTTCTCTGCAAAGATGTTCCCTTCTTGTCTGCAAAGACTTTCATCTTCACGTTCTAGCTCAAACACTGCCTGTTCTGGAAAGGCTTCCCTGCCTTGTCTGGGCACAGCTATGTGCCTTCTCCAGTTGATGACTATTTCATACTAAAACCAATTACCGTGCTAGCCACGGTTCAGCACTGTGCTAGCCACTGACAATGAGGATAAAAGTTAAAAGAGTAACTTGCATTTACTGATCACTTTCTATGTGCCAAGCACAACTCTATGGAGGAAGCATCATGGTTATTATCCTCATCTTACAGGTGAGAAAACAGGCTCAAGGTCACACAGCTATTAAGTGCTTTGATGCGATCCTCTTTACAGTCATCACCCTTTCTCTCTTCACTGTCCTCATCACGCCCATTCTAAAAGAATGCCCTTCTCCTGTCTCCCCTCTATCCATTCTTTCTTCTCATTATCGATGGCAACATCCTCATCTTGCCACCAGCACTTACAAGCATTCTAACACCCACTCTTATCCTATCCTCCCCCTCTCTACCTCCAAGACTGGTCCCTCTCCATCCTAAGACCAGTCCCTCCCCCTGCACATTCAGTGCTGTCCTCTCATCTTCCTGGGAACCTCACATTATGAATTATCCTACCTGTAACGTCTAACTTCTCCATTCAACTGAACCCTTTCCATTGGCATTTAAACGTGCTCAACTGCCTCCTCCTAAAACGATGAAACTACCCTCTCTCTCCATCACAACCAAACATCTGGAAAGACATTTATATAAGCTGTGTCCATTTCCTCACTTTCCACTTTTTCCTCCATCAACTACAATCTGACTTTTGTTTATTATATCACTGAAGCTCTTGCTTAAAATCACTTACGATCTCCATGTTTCTAGAGCCAATGGGCCTTTACTGGTGCTCATGTTAACTCGCTTCCCAGCAGCACCTCTGCTTTCTCTTTTCTTCAGGAAACACTCTGCTTTTGGCTTTCATGAAGTTTTCACCTCCTGGGTTTCATCCTGTCTCTCTGGATTATCCTTCTCTGTTTACTTTTCAGAATCATTCTACTCTACTCGAAGTCAGTCCCAGGCCTTCTCTTCTGAGCCCAGCTTCAGTCCCTAGGCAGCCTCATCCATGCCATGGTTTCTATGACCCCCAGATGTTGATGACTTACAAGAGGCATATTTCCTGCCCAGACTTCTCAAACCTCCTGCTTGAGATGATTCAAAGGCTTCTCAAGTACAGCAGGGTTGAGGTTGAGCTCATGATGTTTGCCCTGAAGTCTTGTCCTCCCCCACTACATCCTGTCTCAGGAAATGGTACCACCATCCACCACACAAAACTGGGAGCCTAGGACTTATCCACAATAATTTCCTCTCAACACTCACATCCAAACCACCACTTCCCGTTCCTTTCAATCTCTAGACTTCTCAAACCTGCCTACTTCTCTCCATGTCTACTACATCCATCCCAGTCTAAACAACTGTCATCTTTCACCTGGACGACTTCACGAGTCTCCTGATTGATCTCCCTGGATATTCTCTTGACCACTTCAGACAGACAGTCCACAGTATGCAACCAGTGAGATCTCTTTGAAATGGAAATTCTGACTATGTTGCCCTCCTGCTTCAGCGACTACCCACTGCTTTAGAAACAACATCAAATCCTTGCCTGTGGCCAATCAGACTCTGCATGTTCAAACCCCTTTCTGCCTCTCCTGATCACCTCATGTGCTTGTCCCTCTCTCTCTCTCTCTGTGCACCCCAACCCACTGGCCTTTGGCATCTTAACATACCATGTTCCCTGTAGCCACAGCCTTTCTCCATTTCTAGAATACTCTCTCCCAGTTCCCAAAGTCCCCTCACATCCTTAACTCTTGCTCACTCTTCAGGTTTCAGCTCAATCAGCATTCCCTCAGGATGACTTCCCAGGTCCTCCTTGAGTGGCCTCAGACCATCCATGAAACTCTCTTATAATGTACCATGTGCCTCTAGTGATGGTGGTTTAGTTGCTAAGTTGTGTCTGACTCTTGCAACCCATGGACTATAGCCTGTCAGGCTCCTCTGCCAATGGGATTTCCCAGGCAAGAATACTGGAGTGAGTTGCTATTTCCTCCTCCAGGGGACCTCCAGGGATTGAACTCAGGTCTCTTGCATTGCAGGTGGATTCTTTACCGACTGAGCCACCAGGGAGCTCACCATGTGCCTCTACTTTATAGCTTTTATCACTGTGTCACTTTATATTGCCCTTGTGACAAATCTGTTTCCTCCCAATGACTTCAAGCTCCATGGGGGCTAGGGCTTTGACTGTTTTGGTTTTTGTCCCCGCTCAACATGGCATCTGGTCCCATCACTTCATGGCAAATAGATGGGGAAACAGTGACAGAACTTTCTGGGAGGGGGGGCTCCAAAATCACTGCAGATGTTAATTGTAGCCATGAAATTAAAAGACGCTTGCTCCTTGGAAGAAAAGTTATGACCAACCTAGACAGCATATTAAAAAGCAGAGACATTACTTTGCCAACAAAGGTCCGTCTAGTCAAAGCTATGGTTTTTCCAGTAGTCATGTATGGATGTGAGAGCTGGACTCTAAAGGAAGCTGAGCACTGAAGAATTGATGCTTTTGAACTGTGGTGCTGGAGAAGACTCTTGAGAGTCCCTTGGACCGCAAGGAGATCCAACCAGTCAATCCTAAGGAAATCAGTCCTGAATATTCATTGGAATATTCATGTTGAAGCTGGAATTCCAATATTTTGGCCACATGATGTGAAGAACTGACTCATTAGAAAAGACCCTGATGCTGGGAAAGATTGAAGGCAGGAGGAGAAGGGGACAACAGAGGATGAGATGGTTGGATGGCATCACCAACTCAATGGACATGAGTTTGAGCAAACTCTGAGAGTTGGTGATGGACAGGGAAGCCTGCTGTGCTGCAGTCCATGGGCTTGCAAAAAGTCGGACACGACTGAGCGACTAAACTTAACATGGTATCCCCTGTGACATTCAAGAAATACTTGTTAACATCTCGAAAATGTGATCCTCACTTTTCAACTCAACTCTAACTAGCTTCTCGCCATGTCACTCCTCTGAAATTGCCCTTGTTAAAGTCATCCACAACCTTCAAACTGCCAAAACCACACTCCCGTGGAGGCCTGATGTTCTACCAGCTGGACTGAGGGTTTCCTGCACTAAAATAGAAACCTGGCCATCATTCCTCAGTTCTCAGGGAGCAAAAATGAGCTGACAGAATATTCTCAATTTAAAGTTTTTGTTTCAGAAAGTTTTCTTAAAATGTGACACCTACAAGTCTATGCCTGTGATAGAGTTTGGCATAGGACGCTCTCGGATTTAGTTCAAAATTATACATTCAGCCATTTTACTATATAAATATTTCATGGGGTTCTTTAAAGAGCACCACGATTCCCATGGGTTTTACTACATGAACAAGTATTTGAGACCCACTGAAAGTTTTTAGCTTTCTGATTTGTTCTCTTGGAGGTATCTCATGCAATTTATTAGGTTGGTTATTCATTTTAGCAACTAGCCTCTCCCATTGCCCTTCGTCCCTATTTTTAATATTTATCACCTCCTCCTATGATCTCCTCCACGTACTGCAAGTTCCTGGAGGGTACAGGGACCATGGCTTTTCCTTTTCTTTCCCCCTTTCTTTTTCTCTCTCACTCCCTCCTTACCTACCCCACCCCCCCCCCGCCGCTGCCTCTCTGTTTCTCTCTCCCCCATTCCTATCCCTCCCCAGTGATCCCAGCATGTGGCCCAGGCCCATGATCATGTTTGTTGAATGAAGGAATAAATGGATGACTGAATAAATGAATAAACAAAATAGTGAGACAGAACCTACATCCTTGGTCCCAGTACTCTTCCTTCTATGCTCCGCTGCCTTCCAATTGAACAACTCAGTGACACAGCGGTGTGATAGAACAGAAATGTAAATTTCACATATGCAAAATACCAGCCACTGTATTTTTTTTAAAGTACAATGAATCTGATGCAAACCTATTATAGCTTTACAAGTCTTGTCCTTGTGAGCTTCACTTCTAATATCTAATCCATCATCGAGCCCTGTTGATTTTACCACCAAAAAAGAACAACAACAACAAAAAATCATAGTGGCCACCTATTTAATGGGGATATAGAGTTTTATTCTCTAAGTATCTGCAAATGCTGTGTGCCTGAAGCAGAAGCTGGGTAAATCATGATGTTTTTCTGATATGAGTGTATCTCTGAACATTCCACATTCTATCATAATCCTGTGCCTTTGCCCAAGCTGTTCTCTTAGCCACTTCTGCCCTTTCTCCTGAGCTTATCTGTCAAAATCATACTTCACCTTCAAGGCTCGGTTCAAAACTCACCTCCTCCAAAAAGACCTTCATAATCTATCAGAATTACCGCGGCAGCCTGGCTCACCCTAGCCCCTGCGTGTGACGGCATGTCGCCTGTTCCTCTGCTTGGCGTTGACTTCTTTGGTCTGCAAAGTCCTGCTGCTGACATGACTGTTTCTCTCCCAGATTGCCTTGCAGGCAGCTCAGATCTGGGGACAAGGCTGTGCTCACCTTTCTGTCTCCTCAGAATTGAATTGAAGTGTGTTAGGCTAATCATCCACTATTAGTACGTATGTAAATAGCATCTTTGTGTTTGTCATAAGGTGACTTTTTAAAAATATCCATAGATGGGGTATCTGGCTTTCCCACCTTCTGGCTGGGTCCTGACAGCCTTAGCTGAGACTCCCATCCAGCTTCTTGCTCTCACCCCTATTGGCAACCACAGCTTAGAGAAGGAGCCTGGGTGCTCCAGAATTTATTTGGAGAAAAATTCAAGCTGCTTCTTTTTGAAGTGGAATGGGAATCAGAGGTGAGCCCTAGCCAGTGAGCTGCGTGGGAGAAGAAAGGTTTGCAGTGAGCAAGGCTCTCAGCTCTCAGGCTGTTTTTTGTGTTTTTTGTGTTTTTGTGTGTTTTTTTTTTCCAAACAGCAGACAGACTCCCAGCACAGATCTAGGGCTCAGGGGCCACTCTGCTCATCTCCCTCCTTGACTGCAGTCCCCGGGCCTCCCAAGCACATCCTCACAGCCCTCCACACCACTGGTATCTGGACTAAAGCAGAGACAACCCCTCCTCCCTCCATCCCCGGGGAACATCGCACTTACAGTCCACTCAGCCCAGCCCTAATGCACACACAGACAGAAACAAGAAAGATGAAAATCTAAACCAAGAGCGCTGACTGCTTTGTCCCTGAACCCTGCTTTATACAAACCTATCCAGCCTGCACAGATTCCAGCTCATCCATCAAAGCGTGGAATGCTCAGCCACATGCTGTTATAACCCAAACTGAGTCTGCAAGCGCCTCTGTGATGCCGCTATGCCTGTGTTGCAGGTTCCCGTGCAGAGATCGGAAAAGCCATTGAAAGAAGAGCATAAAGTTGTCGTTGCTTGATGGCAAAGGGTTTTCACGTGTACCTGATCAAGAGGTTAAATGAGATAATAATAGGCAGAGCGCTCAGCAGGGTAACTGAACAGAGAGAGCTCCCAATGAAAGCTTCCCACCTAATAGTGCAGGAGGGCCTCTTCTCATGTGATTAGAAGCAAGTCTTTCTTCCACTGCTTCTGCTATTCAACACCCTGTCCTACCTGAAGGAGGGAAGTCAGTGCCTAATACCTGCCCCCAACCACCTTTGTGCATCTAATGGCTTCCAGGCTGCATGGGGGGAAAAACTGAACTGCGCATCTGTGCAGATGGGGAGCACCCAAAGGGGCTTCTGGGGACATATTGATTGATGCACAGACAACGGCATCAATATCCTCCCTTCCTCTTCTGGGTCTATAATACATTCCTAGATCCCAGAACAGTTTTCAAAACTTTTCTTTCAAGCGTGTCTCCCTTCCTCTCCTTTCTGAGGTCCAAATGCAACACCAGAAACAGACCTCTTCTGCCCTTTCTGAAGTCCAACCACAGTGTTCCTCCCCTCCCTTGTTTAATGCTATCTAGGTGCTGATACTTTATCCTGTATAGAGGAACAATAGGGCAGTACTATCCTGAGAGCTCTCCCAGGTGGTTCAGTGGTAAATGATCCACCTGCCAATGCAGGAGATGTGGGTTCGATCCCTGGATCAGGAAGATCCCCTAGAGGAGGAAATGGCAACTCACTCTAGTATTTTTGCCTGGGAAATCCCATGGACAGAGGAGGCTGGTGGGCTACAACCTATGGAGTCCCAAAGAGTTGGACACAACTTAGCGACTAAACAACAAATATGGCAGTAAAAAGGATAGTTGGTATTTCTTCGTGTTGTTTTCAAGGCTGGAGATATCCTATCCAGTTCAGAGAGGCTAAAACACCTCTCATCCCAACTTTCCAAGCAAAACTTGCCTGAAGTCAAAGCAATTTTAGATGGCCCAGAGCCTATGGGCCCTGTGCAGTCTCACAGTACTTTTGCTTTTATCCCAAAGGGAACCAAGCAACCCTAAGGGGACTATTGCCCCACACTGTTCAGCTTGAGGGACTATGGCAGACACAGGGCAAGGAAAGAGGTTTTTATTAAGAATAGCTGATGCATTCACATGATTCAAAAGTAAAAATGTGTAAGAGAGTTTATAGGGCCACTCTCCTTGGAGGCAACAGATATTATTAGCTTTTGTGTATATGGTTATGCAAACACAAGCAAATTTCTTGAACTGCTTCTTCTTCCTTCTCTTTTATAGTGTGAACAGTAGCATATTATACACACCCTATGCATGTTTTCCACTTAGCCCCTATCTTGAAAACAAACTGTCCTATATCAGTTATATATTAATAGTAAGCTTCCTAAATCTTTCATTTTTTTAATGGATGAACAGAACAGTATTCCACTATCTGGAAGTACCACAAGTCCCCCTTTAATGAGCATGTAGGTTGTTCTTTCATTGTTCAAACAATACTGTAATGGATACATGTCTATGTGGCCACATGCAAGAACAAGGGCAAATTAGATTCCTAAGATTGGAATCACTGAGTCAGAGGGCATGGGCATTACTAATATTGATAAATGCGTCTAAAATGCTCTCCAAAGGAGTACTACCAGTTTACTCTTTGACCAGCAATGTATGAAACTGCCTGTTTTCTCAGAACCTCATCAGCAGTTTATCCATCTTTTTGATGTTTGCTAACTGAACGGTAAATAAATGTCATCGCAGTTTACCCTTTACATACTAAAGAAATTAATCTGTTTTGTATGAGTTAAATGCCTGAGTCCTAGAGGGAGAAAAGAGCATCCAGTTTTACCAGGACAGCATGTCCTCTGAAGTCTAATGGGGTCACAAACATCCCTTGGACCTACAAATAACAGTCTTTATTCACAACGTTCTGTATTTTCAGCTCCCACATGTGTGTCTGTTCTTAGGAGGAGGAGAGTTGCCCTGTGGAAGGAGCAGAGACAGAATCAGACAGACTTGGGTTCCAGGCACAGCTTTGCCACTGATGAGCTTTAAGATCTTAGCTAATTGCTTAACCTTTCCTAAATATGAAATTTCATATTTCCATGAAATATGGGGATCATAATACTGATCTTTTGCAAAGCCTTATCTCTGGTATACAGAAGGTAGTTACCAAACAGCAGCAGCCTTCATTAGCGTTAATAACCATCAGGCTAGATTCTAAACCTCAGGGCACTTTTCACAATTGACAGGACCTAAACTGTCCAGCTGGGGGAAAAGGCTCTTTTGTTAAATGGTCACCCAGAGGATTCCCAACTCCTCCTGTAAGTCACCCCAGGCTCCTTCCAAAGTTAGCAGGAGAGCTCACTAAAATCCCCTGCAGGGCCTCTGGGTGAGGGGTGGGCTGTTTCTGTGCCAGGCTCCTCTGCTGCCAGATGACGTTTGTATTCAGGCTGAGGGCTCTCTGGTCTAGGCAGAGCTCATTTCCAATTACAGATGGGCAAGTCAGAGACAAAACAGAGATCCTTGAGCAAAACATGAAGGACTTGCTCTCATCAGCAGCACAGCCCCAGCTTAGCTTCCCCAAGCACTATTTTTGATGTGGTCAATTACATGCAGATTTCTAGCTTTGGCAGGAATCTCAGTGATGTTCACAGCTGGGCTTCTATGCATATAATACCCCTTCCTCCCAAAGAACTTGAGACTTTTCCCATTCACACAAGGTCCTGTCTCATTTCATTACCCCCCACCCCTAGGATGGCAGTTATTATGACAATGAGGGAGCTGTGAGGAGGACCATGCTTCTGATGTCTAATGCCCCGGCTGAACCTCAGGAAACCACATGAGTGCCGACCTGACCCTTTATGTCTGTATTCTGTTAGCTTAGATCTCCTGCGTGGGAGCCGGACCCTCCTGGGAGACGCCTGAGAAATTACAACTGCTTTCAGAAAATATTCCTTTGCTCTTTCCTCCCTCTAGGTCCACCTCTGTCAGTCTGAAGGAAACGGGCAAGATTCAAATGTGATTTCAAGTATTTCATTAGCACAGAAATAAAGCGGCCTTCCGCACCCCCCACCCCCGCCCAAGACTCCAGATCCCAGCGGATCGCCCGCAAAGTGAACTTGCTGGATCTGGAGTCCAACATCGTTTCTCTCTCCCACGGTATAAAACGTGGGTCTCGCTCAGACCCACGGGAGGTGGTGGTGGTGGCGGAGACGTGGCAGAGCACAGAGATCAGACTGTGTAGACCGCGACCCGTGTCAGTTACACTGCAGCCTCCTTAGGGTCGCAGCGGAGTCCTGCTAGTGGAAACCACCCTCCCTGCAGCCCAGATCCTCCAGGTCCGCAGCTCGGACCTGGGCGAAAGGGCGAGAAAAAGTGCCTCAACTGATTGCGGGGGGCCCCAGAGGAAAGTAGCTGGGGCCACATTAAAATAGTTGGAGCAAACTTGCAGGGCCCCCAGAGAAAATTGATGCCCAGAGGAGGCAGAAAAGCATGGATGGCGTAAATAGCCCAAAGACACCGACAGAGAAGACAGCTCTTCATCCCTGCCCTCCTTCGCCGCCTTGGGAGGTGCAGAGCAGCCAGGAAGCTCTCCAGCCCCATGCCGAGGGTCTCCCAGGCGCCGCGCTGGGCGCTCTACTCGCCCATCCCAGCCGGACTTCAGAGTTACCCGAGCGCAAGCAGCAGAATGGGGGGTATCACCCCGACACTGCTTTCGCTCACCTCCGGATCTCTCTACCCGAGCCAAACCTTCCTCCCGGCCGCTGAGCGGAGCTCCGATGTGGCCAGTGCCTCCAGTTAGACCCGCTGCGCCCTCCTGCCCGGGCGCTGCCCGAGGGATGCGGGGCTGGACGCCCGCCCTGGGGCCCAGGACGAGGCGGACAGAGGGCCTGGGTGACAGTCCGATTTCTCTGTCCCCGAGGCAGGCAGTCAGCCCCCGGCGATCCTGGACCGGCGAGGCCGAACCGGCTTCGCGAACGCACCTCCGCCCGACTTATTTTGAAAAACTTCAGGAAAACCATCAGCACCTCGAGCCCAAATTGCAAGGCTGGCCCGGGGGCGCCCGTGCGCTGGGATCCCCGCGGCCGCGCGGACGGACCGTTTCCACCCACCCGTGGTCCTCAGTCCCCGCCCGGAGCCCCGTTCACTCACGCGCGCCGGGCCAGACCTCGCGGCCAGTCGTGCCGCGGGCCGGGGCAGCCGCATGGTCCCCGGGAGCTCGCGGGCGCCGAGGCGCAGCAGCCGCGTCAGTGTGGGGGTCCCGCCGGGCGGAAAACGCCGCGGAGCAGGTCGGCTAGGCCGAGCCGAGGCGGGCGGCGGACGTGCGGCCGCGGGCAGGGACCCGGCAAGGCCCGCCCCGGGGCGGGGACCGCGGGACCCGGGGGCCTGGCCACGAGGCCGGAGACATTCCCTCCACCTCCACCCCCACCCCCACCTCCTTGGAGAGAGCTGTTCTGGCGCCAAGCCGGAGAGGCGAGCGGGTGCCCAGAGCCAGCCGGGCATGACCACGGCCAAAGCCAAGATAGGGATGGGCTGAGGGCGGCGATCCCGGGGCGCGCTTACCCGGCTTCGGAGGCGCCCTCGAAAGTACGCGCTGGCCGGGCGCATCCCGGCGCAAAGCCGGGCGCCCCGCGTGGTCCTCCGCCCGCCGTGCGCCCTCCCTTCTGCCTCCTTCGGAGAACCTCGGCTTGGATTAACGCCTGACTCTTTACCTCTGCTGAGCGGCTTCGCTCCGGCGGCGGCTCCGGGGCTGGGCTCCCACGGGGTCTGCGCGCGTCCTTCTGGGCGCCCCGGGCTGGAGAGGCCCACGTGAGGCTCCTCCGCCCTCCCCGGCGCTCGGAGGACTGGCCCTGCCCGGAGTCGAGAACCTCATCAACCCCTCCAGGTGCGGGCACTGGGGGCAGGTGCCGAGCGTCCTGATTGGCGCTGGCCCGCATCCTGGGAGAATCCCCTGCTAGAGAGGATGCCTGCTCCAGGGCGAAGGGAAGAGATGGAACAGCGCAGGTGGTTGCCTTCCAAAGAGGCTTCCCTGCCTTTTTGCCTAAAAAAAAAAAGGAAACTCGGAGTCGGGCGCCTTAGGAAGGCTGGATCAGGGGACTTGGTATGATACGTACAGATTGGGTCCAGCGCGGAAAACCCTGGGAGAATGGCAGTCGTAAGGACCGGGGTGTGTCGCTGTCCACTGGACCTGGCCTCGAGAGCCGCCTGAACGGCTCGTTGTTTTCCTAATTCCGGCCCGCACTGGTCCCTGAAGCCCCGGTGACACCTGATGGCCCCGCCGTTGAGCGGTACCCGGTTGAGGGGTACCCGGTCCTCGGGGCTGGGCAGGGAGGGAGTCAGTGTGTGATCAGAGTTGGGCTGGCAAGATTTGGCAGGAAAAGGCAGGGAACAAGCAGCAGAGCTGTTTCCCACAGCACAAGGAGAAAACGTTAAGGGTGCTCCAGACTCTCGTTAAATCATCCTCTTACAAAGTTTTTATAGGAGCTTCCCTGGTGGTTCAGAGTTGAGATGACACGGGCTTTCCTGGTGGCTCCGACCGTAAAGAATCCGCCTGCAATGCGAGAGACCTGGGTTCCATCCCTGGGTTGGGAAGATTCCCTGGAGGAAGACATGGCAACCCACCCCACTATTCTTGCCAGGAGAATCCCCATGGACAGAGGCCCCTGGCAGGCTACAGTCCTTGGGGTCGCATAGAGTCGGACACGACTGAGCAGCTCAACACAGCACATAAAGCTTTTAAAGTTGCTTCAATGCTGTACTTCCAGACAATGAATTCTGACATCAATAGTTCAGATCTGCCTGGAGAGCCTGACAGAATGAGACAGAAGGAATGTGTCCCTTTCCAGGACTTCCAAATTTGGGGAACTTTTACCTGATTTGGGCTGTTTAGCTTTCTCCTGACCCTGTTCCCCAGTCTTGCTTAAACTGAGGACTGGGGAGGAGAGAGGGATGGCATCACCCGGCTTCATGCTCAAGGAGGGAGCCTTTCTGCTCCACATCAAATGTTTTCCTCTTCTTGCCCTGGATAGTCTCGTGGATTCAAAGCCAAGGTGAACCAAATATAAGTTTGGAAAAAACTATAGTCCCTCAGCTCAGAGGGGAGTTAGAAATTTAGCACTTAGAGCAAACTTTATTATTCCTAAGCATTGAGGGAAAAAAAAAAAACCATTCATAGGCAATCTACCCACTTTATCATCCTAGCAGGTTTGCCATTTCCTCAACACTCCATTTCCCCCCTCTCTCTTCACAGGTTCTAAATTTTGACCTCAGACTCTCCTGTGCTGCCTTTTCTCACACAGTCAAACCTCACACCTACATTCCTCCGTCCTCATTTCTTCTCAAAGTCAAGACAGTGAAATATGAAGGGATGTGTTATTTTCTCATAAACAATTACACACAGAGAAAAATACACTTACCTTATAATAACCAACAGGACATTGCCATCAACTCAGATCCCATTGTTTTTCATAAGTCCTTCCCCCTAAAGCAACAACTATCCTAACTGTATGGTAATTACTTCCTTATATATTTTTATAGTTTTATCAGCTTGTTCAGTTCAGTTCAGTTCAGTCGCTCAGTCATGTCCAACTCTTTGCGACTCCATGAATCGCAGCATGCCAGGCCTCCCTGTCCATCACCAACTCCCAGAGTTCACTCAGAGTCGCGTCCATCGAGTCAGTGATGCCATCCAGCCATCTCATCCTCTGTCGTCCCCTTCTTCTCCTGCCCCCAATCCCTCCCAGCATCAGAGTCTTTTCCAATGAGTCAACTCTTCGCATGAGGTGGCCAAAGTATTGGAGTTTCAGCTTTAGCATTATTCCTTCCAAAGAAATCCCAGGGCTGATCTCTTTCAGAATGGACTGGTTGGATCTCCTCACAGTCCAAGGGACTCTCAAGAGTCTTTTCCAACACCACAGTTCAAAAGCATCAATTCATCAGCACTCAGCTTTCTTCACAGTCCAACTCTCACATCCATACATGACCACTGCAAAAACCATAGCCTTGACTAAATGGAGTTTTGTTGGCAAACTAATGTCTCTGCTTTTGAATATGCTATCTAGGTTGCTCATAACTTTTCTTCCAAGGAGTAAGCGTCTTTTAATTTCATGGCTGCAGTCACCATCTGCAGTGATTTTGGAGCCCCCCAAAATAAAATCTGACAATGTTTCCACTGTTTCTCCATTTCTTTCCCATGAAGTGATGGGACCAGACGCCATGATCTTCGTTTTCTGAATGTTGAGCTTTAAGCTGACTTTTTCACTCTCCTCTTTCACTTTCATCAAGAGGCTTTTTAGTTCCTCTTCACTTTCTGCCATAAGGGTGGTGTCATCTGCATATCTGAGGTTATTGATATTTCTCCCGGCAATCTTGATTTCAGCTTGTGCTTCTTCCAGCCCAGCGTTTCTCATGATGTACTCTGCATATAAGTTAAATCAGCTTGTTACTCATCTCTAAACATTGCAGTTTAGTTTTTGAACTTTCTGTTTACAGAGTAATATAGCATGAATATTTCGTTGTGTGTCTGGCCTCTTCTTTCACTGGGTTAGGTTTATGAGGTCATCTGTTTTTGTTGCATGCAGTTGTAGTTGGAGTTATTACAAATAAGGCTGCTAATGATGTTCTTGCATGTATCTATATATTTCCTGGTATGCAAGGGCAAACTTTTCTTTAGTGTATATATCTTGGAGTACAATTGCTAAGCTATAGGGTATACTTACATTTAAGTCTTTCAGATAATACTAGGTTGTTCTCCAAAGCGGCCATAAAGTTTACACTCCTAGCAGAGATGGATGATTGTTCCAATTGCTCTACATCCTTGCCAAAACACACTACTATCAGACTTCATTTTTGTCAATCTGGTGGATATGTAATGGTATCAAAATTGTGATCTTCATTTCATATACCTAATTATTTGGGTTGGCCAAAAGTTCATTTGGATTTTTCTGTAACACAGGATGGAAAAACCCAAACGAACTTTTTGGCCAACCCAATACAAATGAGGTTGTGCACTTTTACATGGGCTTATAGACTAATCAAATTTTCTGTTTTGTTAAATGCCTTTTCAAATCTTTACTCACCACTAGAATCCTTCAGGTTTCCCTATAAAACCACACCTGCTTTTGCCTGGCACCCCTTCCCATCCCTCCTGGAAACCATGTGTCTGTTTATCATTTCTATAAATTGTGTAATTTCAAGAATGATATACAAATAAAACTGTCCAGTACATAACCTTTTGGAGTTTTTTTCCTCACTGACTATAATTCTTTGGAAATTCATGCAGGTTTATTTATTGGATGGTATGAGTGTACCATGGTTTGTTTAACCATTCACTCACCCATTGAGAGACATCTTCCCCCGACCCCCAGTTTTTTGAGCTATTATAAATAAAGCTGCTGCAAACATTTGTGCACAGGTTTTTTTGGTCCAAATAGTTTTCATATTACTGAGTTTTCATATTACTTGGGTTTTTGAAACTGCCGCCCTGTTTTGCAGAGTGTTGTGCAGTTGCTCAGTCGTGTCTGACTCTTTGGACTCCATGGACTGCAGCACACCAGTCTTCCCTGTCCTTCAGTATCTCCTGGAGTTTGCTCAAACTCATGTCCATTGAGTCAGTGATGCCATCCAGAGTAGCTTACCATTTTTACGTTCCACCAGCAATATATGACTGACCCCATTTCTTACATTCTTGCCAACATTTGGTGTTAATACTGTTTTTGAGATTTTAGCCATTTTGATAGATCTGCAGTGATAGCTCATGGTGATTTTAATTTACATTCTCCTACTGGCTAATGATGTTGAACATCTTTCACATGCTTAATTTCCATCTGTACGTTCTCTTTGGTGAAATGTCTGTTTATATCTTTGGGGCATTTTCTAAATGGGTTGTTTGTTTTCTTACTGTTGAGTTTTAAGAGTTCTTCATATACTCTAGTTCCTAGTCCTTTTGTGTATGTGTGGTTTGAAAATATTTTCTCCAGTCTGTAACTTGTCTTTTCATCCTCTTTACACGGATACTTTTTTTTCCCCTTTGCAATTCAGTTCAGTTCAGTCGCTCAGTCGTGTCCAACTCTTTGCGACTCCATGAATTGCAGCATGCCAAGCGTCCCTGTCCATCACCAACTCCCAGAGTGCACTCAAACTCATGTCCATCGAGTCAGTGATACCATCCAGCCATCTCATCCTCTGTCGTCCCCTTCTCCTCCTGCCCCTAATCCCTCCCAGCATCAGAGTCTTTTCCAATGAGTCAACTCTTTGCATGAGGTGGCCAAAGTACTGGAGTTTCAGCTTTAGCATCATTCCTTCCAAAGAAATCCCAGGGCTGATCTTCAGAATGGACTGGTTGGACCTCCTTGCAGTCCAAGGGACTCTCAGGAGTCTTCTCCAACACCGCAGTTCAAAAGCATCAATTCTTCGGCGCTCAGCTTTCTTCACAGTCCGACACTCACATCCATACATGACCACTAGAAAAACCATAGCCTTGACTAAACGGAGTTTTGTTGGCAAACTAATGTCTCTGCTTTTGAATATGCTATCTAGGTTGGTCATAACTTTTGTTGAAGTGTTAAATTTTAATAAGGTCTGATTTTTCAGTTTTTCCTATTATGAGTCTTGATTACTGTAGCTATATAATAAACCCTGAAATTGGGCAGACTGATTCTACCCATATTTATTCTTCCTACTGAAAATTGTTTTAAATCTTCTAGTTCCTTTGCCTTTCCATTTAAACTTTAGAATAATCTTTCTATACCTACAAAGAATCTTCCTGATATTTTGATAAGAATTAGGGATAGAACATTCAATCCTTTCATCATTAAGTATAAATTAGCTGTAGTTATCAACTGGGCAAATTTACCTTCCGTTCCTATTTTTGTGAAAGTTTTTGTCACAAAAGGGGGTTGAATTTGGTCAATCATTCTTATACTGTTTATATAACCATGTGATTTTTTTTTCTTTTTAGCCTGTTAATATGGTGAATTACATTGATTGATTTTTATAAATTGGGCCCGGCTTGCATCTCTGAAATAAAGCCCACTTGCTCCTGGTATATAATTCTCTTTATACGTTGCTAAATTCTATTTGCTCATATTTTCTTAAGCACATTTGTGTCTATATTCATTAGATGTATTGGTCTGAAGTTTTCTTTCTTTGTATGGTCTTGATCTAATTTTCATATCACAGTAATACTGGCTTCATAAAATGAATGGGGAAATGTTTCCTCCTTTTCCATTTTCTGGAAGAGATGATGTAGATTTGATGTCGAATCTTCTTTAAATGCTGGTAGAATTCTCTGGTGAAACTATCTGAGCATGGAGGTTTCTTTTTTGGAAGTTTTTAAATTGCAGGTTTAATTTCCTTAATAGTTACAGGTTTGTTAAAATTGTCTACTTCAGTTTGGGTGAGATGTGGTACTTCATATTTTTCAAAGAATTGGCATTTCATGTAAGTTGTCAAATTTATGTGTGTTCACCATGTTCCCTTGGTATCTTTTTGAAGTCTGCAGGGTCTATAGTATATTTCCTGTTTCATTCTTGAAGCATTGGTGATCTGTGTTATCTCTTTTTTTCCTTTGTCAGTCTTGCTAATTTTATCGATTCCTTCAAAGAAACAACTCTTTGTTTCTTGAATGTCTCTATTGTTTTTCCGTTTTCAGTTTTATTTGTTTCTAACCTTGTCTTCTTTCTTAATCCTTTAGGTTTATTTTGCTCTTTTTCCTAGGTTTGAGACAAAAACTTAGATCATTGGTTCGAGACTTTCTTCTTTTCTATTTACACGCACTTAGTGAAATAAATTTTTCTCTCAGTCTTGCTTCCTCAGCATCCCATAAATTTTGATATGTTGTATTTGAACTTTTATTTTATTCAACATGTTTTTTTTCTAACTTCCCTTAAGACTTTCTTTTTTGATGAAATGATAATTTAGAAATATGTTGCTTGGTTTACAAGTGTTTGGAGATTTCCTATTATCTTTCTGTTATTGGTTTCTACTTTGATTCATTGTGGTCAGCCCACTTCACTCCACATTCCTGTCCTGGCTAGAACCTCTAGTGAAATATTGAGTAGCAGTGGAAAGAGCCGACTTCCTTGTCTTGTTCTTGATCTTAGGGGGAAAGCATTCAGTCTTTCACCACAAAATATGTTAGCTATGGGTTTTTGCCTAGATGTCCTTTATCAGGCTGAAGAAGATACCTTTTATTCCTAGTTTGTTGAATGTTTCTTGTTTTAAAAAAGAATGTTGGGTTTTATCAAATGCTTTCTACAGCTATTGATGTGATCAAATGGTTTTGGCTTTTATTCTGTTCAAATAGTGTATTATAGTTGTTGATTTTGGGATGTTAAAACAATCTTGCATTCCTAGGCTAAATCTCAGTTGGTCCTGATGAATAGGAGAAGGCAATGGTGACCCACTCCAGTACTCTTGCCTGGAAAATCCCATGGATGGAGGAGCGTGGTAGGCTGCAGTCCATAGGGTCTCAAAATTCATGCACTGGAGAAGGAAATGGCAGCCCACTCCAGTGTTCTTGCCTGGAGAATCCCAGGGACGGAGGAGCCTTGTAGGCTGCTGTCTATGTGGTCGCACAGAATCGGACACGACTGAAGCGACTCAGCAGCAGCAATCTGCTGAATAATCCATTTTATGTGCTGCTGGATTTGATTTGCTGGTATTTTGTTGAGATGTTTTGCATCTATATTCATCAGGTATATTTGTCTGTAGTTTTCTTTTCTTGTAATGTCTTTATCTGATTTTGGTATCGGGGTAATACTGGTCTCATAGAATGAAATGAGAAGTGTTCCCTCCTCTTCCATTATTTTGGAAGAGTTTATGAAGGAAGAATTCATCTTTCAACAATATAAAATTCTTTAGTGAGGCTATCTGGGGCTAGGCTTTTCTTTGTGAGTAGTTTCTTAATTACTAATTAAATCACTTTATTTGTTATAGGTATATTCAGATTGTTCTATTTCTTGTGGAGTCAGTTTCAGTAGTTCACATCTTTTAAGGAATCTGACCATTTTATCTAGGTTATCTAATTTTTTGGTATACAATTATTCATAGTACTCCTTTATAATCCTTTTTATTTCTGTAATGTCAGCAGTTGATTAGCTTTTATTCTTGAGTATAGTGGCTTGCCATGAGGCTGCAAAGAGTTGGAAATGACTGAGCAAATAAACAACAACAAATAGTAACTTAAGTCTCCTCTCTTTTTTTCTTGAGTGGTCTAGCTCAAGTTTGGTCAATTTTGTTGATTTTTTTCAAGTCACAGTTTTTGGCTTTGTTGATTCTCTATTGTTTCTCTATTTTATATCACACTTATTTCTACCCTAATCTTTATTATTTCCTTCTTCTTGCTTTGGATTTAGTTTGCTCTTTTTTTTAGTTTCCTAAGGTAGAAGTTTAAGTAATTGATTTGAGATCTTTCTTCTTTGTTAATATATTGATGGGTCTTTATAGGTATGCATCTCTCCTTAAGCACTGCTTTCACTGTATTCCATAAGTTTTGGTGTATTATGTTTTCATCTTCATTCACCTCAGATTTTTAATTTTCCATTTGATTTCATCCTTGACCTACTGGTCATCTTGAAGTATGTTGTTTATTTCATATTTGTGAATTTCCCAAATTTATTTCTGTTGCTGCTGCTGCTGCTAAGATGCTTCAGTCGTGTCCGACTCTGTGCGACCCCATAGACAGAAGCCCACCAGGCTCCCCTGTCCCTGGGATTCTCCAGGCAAGAACACTGGAGTGGGTTGCCATTTCCTTCTCCAATGCGTGAAAGTGAAAAGTGAAAGGGAAGTCGCTCAGTCGTGTCTGACTCTTAGCAACCCCATGGACTGCAGCCCACCAGACTCTGCCATCCATAGAATTTTCCAGGCAAGAGTACTGGAGTGGGGTGCCATTGCCTTCTCCATTATTTCTGTTAGCATTATCTAATTTTATTCCATTTCTGGTTAGAGAACATGTTTTCTTTGATATCACATCTTTAAAATGTATTGAGATGTATTTTATGACCTAATGTAAGGGCTGTTCTAGAGAAGGTCATGTGCACCAGAGAAGATTGGTGTTGTTGGGTGGAGCATCCTATGGGTGTATGTTACACCTAGCTGTTTCATAGTTTGTTCAGGTCTTCCATATCCTTGTTGATCTTCAGTTTAGAGAACATAATGCTTAAGAAAACGTCAGACAGAGAAAGAAAAATACTACATAATATAATTTCTATGTGGAATCTAAAACTAATACAAGTGAATGTATATACAAAACAGAAATAGAGTTGCAGATATAGAACAAACTTGCAGTTACCAAAAGGGAGAGGAAAGAGGAGAGACAAATTAGGGGTATAGGATTAACAAACTACTAAATAGAAAATAGATAAGCAACAAGAATATACTGTATAACACAGAGAATTATGCCCATTGTTTTACAATAACCTATATAATCTGCAAAAATACTGAATTATTATGCTGTACACCTGAAACTAATACAATATTGTAAATCAACTACTTGTTTAGAAAATTAAAAAAAAATTTTTTTTTAAGAAACCCAGGGGACTTCCTTGGTGGTTCAGTGGTTAAGATTTAAGACTCCATATGTCCACTGTGGGGGCTTGGTTTCAGTCCTTGGTCATGGAACTAAGATTCCCACATGCCATGCACCTCCCATCCCCACAAAAAGAAAGAAACAGGGATGAAAGCTTATGTGGTGAAAAAGCGTCACCTTTGCCATATACTATTCATGAGAAATGAGTCACTAAATCCAGCCCACACCCAAGTACAAGTGCACGTCCATTCACTCTACCCTAGAGTGTAACTCCTTTAAAAGACTCCAAACCAAAGCACAGGGTGGTTTAGCAGCATTCATACCCTTGGTGAACAGTGCGCTTCAACTTTTGACTTCTAACCAGGATCATCAAAAGACCCCCAGTGTCCCAAATGTAAGGTTCCGTCTCTTTGGATTTCTATCTTCAGGTTGGGTTTAATGCTAGTAATTCCTTATTGTTAGCTCTTTAATGCTTTTAAGATTTTAATCTTGTTTTATCCAACCTTTTACTCACCTTCAGCTAATCCTTCAGGAGGGTAAGTCTGCCACTATCAGAAGATCTTCAGTTGCATGCATGAAGGTGTTGCTTTTGTTTTAATCTAGAAGGGCTTATTTTGGTAAAAAATATTCTGTCTTTTGGCTAGAAATCTATAGGACTAACTCAAGGAAAAAAAGAAAATTACCCATATCCCTTGCTTTCTTAGATGCATTCTGGTAAACTAAGCTGTAAAGTGAATATTTTGTTTCTATTGACTTTCATTGTAAAATGAAAGGACCTGAGACTTCCTTAAGATTCTGCACTTCCAATGCAGGGGCATGCGTTTAATCCCTGATTGAGGAACTAAGATCCCACAGATTAAAAATAATAAAAATTAAAATATAAATAAATAAAAGGACCCTTTAGACAAGGACTACATCACCTCAGCCTAGTCTCTTTGGCCAGTGGAAACATCCCCTCCTTTATCTGAGGAGGCTGTTTCTCTCTTCCCAAAGCAATCTTGGTGTTGTCATTATAATTGGGGAAATAAAAATTATTTTTATCTAAAGACAGGTTTTGCTGGGGAAAGTTTCAAAAAGGAGTGTTAGTTTAATTTCCTCCATATGACCGACTCTGCCATCAGACACTCAAGCTACATATTTAAATTTTTCTTTTTAAAGATGTCCAGTACTGTTTAATCAGTGATTAATTAAGGCCACAGATGTCTCCAGGGAAGAGCTAGAGTATAAAACCTAGCTCATTGAAACTTCAACTAAAAATCTTAATCTAGCTACTTAAAAAAATAATTGTTACAGTGGAACTATATGTAACTTTGTTCTGTATCTTCCAAGTCTCCTGTAAATGTGTTATCATACTTCCACAATTTAAAAAATAAAGAAAAAGAAAACCTAGCTCAGTGGTTTTCTTACACAGTTCTACAATCCCTGATCCACAATTTGAAATTCAAAAATCGATGAACCTCAGTTTAGAAATGACTTCATTTGAGAAAAAAAATCTGAGCTGATTTGATTTGGTAGCAAATCTCAGGCAACAGTGAGGCTATTTAAAATCTTTATTTATCTCACTTGGTGCCAGTATTTATTCATTCTGCTGCAAAAACATTGATGTATTTGAATGCCACTCCAGTCTCTATTAGGGGTGTGTTATGCTAATATGCAGGATATGCACCGAATTTCCTTTCTAAATTTAGGGGGAAAATTGATTTTCAAAAAACTGTCCTCTCTGAGGCAAAGAGACTTTGTTGCTCCTGGGGTGTAAGAAACAAGGAAGATGAGAAGAGGATAGTGGACACAGACATATATCACCCTTTCCTGTGAACGTCTTCCCCCAGATCTTCAGCAAAGTTTCTAAACCAACAATATGCCTTTCTGTGTATGAATTTGTGGGTGTATAAGAACAGGTAAAGAGGGCTGGCTTTGTGCCTGCTGCAATGTGGGTCAGAAAGGAGGTGGCATGTGTGAATATACAAGCCCAGAGAAAGAGAGAAATGTGAGAAAATAAGCTTGGAAAACTCCCAGAAACAATGGGGGACAGGTCTTCTCTCACAAAGCCTGGGAATCAAGATTCAGATAAGGTGTAATCAATTATCCAACAAAAAGGAGTGTGCTACCTCTGTGAAGGTGTGAATTTTTATCTTGCATTTAAATTTACTCAACTTTGCATTTTCTTCTCTCTCCCTTTTTTGGTCTTTCCAGTACAAATGAAGCATCTGTCCTCTCTTGGGGCTCCCCAGGGGGTGCAGTTGGTAAAGAAAGAATCTGCCTGCCAATGCAGGAGACACAGAGATGTGGGTTCAATCCCTGGGTCAGGAAGTTATCCTAGAAAAGGAAATGGCAACCCGCTCCAGTATTCTTGCCTAGAAAATTCCATGGGCAGAGAAGTCTGGTGGGCTACAGTCCATAGGGTCCAAAGAGTTGGACATGACTGACCACGCATGTACAATCCTCTCTTGAGAGTGTTTTATAGTTGCTTCTTGGAAATCAGGAATTCTTGGCTTGCATTTTAAATCATACTGCAACAACAAATAGTACAGTCATAGTCAAACAAACTGAGTTTGGGTGTTTTCATCACCAGAATAATCTTGGGAAAGTTACTTAATCTTTCTTAATCTTAGTTCCTCAGCTACAGAATGAGAGATTACTCTCTGTACTTTTTTCTTAAAAAAAAAAAAAATTATTTATTTATTTGACTGCAACAGGTCTTCATTGTTTGCAGGTTCTTTAGTTGTGGCATGCAACTTCTTGGTTGCAGCATGTGGAGTCTAGTTCCCTGACCAGGGATCGAACTCTGGCCTCCTGCATTGAGGGCATGGAGTTTTAGCCACTGGACCACCAGGGAAGTCACAACTCTCTACCTCTTAAGTGTGCCCACACAAAGATCACCTAGCCCAGTGGCTATGCAGAGTTAGTAAGCAATATAGACAACTTTGGAAGGAAAGTTATGACCAACCTAGATAGCATACTCAAAAGCAGAGACATTACTTTGCCGACTAAGGTCCATCTAGTCAAGGCTATGGTTCTTCCAGTAGTCAGGTATGGATGTGAGAGTTGGACTGTGAAGAAGGCTGAGCACTGAGGAATTGATGCTTTTGAACTGTGGTGTTGGAAAAGACTCTTGAGAGTCCCTTGGACTGCAAGGAGATCCAACCAGTCCATTCTGAAGGAGACCAGTCCTGGGTGTTCTTTGGAAGGAATGATGCTAAAGCTGAAACTCCAGTACTTCGGCCACCTCATGCGAAGAGTTGACTCATTGGAGAAGACTTTGATGCTGGGAGGGATTGGGGGCAGGAGGAGAAGGGGACGACTGAGGATGAGATGGTTGGGTGGCATCACTGACTCGATGGACGTGAGTCTGAGTGAACTCTGGGAGTTGGTGATGGACAGGAAGGCCTGGCGTGCTGCGATTCATGGGGTCGCAAAGAGTTGGACACGACTGAGCTACTGAACTGAACTGAACTGAACTGAAAGACAACTTTAAAAAATAGACAGTTGCGGGCTTCCCTTGTAGTCTGTTGGTTAAGAATCTGCCTGCCAATGCAGGAGACACAGGTTTGATCCCTCATAAGGGACAGTCCCTAGACAGCATATTAAAAAGCAGAGACTTGACTTTACTGACAAAGGTGTGTATAGTCAAAGCTATGGTTTTTCCAGTAGTCATGTATGGATGTGAGAGTTGGACCATAAAGAAAGCTGAGCACTGAAGAATTGATGCTTTTGAACTGTGGTGTTGGAGAAGACTCTTGAGAGTCCCTTGGACTGCAAGGAGATCCAACCAGTCCATCCTAAAGGAAATCAGTCCTGAATACTCACTGGAAGGACTGATGCTGAAGCTGAAGCTCCAATACTTCAGCCACCTGATGCAAAGAACTGACTCATTGGAAAAGACCCTGATGCTGAGAAAGACTGAAGGCAGGAGGAGAAGGAGGTGACAGAGGATGAGATGACTGGATGGAATCACCGACTCAATGGACATGAGTTTCCGCAAGCTCCGGGAGTTGGTGATGGACAGGGAGGCCTGGTGTGCTGCAGTCCAAAGAGTCTGACATGACTGAGCAACTGAACTGAACTGAATTCAGGGGAAGAGCCTCACATGCTACAGGACATCTAAGCATGCCTGGCACAACTACTGGGCCCACGCATGGCAACTACTAAAGGCTGTGTTTCTAGAGCCCATGCTCTGCAACAAGAAAAGCCACCTCCATGAGAAGCCCATGCACCACAACTAGAGTTGGCTCCACTCACCACAACTAATGAAAGCCTGTGTACAGCAAGGAAAACCCAGTGCAGCCAAAAATATAAATCAGTTCAGTTCAGTTGCTCAGTTGTGTCCGACTCTTTGCGACCCCGTGCACTGCAGCATGCCAGGCCTCCCTGTCCATCACCAACTCCAGAGTTCACCCAAACCCATGTCCATTGAGTCTGTGATGCCATCCAACCATCTCATCCTCTGTCGTCCCCTTCTCCTCCTGCCCTCAATCTTTCCCAGCATCAGGGTCTTTTCCAATGAGTCAGCTCTTCGCATCAGGTGGTCAAAGTATTGTAGTTTCAGCTTCAGCATCAGTCCTTCCAATGAATATTCAGGACTGATCTCCTTTAGAATGGATTGGTTGGATCTCCTTGCAGTCCCAGGGACTCTCAAGAGTCTTCTCCAACACCACAGTTCAAAAGCATCAATTCTTTGGCCCTCAGCTTTCTTTATAGTCCAACTCTCACATCCATACATGACCACTGGAAAAAACATAAATAAATCTTAAAAAAAAAAAAAAAAGTTGCCACTGACTCCTCTCTGTGCACTTTGTGCTCACATCACTCTTGAGCAGCCCTTTTTCTCTTTCACACTCTGGTAGCCTTTCTGAGCAGGCCTCGGTCCACATCCTCTCCTCTGGCCCCTCACCTGCCCTGGTGGCCAAGACTGGCCCATGCGTGAGACTGAGCGGCCACTTCACGGCCAGTGACACAGCTGCCATGTCTCAGGCTCAGCCGAACGCAGTCAGTCTCAGGCTCCATTCATGGGGGGCAGGGGTACAAATATCACTCATTAAGACAATGTTCTGAAATGTATTACAATCACAGGAAAGTACTCTTTCACGACCACAGCGACGATGAGAGAGTGTAGCCAAAAATAAACAAAGAATGGTGTTCTCTTAATTGGAAAACTGTATGAAGACATGGGATTCATGATGAAACCATTCTAACACCGCAGTTGGGGCAATGCTGAGTCTGGGCGGAGTGGTCTGAGTCCAGAGCGTTGTTTACTCAGCCCAAGGTGGGCACCACAAGTCAAAATTTTCTTCTTACACTAGAGGTTATTATTAAAAAGCAACCATGTAAATTGTTTTCTCATGTGTCACGTCTTACAGAGCAAACTGTCCTATTTCCTCCGGAAATTTCTTTGAGAATACTCTGCTACTGTTACCATTGCTGTCTAAAGGAGAGCTCTCATTCTTTGTACTTGGCTTAGCGTTGCTCTCCCAGGCTCTCACATCAGAAGTGATTTGCTCATTGTCATCTGGACATTTGCTGCTACTTCAGTCTCTCCTTTGCTACTTCACAGCCAAACTCACCTTTATAGCTTTTTATGGTGTATCATCTCATAAATTTATATTCCTTCTTTTTTCTGAGGCCAGTCTGTCTGAACTTATCTCAGCCCTCTAATACTTAATATATTTGTTTCACAGATTGTAGTAGAAAAGTTTTTGCTTCAACCTAATGATGGACAAATAATCATTTCAAAAATGAGTATGTTAGACTTGTATCAATGAAACTAATTATGGGCATTAATATGCAACGTTTGCAAATTCAAATTTTGCAAATTTTAATTCCTAATGAATAAATTAAATTAACATTCCAAAGTAAATACCTGGCTCAACAAATACATTTCTCTGTAAATGTTTGAGTTTTCCTTTAATAAGAAGTACTTATTTTAATAAATAGCTGTGGTAACAAGATACGGATAACCACTCATAACCTTTCTGTTTGTTTTCCCTACAATGATTTTGAGCTTTGCATTTCATCCAGATTTTCATATATTTACTGGGTTCAAATGTGTGCTTTTTTATACTAAGGGTTCACACAAAAAAATACAGATTCTGGTTTGAGATCCAGCATTATAACTTGCACAGATAGGCTGTTAACATTTTCTGCTGATGACAATAAAGGTGTTCATTTCAGCTTGAGAAACAGGGATCCCATGAATTCTTTCTAAGGCACTGGTTCCTACTTTATATCAAATGCAAAGAAAGAGAAATCAGGGGGCCTTTTCCTTCCCAGAAACTTGCTGCCAGTGCTCTGAGGCAAGAGTCCAGGTGCCTCTATGACCCACTGAAGTCACCTCGGAGGCCAGATGTGAAGGCTGTTGGTTGTAACATCTGCCACCCCAGATTATCAAGACTGCTTTGCCTACTGGGAGGAGAAGGGGGCCCTGCTCCTTCAGCACTGTTCCATGTTCCCAGAAAGAAGCAATCCGTTCCTTTTCAGAGGTATGTGAGAGTTACAGAAGCTTAGCCTTGATTCCCTACTACTGTTTTAAAATGATTTTATGGGTGCCAGCACATGGCATCCCGATGGTTTCCCTAATGGCAGTCAGTGCTTGCAAATGGGAGGATAAATGCCCCCATGTGATATGAAAGGTGACTGGGTGGTAAGCATGGTGAGCAAGGGCTCTTTGCAAATATACAACCTGTCTTTCTTCTTGATTACCAGTCTCAAACACCGTCCTCATTTCAGCCAGAGCTGATGGGAGGCCAGGCCCCAAAGGTAGGAGGCTGATGCTCAAACCTCCTAATGGAGCTTGACAGCAGCAGGATTAAAAGCACAACTGCAGCACCCAGAAAGCAGCACAGGGAAGCATGCGCATCCTCTCCATGCCCACTCTCCACTATCGGCTCTTTCTTTCAGAGAGCTGAACCGTAAGATAAATCTTTTCATAGAAACAGAAGTTAAAAAAAAAAAAAAAAAAAAAGAATCATGACGAAAGGGTTTTGAAAGCAGGAAAAGAGGACAGGAGTAAAGTTTGCTGGGAGATTTCTAGGGGCCAGGATGTGGGCTTGTCTGTTGAACAAATCCCTTTTGGGAAGCAGAGTTCGGTATACAAAAGACAAAATGACAGCTATAGTAATACTGGTAGGCTAGCTGGATTCATTTACAAAACCAACTATTGACATATTGTCTCAGGGCAACTAAGAGCCTTCTCAGACTGGCTCAGCCTTGTGACTTTTTCTCCCCTGGCATCCTTGCCACTGTGCCTCCTAGGTCTACATTCCACTTTGGCGTTGAGTTGTTGTCTTGACTTGTTATTGAGCTATTTCACCTGAGTATCCCTTCCTTCCCCAGTGAAATGTTAAGATCCTTGAGGGTAAGGAAATGCAGTAGAACTAACTCAAAAATATTTACAGTGTCTGTTCTATATACTCAGCCAAAAAGAATTCAAAGAAATTTAAGGATGTCACAATTATAGTTGGAAAGATAAGACATACAAAATAACTAATATGTTAATACAAGGCAATGACTGAAGTCACAAATACATGGGGTTATATAATGAACATACACTAAACTGCTTTCAAAAAGGAGACAGTGCTGAAGAGACATCGTGGGAGTTGGTGGGTAGGGGTGGAGGGAGAAGCCACAACTCCAAGAGGAGAAGCTCCAGGATGCAGTCTTTCAGCTGGCAGGAAGAGCAACAGAACGGTGTGTTCTGACTCTAGCACCTGGAAGATGAGAGGACTGTTCTTGTCTTCCCAGGACAATAGCTACCCAGCCGGGTACCAACAGATGAATATACTAGGAATCTGGGGTTCAGTTCAGTTCAGTTGCTCAGTCGTGTCCGACTCTTTGCGACCCCATGAATCGCAGCACACCAGGCCTCCCTGTCCACCACCAAATCCCGGAGTTCACTCAGAGTCGCGTCCATCAAGTCAATGATGCCATCCAGCCATCTCATCCTCTGTCGTCCCCTTCTCCTCCTGCCCCCAGTCCCTCCCAGCAACAGAGTCTTTTCCAATGAGTCAACTCTTCACATGAGGTGGCCAAAGTACTGGAGTTTCAGCTTTAGCATTATTACTTCCAAAGAAATCCCAGGGCTGATCTCCTTCATAATGGACTGTTGGATCTCCTTGCAGTCCAAGGGACTCTCAAGAGTCTTTTCCAACACCACAGTTCAAAAGCATCAATTCTTCGGCACTCAGCTTTCTTCACAGTCCAACTCATATCCATACATGACTACTATGGAAAAACCATAGCCTTGACTAGACGGACCTTAGTCGGCAAAAGTTAAAATCCTTTAACAGGATTGACATTCTGCACATATACGGTTTTGAAACAAATATGGAGCTACTGTTTGGGACACGAGCAGGTGCCTTGAGGAACAGGACTGGAGTGACTTAGGATGGGTACCACTAGCCCTCTTTCCCTCCTGCTAGGGTAGTTTACCTTGGTTGTAGGTGGTCCAAGTTGCTTTGTCTTTCTATCCTTATGGCCATTTGTGCATGTGTGCGAAGTTGCTTCAGTCGTGTCCCACTCTTTGTGACCCTATGGCCATTTAAGTGATTGTAAATAGTGACAGTTGGGAAATGTGTCTATATGGCTGACATTTCTCAAACAAAAGACCAAAAGCAGACAAACCACAAACCCAGCACCACCACTGCCCCCACGCCCAGAAAATAGGAAATGCCAGAAAACCTGTCTTGAGACACACAAAACCTGTCTAGAGAATTCCCTGGGTGCCCTCACATCTGTATTGTGATTGAACTGAAGGTGGGACCCAGAAGCAGAAAGAAAAAAGAGAACGATCACTTACTGCCTGAAACCTGGTACTTGGCAGAACCCTTCAAAGCACTCTTTCAGGCTGATATGAGTTCTCATCTGACCTCACCCTGCCAGCACCAAATGCATTCTGACAAACCACTTACAACACAAAGCCCTTCCTTTTACAATTCCTAGAACAGTAACTCTTATCCATAGTCGCTAGAGATATAATCATTGATAATTGTGGATGCTTCTCTGAGTCACTGTATATTCGCAGGACTCAAATAAGACAAGCATAGATTGAAAATATCTTTCAGAAAAAAAAATGAGCTTTGAATAGACACAGACAGAACTAAGGATAGGAAATATAATACGGAGAATAGCCCTGTGCTCACTCTGTGCCAGGCGTTGGGCTCAGCACTGTGTACGCATTGTTTCATTTCACGTGTGCAGCAACATTCCAGCCAGGGTCCCGTTTCTCTGCCCGCTCATAGCAAACCTCTGGAGTGAGTTAGCATTGTTGCCGCTGTCTCACTTACACATTCTTCCATCCATCATAATCAAGCTTCTCTCCCTACCCTCCAATGTCAAGGTCACCAACCAGCTTCATGCTGGGGATATCTGGTAGACACATCACTACATGTAGCTCCACACTCAGCATTTCAGCAACATTTGGTAGAGCCAACCAAAGCTCTCCTTGAGAGCCTCAAAGACTAGTCATCCTCAGGCTATTTTATTTTTCTCGTAGGACTTACCAGGACCCTATTTTGTGTCTCTCCACACCAGAATGTAAGCTCACTGAGGCCAGAGACTTTATTAGGTTTGCTGCTCTGTCCCCAGGACCTAAAACACTGCCTAGCACCACCCATGCCTGCCCCCATCAGCCCCATCCTGGGTTAAGACACTGGAGGGTTAAGTGGAATGAATGGGAGGGAGACTTTTTCTGTAAATCTTTGAAAATCTTTTAAGTTTTGTGCAATGTGTATATTACTAGCTGTAAAAATAACTGTACAAACCCCCCCCATCATAGGATTGTACAGTATGGGAAGTTAAAGTGAACAACTCTCTTAAAAAGTCATTCATCCCTCTTCCCTCTTTTTCGAGGCCATACCAAAGTGCCCTACATATTGTTTCAGCGGAAGAGGAATGGAAACAGATGGGAAGTGAGTTTTTGTAGGTCACCTTGATAGTTTTGTTTTCCTGCTATCTCACTCAAACCCAGATGTATTACCAGTTGTTTTATTACACATCGTCAGTAGCTATTCTGGAATCTGAGAAAATATTATACTTGGGAAGGCTGGTATTTTTCATCAACCCTATAGTCCTGGGCAAGTGTGCAGTGGAATTCTTCGATGTTGATTGTCCTTGGGAACTGGGAGCCATTTCAGGTTTTATTAAACCTGGCCTTGGTATCTGGCCACAGATGCAAACTTCTCCTCTATAATTAAGCAACTAATAACTTTGCAGGGAAGAAAGGTGATTTGTGAGCCCAAGATAGATTCAAGATGGTACATGCCCCTCTCTCTGCCAAATTGTCAGACATGGTCTCTGTAGGTTTGGACCAAATGGTAGGAGTCACCACTGGGGAAAGTGGGTCATAAATCATGGAAACAGATTCCCACAGGGAACCCCACAGGGTTCTTGTCATGAGTCATACCTCTTTTTCTGGGACCCACTGTGCTTGGGACAGCCCTAGAGAGTTCGTGTCCTAATACTTGCCAAGACTGAGGGTGTGAGCAACAGATTTACATATGGAATGCCATTCAGTGATGAAGGAGATTTCTAATCTTCCCCAGAACTCATATTTCCATTTAGATGAACCAGTATTAATCCTTATCTAAATTCTTTTTATTCTCTCAATACTTCAAGTATTATTACCAAAGCTACTATTCCAGATTCCAAGGCTACTCTTTGAGAAAGCTATTCATTCCTAAAGCTGTAAGGGCTCAGATAAAAGTAGATATAAAGAAGGGAAAATACACTAACAATATTGAGTGCCTCTTATTTAACTAACACAGTTGAGATACTGGCTTGAATTTGGGAAAAGAAATGTAAGTGATCAATATGTTTTATAAATATCTTCATGAAACGTAAGGAGTAGACAGCAACCACTCTTAGAATAGAGGAGAGAAATCTCTCTCTAGAACCAAAATGACTTAGAATTGTGACTCATCTGGATTTTCCAACTCCTAATTTCTCCTGCTGTCCTCTAATAACTGGGAAGTCCTCAACATCTAAATCAGGAATATATAAAATCATAGGTTTGGTCCTATCCATGACCCCACTAAATCAGAAAATGTAAAAGTGGGCCTGTTGTCTGCATGGTCTAAAAGCTCCACAAATGATTCTGATTCATGTCTGTAATTAAGATCCTGTACAACACTGTGTCCTGAGCCTCCTTTTGAGTCTGTGAAGTCAAAAGCACCCTGTTTGATCAGATATAGGCTTTTGCTCCTATCAAAAGACTTATTTCAATTAACTTATTTTTACCAAGACATAATTCACATGCCATAAAATCCACCCCTTAAAGTGTACAATTCAGTGAGTTACTCATAAAATTAGGAAGCTATTGCCATATTTCAGAATATTTTCATCACTCCAAACAGAAACTCCATATCCATTAACAGTTACTCCTTATTCTCTCCTCCCCACTAGCCATTGGCAATCACTGATCTTTCTCTCTCTATGGATTTGCCTATTCTAGAAATTTCATATAAATGGAATCATACAACATTTGGCCTTTTGTGTCTGGTTTCTTTCACTTACCATCATGTTTTCAAGGTTCATGTATGTTGTACTATGAATCATTACTTCATTCCTTTTATGGCTGAATAATATCCATCATATGGATATACCCCATTTTGTTCATCCATTCATTCAGTCATTGTTGGGTTGTTCCCACTTCTTTATCTATTATGAATAAAGCTTCCATGAACATGCATGACCAAGTTTTTTATCAAGACATAACTTGCCATTACTCTTGGGTAAATAGCCAAGAGTAAAATTGTCAGGTCATATGGTAATTCTGTATTTAGCCAGACTGCTTGTCAAAACAGCTGCATCATTTTATATTCTCACTGGAAATGTATGACAGTTCCAGTTTCTCCACATCCTTGTAACACTTGTTACTATCTATTTTTATTATAGCCACAGTAGTGAGTGTGAAGTATTACTTTGTGGTTTTGCTTTTTGCATTTCCCTATTTGCTAATGTTTAGTACCTTTTAATGTGTTTATTGGCCATTGGTTTATCTTCTTTGGAGAACTGCCTATTAATATCCTTTGCCCATTTTAATCGGGCTAGTTGCCTTTTTATTTCTGAGTTGTAAGATTTCTTCATATATTCTAGATACAAGTCCCTTATCGAATGTATTTATGAAAATTCTCTCCCATTTTTGGGCTATATTTTCATTTTCCTGATGTATTCTTTGAAGCACAAGATTATTTTGATGAAATCCAGTTTATGTTTTTTCTTTTTTTGCTAGTATTCTCAGTGTCATATCCAGAAAGTATGTGTTAGTTGCTCAGTCATGTCCGACTCTGTGACCCCCATGGGACTATACAATCCATGGAATTCTCCAGACAAGAATACTGGAGTGGGTAGCCATTCCCTTCTCCAGGGGATCTTCCCAACCCAGGGAACCAACTGAGGTTTCCCGCATTGCAGGCAGACCCTGTACCATCTGAGCCACCAGGGAAGCCCATATCCAGGAAATCATTGCTAAATCCAAGATCACTAAGGTTTATGCCTATATGTTCTCTTAAAAGTTTTACAGTCTCAGCTTTTAAGTTAGGTCTTTGATATATTTTGAATTAATTTTGTATATATGCTCTTCCCAGAGCATATGCACAGTCTTGAAGATATACATGCCTTTCTAGATTCCCAGGAATACACATATCAGAGCTTTCCAACAATCTATAGGTTGGTGCAAGAGTAATTGCTGTTTTGGACCCTGAATTTTAAATCATTATAACTAGGCTCAAACACATGTTTATTAATCAAACTAGGAACCATTATAATCGACACATTTTTGCCTATGAGAAATGTTTGTTTATTCCTGTAGCCTAAAAATCTGTACCTTGAGATTTCGACAAACTCTTGGAAAGCATTTTCTGCCTCCTGCTGGTTGTGGAAGCCTTTTCCCTGCAAAAAGTTGTCGAGATGCTTGAAGAAGTGGTAGTCAGTTCGTGAGAGGTTAGGTGAGTATGGCAGATGAGGCAAAGCTTTTAGCCCAATTCATTTAACTTTTAAAGCATTGGTTGTGTGGTCAGGCCTTGTCATGGAGAACTGGGCCCTTTCTGTTGACCAATGCTGGCTGCAGACCTTGCAGTTTTCAGTGCAGTGCATCTCGTTGATTTGCTGAGCACACTTCTCAGATGTAATGGGTTTGCTGGGATTCAGAAAGCTGTAATGGATCAGACTGGCAGCAGACCACCAAACAGTAATCATGACATTTTTTGGTGAAAGTTTAGTTTGGGAAGTGCTTTGGAGCTTCTTCTCTGTCCAACCACTGAGCTGGTCATATACAATCTGGTTGTCATATACAATCCACTTTTCATCGCATGTCACAATCTGATCAAGAAACAGTTCATCGCTGTTGTGCAGAATAAGACGACACTTCAAAACAACGATTTTTTTGATTTGCAGCTCATGAGGCACTCACTTATCAAACTTTTTCACCTTTACAATTTGCTTCAAATGCCAAATGACTGTAGAATGGTTGACGTTGAGTTCTCAGGCAACTACTCATGTAGTTGTAAGAGGATCAGTTTCGATGATTGCTCTCAGTTGATTGTTGTCAACTTCTTATGGCCGGCCACTACACTCCTCACCTTCAAAGCTCTTATCTCCTTTGCAAAACTTCCTGAACCACCACTGCACTATACATTTGTTAGCAGTGCCTGGGCCAAATGCATTGTTGATATTGTGTGTTGTCTCCATTGCTTTACAAGCCATTCTGAACTTGAATAAGAAAATTGCTCAAATTTGCTTTTTGTCTAACATCATTTCCATAGTCTAAAATACATATAAAATAAACAGCAAGTAACAAGTCATTAGCAAAAAATAAAGCAAGAAATACACATTAAAATGATGTATAACATAACCACATTTAAGAATGTATTCCAGTATCAAATGGTAAATTTCAGCAGTGCAAAACCAAAATTACTTTTGCACCAACCTTAAAATATATATATCTCATTCTCCATTTTTAAGATTTTTTGGTTCACCTATTGTCCCAAATGATGCTTTCAAATTGTGGGGCTAGAGAAGACTCTTAAGAGTTCCTTGGACTGCAAGGAGATCAAACCAATCAACCCTAAAGGAAATCAATCCTGAATATTCACAGGGAAGACTGATGCTAAAGCTGAAGTTCCAATACTTTGGCCACCTGATGTGAAGAACCAGCACATTGAAAAAGACCCTGATGCTGGGGAAGATTTAAGGACAAGGAGAAGTGGGTAGCAGATGATGAGATGGTTAGATAGCATCACTGACTCAATGGACATGAATTTGAGCAAATTCCAGGAGATAGTGAAGGACAGGGAAGCCTGGCATGCTGCACTCCATGGGGGTCACAAAGAGTCAGACATGACTTAGCGACTGATCTACAACAAATTGTCCCAACTATTATTCACTGCCTCCGGCATTCATGATGTAGAACAATTGCCTCTGATTGTTCTCAATAAATATACCTAGAGAATAGGTTGTTTGCACTGGTTGAACTCTACATCAGGTAAGTGAAGATATATTTGCGTATATCTATTCTTTTTCAGATTCTTTCCCATATAAGTTATTAGAGAGATGTGAGTAGAGTTCCCTGTGTTGCACAGTAGGTCTTTGTTGATTATTTTATGTAAATAGTGTGTATATGTTAATTCCAACCTCCTAAAATATCTCCCCCCCCCCATTTCCCCTTTGGTAACCGTAAGTTTAAATAGCTATGCATAACAGCATCACTTGGCTGTACACCTGAAACTAACACATTGTAAATCAACTATGCTCCAACATAAAATTTTTTAAAAAGTTATACTTGCTAATGAAGTCTTCCAGGGAACTGCCAGACAGTTCAAAAAATAGAAGCTCTCTGGTAATGGGACTTCGAAGAAGTTCCAGTTCTATTGTGTTTCTTACAGTAGCCGCCAGACAGCTGATTTTCACACTGACTGTTGGTTTCAAGACCACCGTGATGCTGGGGAGAGGGGGAATGGAAATAGGGCAGATTAAAGTGCCACAAAGCTTGCTCTCCTTACCAAGTTTTTCTTGAACCCACGTTTTCTGGATTGCTGCAAGCCTTTGGTAATTTCCAGGGTTTAGAACAAGTTGATTCTTGCAATCTTGCTAGTGTTTTCTTTGCGTTTATGAAGGAGAAAATTTTCGGAGATTTTTACTCCACCAGTTTCCCAGATGGTTTTAGGTTCCGGGCTCTGCAGCTCTTTCCTCATTCTTAAATGACCATTTGAGATCCTAGCCCCGTGTAAGAGATCAATGTATCTAATTTTCCGCTGCATGCCAGAGAAAATACCAACTTCAGCAAAAGAAAATGATGCATTTTTTTTTAAGAAAGACTTGGATTAGTTATAAGTGATTCATTGGAATTGTGAAAATGAAAAACTTCTGTTTCTAAAAGACTTGAAGGAAGATAACTGTAGTTCAGTGTTTCTCCCATGTGATCAATTCCTCTCAGGGGGCTCTTCTGAGGGATGTGGGTCAAGTTTCACACTCTGAGTTCTTAAATGTATATACAGCAAAAGATACAGCTGGAGAGCCCACATGTGAAGCAGAATTATTCCCGGAACAGACTCAAGACAGAATTACTGCTTGGAATGTTACTATTATCTCTTTGCTTTCATTCAAACAGATGTGGATACAAGACATGGGAAAGAGTTATACTTTCTGATAAGATCTTTGGACCATTTTCTTTTCAAGGGGAGGTAATCTAATCCTCTCCATTCCCTAGGTCTTCCTTTAGGCTTTCATTACTTCTACATGGATTATGGATTATTGCAATGACCTTTTAACCAGTGACCCTGTTTCCAATCTTGCCTCCTTCAGTCTATAATTCATATTTGCTATCAAAGTGGTCTTCATAAAGTGCATTTGAAATCCTTCAATGACTTGTTACTCCCCTCAGAAGTCTCCATTCCTTTGCATGGCCTGCAAGGCCCATTTTCGTTTGGCTTCTGTCTATGTGGGCAGCTTTACGTCTTCATTACCTTATCTGCTCCTCAGTGATCCAGTCATACTGATCTGCTTGGAGTTCCTTAAACACATTCTTCCTTTTATCCCCACATCTCCAGGCCTCTGCACATGTGGGCTCTTTGCTTGATGCATACTCACTCTCCACCTCATTTATCTATATGCCTATCTCTCAATTTTTATACAATTAATTAAGTGAAGAAGAAAATAACTCCCTTACCAATTTTAACCATGAACTAATTTAAAAATTACTCAAGCTCATGTCAAAAGTTTTGGATCTTGTGATGACCAAGCTCAGAAGAAAGTCACAGTACTGTGCTTCTCCAGCAGGATGTAGGCTGGTTTCCTGGCAGGCATACACTTTCTTTATTGCCTACTGGTTCCAGTGTATTGTTCTACATGGTTCGTTGTTCTGTATGATTCTGGTGTTCTCAAATTAATCCCTGTAAATGTATATGCTTTTTTAAAGCACAGGGGGGAAAAAAACCCCGCAAATTAACATTTCCATAAGTCCCCTGGATGAAACAGTGAAAAACAGTTCCTATTTGGGCACATAGGTGACAGAACGAGAGTTGAGACTGCAGCCTACATGGAAGTGCTGAGTCTAGAAGATTACTGAATATCCCTACTTTTCTTAAGATGGAAAAATAGAGGAGAACGTAGCTAATGAGGGTTGAGTACCATCACTACATTCAAAATCTTTAATAAGCACTTTGCACGCAGTATATGTTTTCATAACGAGCTCTTTATTTTCTGGTCATACTTACCCATCAAAGTGTAATTCCCCAAATGTTACAAACCTGATTTTTCAACAAAAAATAGAGTGCTCATTTTAAAGTTTTATTTACTGTAATAATGAAACCAGCAGGATGGCAAAGCTGTTTTTAAAGGTAATGTGAAAACTTGGGATTTTTATACTTAGTGGAAAAAAGAAAGGTGAAATAAATTTGCTAAGTTAGTTAATTCAAATTGGTTAATGTTCTACAAGACAATAAACTACAAACCTCAGAGTTTTCATCTTTAAATTGGCAGAAAAGAAAATCACACTATAAATTTCACAGACTTGTAAAATGTTTAGGCCATAATCAGTTGTGCAAATGAAATCTGGTAGGCTCTTTAGAAAATGCTCTTAGCTTAACATCAAAGGTCATAAAATCATCTTTTACCTTCTTTAGAAGTTTTGGATATTTTCCCTAAAGTTATTTTTTAAATCCCCGCCAACCACTGGAAAATATCTCCCATACCTCCTTTCTTTGTGCTTTTGAAATACCTTTTCAGTGGTTTTTAAACACCTTCTGTGCACTAAAACCACAGACAGGTGTATGACCTTCAAAACTGAGCACAGGCGACTTCAAAGAAGCCTTCTCTGCAATGTATGCTGCTTGCCAGCCCTAGGCTGGGTTAGGCCTTCTGTGCTGCTGAGGGTCCCTAAACATGCTCCAAAGAGCATTGATCAATCCTGACCCAGGGATCGAACGCGTGTGTCTTATATCTTGAAAACTGGCAGGCAGGTTCTTAACCACTAGCACCACCTGTGAAGCCCAGGTCACTCAGTTGTGACTGACTCCTCAACCCTATGAACTGTTGCCTGCGAGGCTCCTCTGTCCATGGAACTCTCTAGGCAAGAATCTGGAGTGGGTTGCCATTTACTTTTTCAGGAGATCTTCCCAACCCAGGGATCGAACTCTGGCTTCCTGCATTGCAGGCAGATTCTTCACCGTCTGAGCCAGCAGGGAAGCACATCAAGCCTGCAATGGCTGCTTATCTGCAAGCTCCTGCCACCCTGCCCACCCTCTCACCAAACTGTGAAATCCTTAAAGACAGGATTTCTGCAGCATTTAGCACAATGACTGGCATATGGTAGGTTCCTGGCAAATGTGTGTTGACTGAATGAAGAAGCTGAGCTTCAGCCATTCAGGACCAGTGGTCTAGGCACTTATTCACACTTGGCTTCAATGTCTCCTCTTACAGCCAATTCCTCAGTTTAAAATGGGTCCTTTGAGTTGGGAGAGCTAGAGACTTGTCTTGGAAGAAATCCTTAACAGCCCTCTTTCATTTTGCATGTGACTGAATCACACATTTTTGGACAAAGTGATAAAGAAATTTAACATCTTTTCATAGTTAAAATAATACCACTTCATGTTACCTTGTGTGAGGAATTAGAAACGATGGAACTGGCATTTGTCTGGAAGAGGGAACGGTTGATAGGAATGGAGATGCAGATGTAGGGAACAGACTTGTGGACACAGCAGGGGACAGAAAGGGTAGGGTGAGTTGAGAAAGTAGCACTGACATGTATCCACTATCAAGCATAACACAGATATCTGGAAGGAATCTGCTATATAACCCAGGGAGCTCAGCCTGGCACTCCATGATGACCTAGAGGGGTGGGATGGGATGGGGGAAGGAGGCTAAAGGGGGAGGGGATAAATATGTATATATATACATATATATATAACTATGATTGATTTGCATTGTTGTATGGCAGAAAACACCACAACATTATAAAGCAAATATCCTTCAGTTAAAAAATAAAAATAACTAACTAGAAGTTGTCTTAGTTATGAGGAGGGTCAATGGAATGTTGTCTTCTTGATGTAGTCTCAGAATTATAGTTAATTCTCTTAGTATTTTGAGGCATAGCATCTAAGAAGGGCCTATTTGGTCCTGGACATTTAGATCCTCCTTTTCTTCATTCATACATTGCTCCTCCAAAAGGCAAGCACTCCAAGAAAGGTCATCAAAACTCTGATAGTCTTAGCTTTTCCTTTTGACTTGGTTTCGCCACATCCCCCTGCTACATGGCTAAGTTCCCTGAAAAGAAGATTGGGTTTGGGATAAAGTTGATAGTGGATCCTATCAGATCCTAGTTTTTGTAGCAGTGGTAATTTTCAGTTCAGTTCAGTTCAGTCGTTCAGTCGTGTCTGACTCTTTGCAACTCCATGAATCGCAGAACGCCAGGCCTCCCTGTCCATCACCAACTCCAGAATTCACTCAGACTCACGTCCATCGAGTCAGTGATGCCATCCAACCATCTCATCCTCTGTCAGCCCCTTCTCCTCCTGCCCCCAATCCCTCCCAGCATCAAAGTTTTCCAACGAGTCAACTCTTCACATGAGGTGGCCAAAGTATTGGAGTTTCACCTTTAGCATCATTCCTTCCAAAGAACACCCAGGGCTGATCTCCTTCAGAATGGAATGGTTGGATCTCATTGCAGTCCAAGGGATTCTCAAGAGTCTTCTCCAACACCACAGTTCAAAAGCATCAATTCTTCAGCACTCAGCTTTCTTCACAGTCCAACACTCACATCCATACATGACTACTGGAAAAACCATAGCCTTGACTAGACGGACCTTTGTTGGCAAAGTAATGTCTCTGCTTTTCAATATGCTATCTAGGTCGGTCATAACTTTTTTTCCAAGGAGTAAGCGTCTTTTAATTTTGTGGCTGCAGTCACCATCTGCAGTGATTTTGGAGCCCCCCAAAATAGTCTGACACTGTTTCCACTGTTTCCCCATCTATTCCCCATGAAGTGATGGGACCAGATGCCACAATCTTCATTTTCCAAATGTTGAACTTTAAGCCAACTTTTTCACTCTCATCTTTCACTTTCATCAAGAGGCTTTTCAATTCTTCACTTTCTGCCATAAGGGTGGTGTCATCTGCATATGTGAGGTTATTGATATTTCTCCTGGCAATCTTGATTCCAGCTTGTGCTTCTTCCAGCCCAGCGTTTCTCATGATATACTCTGCATAGAAGTTAAATAAGCAAGGTGACAATATACAGCCTTGATGTACTCCTTTTCCTATTTGGAACCAGTCTGTTGTTCCATGTTCAGTTCTAACTGTTGCTTCCTGATCTGCATATAGGTTTCTCAAGAGGCAGGTCAGGTGGTCTGGTATTCCCATCTCTTGAATTTCCCACAGTTTATTGTGATCCACACAAAGGCTTTGGCATAATCAATAAGGCAGAAAGAGATGTTTTTCTGGAACTCTCTTGCTTCTTCCATGATCCAGCGGATGTTGGCAATTTGATCTCTGGTTCCTCTGCCTCTTCTAAAACCAGCTTGAGCATCTGGAAGTTCATGGTTCATGTATTGCTGAAGCTTGGCTTGGAGAATTTTGAGCATTACTTTACTAGCGTGTGAGATGAGTGCAATTGTGCGGTAGTTTGAGCATTCTTTGGCATTGCCTTTCTTTGGGATTGGAATGAAGACTGATCTTTTCCAGTCCTGTGGCCACTGCTGAGTTTTCCAAATTTGCTGGCATATTGAGTAACCTTTAAAATGAAAGTAATGGCAAAACAAAGAAGCAAAAGGAAAAGAAAGAAAGAAAATAACAGTGCTGAACCTCCAGCCTGATTATTCCCAATGGTTGTGGACAGCCTGCCAGTCCTTCCCAAGCATCTCGCGATATGATCTACTAAAGCGATTGAAAATAGTGCTCTGACTTTGGTGCTCAAGGTGTAGTTTGTCCCAGAAAAATTATTTTAAAGTTATTTTTGCAATTTGAATCTTATTTGTCCCCAGATTCCCACTTCATCAAAGTGACAGGAAGTGCCAAAACAAGTTTAAGATACTTCTTCCTTATAGGATGTCATTACCAAAAACCAGAGAAACATTTAAGTCAAAGTTAAAGGACTGATGGGAAAATCTTCATGCTGAAGCAAATATGCAGAGAGCATAGTCTCCTCTCTTTACATGTGCAATTATTGAAAATAAAGAAAAAAGAGGGAAGATTTAGCCAGGGGACTAGACTTCACTATAAGACACTAATAGTTTCTAAGAGTGATGGATACAGTTTTAAATTACATAGCTAGGGATTTCCCTGGTGGTCCAGTGGCTAAGACTCCTCACTCCCAATGCAGGGGGCGGGGGTTCGATCCCTGGTCAGGGAACTGGATCCCACACGCTACAGCTAAAGATCCCACATGCTGCAATGAGGATCCTGTGTACCACAACTAAGACCCAGAGCAGCCAAATAAATACATTAAAAAAAAATAATAATAAACTGGGTAGCTTAATCGTGCCTCTCAAATGTAGAACAAGGGCCAGCACCACCAGCAGAGCCTGTGTGTGCTGTGATGGGGAAGGGCAGGGCCCTCCATGGGGCACAGTGAACAAAGGTCAGACAGAAGAGTTGACAATGAAAATCCAGTGACGCTGAGGATCAATATGACCCCTCCCCAGTTTGGCTGGGCCAGTTCTGCCTTTCAAGATCTGCCAGGTCTAGGATTTCCTTCTAGAACCCTGGGCTGTCATCTAAGCTGTCCTGAGTTCCGAGAGAACAAGTTCTTGCTCCTGGCATGTAGTTGATCTCAAGCCCTACTCAGTTTCACCCTCTCTCTTCCTGGTCCTTTGCACTAGAGAGCCATCTCCTTTTTGTAAAAGATGAGCCCTTTCAGTAAATTTAATACCATGGACACAGGAAGTGTCACAGTCTGTGTCAAACAAGCCTATAGTAAATTTTCATTGGATTAGAATACTGACAGCCCTTTCATTGAGTGACCAGTACAAGCTGAAGGTCCATCCAGGATGAAGCGGGAAAGTGAGAAAACCATCCTCCCCCAAAGATACGTCTCCATTGTCTAGCTGGTGTGTTACTACTACGTTTCTGCAAAACGCTTTAGAATTTTCTAGTGATTGATTGCGTATCAAGATGGCGATGTCGCCAATCAGTAATTCAGGAACATAACAGTGCAGAAATAAGGTGGGTTGAAGATCTATACGACGTTATTGAGTAAACATTATTATCCCAGTAGTAACGATTTTCCTCCCTCCTGGGATGTTCTGGGAGGAAATGATTTTCAGCCGCAAGTCTGCTTCTTGGTGCCCATGTGTGCACTCACGCACCCGCCCTCTCCCGCTCCACCTTCCTGTTGGCGTCATTGGACACTGACGCCAACAGGCTTCCTGCGCTTGCTTTAATTTATCTCTGCCCAGCGCATCGGGGTCATGGTGAGGTTAGAGCAGATGTTCTTCTCACTGCTTGTGCTTAATATTCGCTCTGCTTTTTCTCTGGGGATTACCGGAGTAGGAAAAAAGCTGCGGGGTGGAGGAGGTGATTGGATATAGAGAGCGCTTGGAAGCTGCGGTGCTTTCTTTGGAAAGGGGGCAAATGTGGCCAGTCAGGCCCAGTTCCCTTTTGTTTTATCAAACAGGCAAGAACCTCAAACCCACCACAGTGTAAGGTCTTTCTACCTAGGAATTATCTTGTTTATTCTCATACCGTTGGAGTTTAGCATGGACCCTTGTGTACCGAAAACCTGGGCAGAGAGATGTGGACATTTCTGTGCCTTGATCCAGAAGGTCCCAGAGAACCTTCACAGCTGGAAAGTACGTCCACTCTCCAAGCTGGCCAATCATCTCTTCTCCAAACTATACACTCTAAGGTTCTTCAAATATTTCTCATGAGACAAGCTGAAACAGAGGGGGTCTAATGCAACAAAAAGGAGCACAGTCCTTTGAGATCATTCATTCAATAAATATTTATCTGGTGCCTATGTGCTACGGCTTCCCTAGTGGCTCAGATGGTAAAGAGTTCGCCTGCAGTACATGAAATGCAAGTTGACCCCTGGGTCAGGAAGATCCCCTGGAAAAGGGAATGGCTACTCACTCCAGTATTCTTGCCTGGAGAATTCCAAGGACAGAGGAGCTTGGCGGGCTACAGCCCATGGGGTCACAAAGAGTCGGACATGACAGAGATTGAACCACCTATGTACTATTGTTTAAGCCTCGGGATATAATAATGAACAAAATGGACAAAAATGCCTGCTTGTGGAGTTCATAATCTGGTTGTTGGAGACAGACAATACACAATAAAGGGTTATATCATACATTGTTGTTGCTTAGTCTCTAAGTCATGTCTAACTCTTTGCAACCCTATGGACTATAACCCACCAGGCTCCTCTGTTCATGGGATTCTCCGGGTAAGAGTACTGAAAAGGGTTGCCATTTCTTTCTCCAGGGAATCTTCCTGACCCAGGGATTGAACCCCGGTCTCCTGCATTGCAGGCAGATTCTTTACCACTGAGTGATCTGGGAAACATAGCATATGTTAGGTGCTACGGAAAAAGAGTAGAGCAGGGTAAGAGGGATCTGGAGTGCAAGGTCAAGCAGTAATTTTCAAAATGAACTCTTTGAGGAGATGCAAATACTGAAGGGACAACAGCCGAGGCAAAGCCAAAGGTGGGAGCTGCCTGTTGACAAAAAGATAGCAAGGTCAGTGTGGGAGGACTGAAGCAAGCACAGTGAAGGCTGTAGGGATGAGGGCAGAAGGTAACAGGGGGCACAGGTCAGGAATGGGTTTGTGGGGAGAGTTGGCAGAGAGTGCAAATAAAAATATGTATTCCAGTTACATCTGAATTTCAGGTAAACAATGAATACATTTTGAAAAAAGAGCCAGTAGGATTCTGTGGCTGACTGGGTGTGAAGTGTGAGAGAAAAGAAAAGCATCTGTGATTTGGGCCTGCGTAGTTTGACGGAGAAGGAAATGGCACCCCACTCCAGTACTCTTGCCTGGAAAATCCCATGGATGGAGGAGCCTGGTGGGCTGCAGTCCATGGGGTCGCTAAGAGTCGGACACAACTGAGTGACTTCACTTTCACTTTTCACTCTCATGCACTGGAGAAGGAAATGGCAACCCACTCCAGTGTTCTTGCCTGGAGAATCCCAGGGATGGGGGAGCCTGGTGGGCTGCCATCTGTGGGGTCGCACAGAGTCGGACACGACTGAAGCGACTTAGCAGCAGCAGCAGTAGTTTGACGGAGGGAGTTGCAATCACAGGGGTTACAGAAGACTCTGTACAAGGTGTGGTTCTGGCTGAAGACAGGGCGAACATCATGAGTTCTATTTCGGACCTGCTAAGCTTCAGAGGTTGTTTGGATATCTGAGTGGAGAGGTCAAATGGGCATTTGAGTAGAGAGTTCAGGAGAGCGTTCTGGGCGGTAGCTACATGGGAGCCTACAGATGGTAATTAAAGCCTTGGGACGGGAGGAACTTGCAAGAAAGTGAAGCCTGGTGCTCTCTAGAATGCAGAGGTGCGGGGCGGGGGGGGGAGGAGGGGCCAAGAAAGCAGAAGCCAAGCATCGACCAACAAGTAGGAGGGAACCCCAGAGAAGGTGAGTCCTAGAAAGAGAGAAGGGGCATCAAATGCTAATGATGGGCCAGGCAAGATGAGCGCTGAGAGCTGACTCTGAGACTTGGAGGTCACAGGAGATCTTGACAGGAGCACTTTTGATAGGATGGTTTGGGTGGAACTGGAGTGGGTTTGGGAGAGAATAGGAGAGACGCGATGGGAGACAAAGTAGACAACTCTTTGGAGGAGTCAGACATTTAGTTCCTGCCCCATATGAGATGTGACTTTGGATAAATTAATTTTCTGAGCTTCCGCTTCTCCTCTTGTAAAATAGGAATAGTAATATGGATACCCTGAAAATCAAATAAAATATGTATGTGTATGCATGCTCAGTCATGTTTGACTCTTTCTGATCCCATGGACTGTAGCCTGCCAGGCTCCTCTGTTCATGGAATTTTCCAGGCAACAATACTGAAATAAGTTGCTATTTCTTACTCCAGGGGATCTTCCTGACCCAGGGATCAAACCCGTGTCTCTTACGTCTCCTATATTGGCAGGTGGATTCTTTACCATGGAACCACCAGGGAAACTCCAATATATATACTGGGTGTAGCATATAATAAGTACTTAGTAAGTTAATATCAACATTATTATGACATAATTTCTGTGTGGGAAAGATACTTAACCTTTCCATGCCTCAGTTTTATTTGAAAAATGGGAGCAGAAATAGTACCTACTCCACAGTGTTACTGAAAGGATTAAATGAGATAATCTGTATAAAGCAGATAATCTGTAACAAATGGCTTGTGGCACATTACATAAATTAGATAAAGCTCTTATTATTTATGCAATTCTTTTGTGAATGCTGGCCTACCTCTTTTTATAAATACAGTGCTGCCCAGAAGGGACAGGGTGCTGAACTTATTTGCTATCCTTGTGTTACTGTGATCCAAACTCGTTAACTTTTGATGGCAGCAGTTTCTGCTGCCTGGCAGTGTGTAAAGCCCGATGAAGTGATGGTTATTGTAACTGACTCAAGATCTTGTTGTGAGCCAAACCCATTCTCCACACAGAGAAGTCGCTTGCCTTCACCTGAGAGTGAAGTCCCAAGGGTTAACAGTTGCTTTCCATCTCCTCTATAGTCTTCTAGCACAGGCAGCAGAATTCCTGCAGGTATGCTTCATCATTCTTGAGGATCTGAAGAATCCGGGGAACTTTCCCCAGGAAGACCTGCACACACACAACATGTAAAGCCTTGGGATAAGAAAAGCCTTTTAAAGACTCAAAATGTGCTTCAATTGTAAAAGTTTTGTGTTTTTTTAACAACAGAAATTTATAAAAGAGATAAAAGTATATCTGCTTGGAAAGTCCAAAATAAAGATGGAAAGGTGACGTTTTTTCCTTAGAATTTTTTCAGTGGAGCGAGGTAGCATCAGTAGTTGTAGCTTCCAAACATGCTTATGCTGGAGCTTCCCCTCCACCCTCATGTGATTAAGATGTACATACAGTGTTTTTAAAGTCCAAGTTCTGTAAAGAGAGCTCTGTGGTGGCTTCTCATGGGGTCAAATTAGAAGAAAGCTTAAACTGTGGTAAGGCCACCCTATGAGAATTACTCTAAGATCCTTACTTCCCAAAGAAGTCACTTATGTCACTTTGTTTTTTTTTCTTTTTCAAGAAAAAAAAGAGGGTAGCTTAAGGTGAGCTCCAAGGTCTATCCAACACTGAAACTCTACAGTGCTGTCAACAGAATGTCAAAGAAAGGATTTTCAGCATCAGGGCTGGCAACAGAACACCTGTCCCAGAGCGCCACCTAGCAGTGAGGAGACAGCAAAACCTGATTTCAGAAGAACTATGAACTTCAATTAATTTAGAACAGGGCAGATTTTTTACTCTTGCCTGGAAAATCCCATGGACGGAGGAGCCTGGTAGGCTGCAGTCCATGGGGTCGCTAGGAGTCGGACACGACTGAGTGACTTCATGTTCACTTTTCACTCTCATGCATTGGAGAAGGAAATGGCAACCCACTCGAGTGTTCTTGCCTTGGAATCCCAGGGACGGGGAAGCCTGGTGGGCCGCCGTCTCTGGGGTCGCACAGAGTCGAACACAACTGAAGCGACTTAGCAGCAGATTTTTTTTAAATCCAGCTTTGGAAAAAAAAAAAAATCCAGCTTTGGTAAAATATTCCCATCACGAGATCTACTCTGAGAGGTAATTCAGGTAGAGAAATCCTGGGTTTATAATCCTCAAGTTAAAACTTCCACGAGGTTTTCACACACTTTCACTCTTGCTGTCTGTCCCATTTTAGCAGCTGCTGTTCTAAGCTCAGCTATGTCTGGTCTTGAAGGAAAGCCTGGGAAGTTTTAGCATCATATCCCGAGCTAACGCCTTCTGTGACACCAGACCACTCCAACACTGCAATAGATTCCTTCCAAAGACAGCAGGAAATTGAATTTTGTTAAGGTTTCATATCAAGTTTCCAATTGTATCAGTTTCTCTTGTCCAATCAAGTTGCATGTCCTTCCCACACTTGTCATGGGACTGTAACACTTGGTCCTTTTTGAGAGGGGGGGAGAAGCAGCACCATAAAGGAAGCATATCACACCACCCATGTTAAGTCTTTACGATACTGAGTGGGAAAGTGCCACCAGGGGAGAACAAAGAACCTGGATTTAGATATCAGATAACCAACTTAAAATCATTTTAGGGCACATGGGGAGATGCCAACCAATGGAGTTAAAACCTCAGAGATTCAGATGAGTAAGTTCGAGGGATCTGCTGTCCAACATCATGGCTGTAGCGAACGATGTTGTATTGTGCGCTCCAAAATCTATTGATCTCCTGTCCAATATTTTCACTTAAAATTAAAAATTTGGGCACAGAAGTCAATCACCACCCTACTCTTCAAATAGTAATGATTTTCTAACACAATAGTTCTCACGTTCTTATTCCCACAGCAGTGTTTCTGAGGGATAAACCCCCCAGTCCGTCAGAGCAGCTCACATCTCTGCACTTGGGAGGGAAAGTGAGGGGTAGTGGGGGGCTGGAGGACATTGGACCCTGTCAGATGAAGCAAAGGACGAGGAATCGGGCAGGCTGAAGGGGGCAGCAGGAATAGTTTGAAAAAGTTGAACAGCAGCCTCCTCTAAGCCCTCCCGTAAGAACCATCATGGTTGAGGGGACCTCCCTCATCGTCCAGTGGTTAAGACTCTGAGCTTCCAATGCAGGGGATGTGGGTTCCAATCCCTGGTCAGGGAACCAAGATCCCACATGCTGTGTGGCTAAAAAATAAAAAATAAAGCTCATGGTGAGACAGGCCAGGACACAGTGCGTAGTTTTTCCTGCAGTTGGGATTATCTTCTTGCACAGTAGTTCTCTGTCCTTCAGCTTATCGGAACACCTGGGACCAATAAAACCAAAGCCTTTGGAGGATGCTGTGGTCCAAGCTGCAGACATTTTTCCAAGTCCCCCAGGAGACTGAAACAGGGCCAGGCTGGCAAACTGCTGCCCTTCCTGTGGGCTTGGAAACGCTGGTAATGGGCAGTCATGAGCATTTGATTTTTCAATGTGAATTTTCAATTTAACCTTTGCCATCTAGCAAGTTGAAAGCCAGTGGCAGTTTCCCCTGCTAATTTCTTTAGCTGCAAATCACTACACTGAATTCAAAACAGAAACCTCACAACATGAATCTTCCAAGTCATTAAAAGCATTAATGACATAAAAGTATTAACAGTACTTTTAAAAGTATTAATGACATAAAAGCCACCAAAAACTAAAAGGGAGGCTCTCGGTAAGAAGAGCAGATTCTTCGGTGTCTTTCATTTTGTTTTTGCCCCTGGAGGCCATTATTTGAAACTAGAAGCAGCACTGTCTCAATCCTGCCTGTAATACCCGTCCCCCACCATGACACAACTCAATTTAGCCCCAACTGAGAAAGCCCACAAAAACAGCTTCCGTCCAAACTAATATATTACCCCCAAAGAACAATTTTAATCAATTTCTTTTGTTTGATCACTGAACTGGGGTCTGCGGTGCTGAAAGGAGTTTCTGGAAAATAAGATGGGACATCAAAGGTGTGCCTCTAAGAATGAATCAGAGCCATACAAGGAGCCAATCTGGTAAGTCAAACTTCTCTGAGAGAAAGCTAAGAAGCTGGTTGCTGAGAAGCTGCAAATATAAAACTTTTATTTATTTTGGCACTTTCTTTCATAAGCCAAACTGAGAAAATAACCACATATGGTTTGTGCAGAAGAATAACCTAGACAAAACATCTCCAGTCCTTCTCAGCTTTCTCATCCGGGAGATGTGCTCCTTATTCAACTCGAAATTCAAAGTTTAAATGGGCTCTTTGCTCATATTTGATCAGACTCTTCCCACTAAAGCCTTCTGTTTAATAGGCATTCAGAATATATAGCCTAGCAGAAAGAGATCAAGATTTCAACTGACCTGAATTATATCCTATTCTCTGCCCTGTTTACTCATTCATTCACTCGAAATGTACTGAACACCTACCAACCTGCCAGAAAGGAGCCAACTCTAAGGTGGTGGCAGTAGCTCCACAGAGAAACAGAAGAGCTGGTGAGCTATTTAGGAGGTAGCATTTGACAGGCTTTTATGATGGGCTGGATGAGAGATGAAGGGCAGAGAGCAGTCAAGAATGATCCCACTCTGAGATTTATATCTCAGGCAACTAGTAGGTGGTGGCAAGGACACCAGGGATGGAGGTAGGGCCTGGGTGGAGAAGGGTGATTTTCTTGACCTTCTTCTGTTCACGAATGCGTAAGGTGGGTTTCAGGAGTCATGGACTCCTAGAACATAGGGAACAATTTTGGACGAATGTGCACTTTCTGGGGGGCTTCCCTGGTGGCTCAGATGGTAAAGAATCCACCTGCAATTGGGAAATATGGGTTCGATCCCTGGGTCATAAAGATCCCCTGGAGAAGGGAATGGCTACCCACTCCAGTATTCTTGCCTGGAGAATTCTATGGGGTCACAGAGTCAGACGCTACTGACACTGGATAGTTCTCAGTATTTGACAAAAATTAATAACCCCATAAAAGGTTAGGGATCAGTGATACACACCATATAAAAATTGGAAATTCTTAAACATTACATTCACATCAAACATGATTTTGCCAAGTTGTTCAAATAGTCTTTAATAAAACTATGTCCCAAGAGTATTCCATACTTATGATCTGGTATAAGAACAAAGTAGCATCACTGAGCATTAATTTTGTTCAGCTTAGAAGACTTGATAAAAATTCCACAAAACTCTAGAATTGATACCAAAAATTGAATGTTGAATTACTTTGTAAATCTGAAGTGATTCTAAGCAAAGCCAGTATAGAATGCTGGTTTATTGATAATTCCATGATGTTGGCTAGAATTGATTTTGGCCTTTATTGTAAAACTCACAATTTTTCTCTTAACTCATGTTTTGAGACAACTTTACCAAGCCTTATAAATCTGGATAAAGTCGACTGCTGTATCAATTCCAAGTAGAAAGTAAATGAAGACCAAAATGTTTTGGTGGAGTTAAGTTTCTGAGTTCAAATAGTTTATCAAAGATAAATCTGTATCAACTGCAGAAAAGGTTGTTGAAAAACATTCTACTTGATCATAAACAGATGTTCCACTGCGTACAATGTGAGACATAAGAAGGATGCTATCATTTAATTATAGTCAAAAGTTCCACCCCTCTTCTCTCAATTCAATAACTCTACAGAGAACCAGGAGGACTAATGAGACATTTAAGAGGTACAATTTGACAGGCCTCTGTCCCACTCCTGATCAGTACAAGACAAGTTATTGCTTTTAAAATTCAGAAAAGAGAGGATAAACTTGTGATATGTCTGCTGAAGTTTCATCCCTCTAGGCAAAGACCTGCATCCATTAGGAGGAAGGTACCATGAGGAGGAAATAAGGAACAACCTGCAGGGATCCATTTTGCCTAATAGTAGTCTAAATGTTACATATACAGTCACTTAATTGACAGGTATTATCATATACATGGCCACGGGAAGAGATTTTTTTATCAGAACGTATGAGTGACAGTACTGCAGTAACAGGATACTTTTGTTGAGAAGTCCTTTGCTGCAGTAAGAAATGAACTGAGCTCAATCTTTGGTTTCTACTATGGTCCTGTGGAATGACAGGTTAAGGAAGAGTTTGTACCAGACATCGCCTAAATGGAGTTGAAAAGCACCTGGAAACACTATGCTCCAGGCAGAAGAGCTACTGCAGGAAAGTTTCTATATGCGGAATCAGGAAATGCAGGAAGTGGCTGAAACAACTCCAGTCACAGGGATGGGATGAAGTTTGGTGTTCAGCGTGTGGAACAGTCCCCAGGGAGCATCTAAGAAACTGGGAGACAACTTACAAAGATTCGATGACATTGCTGTGAACAAGAGAAAGAAACCAAGTCTTTGAGTAGCTGCCAGGTACTTAAAAGGCTCCAGTGTGAATGAATCTCCAATTTCATGGAATTAAGGTATTTAGCTACAGGACAGCAAAGGTTCACAAAGGTCAAAGTATGTGAAGAATAAAGAGGTCATGCCCAAAATGAAGACAAACATTTTAGTCAAGAAGAATGTCAAATCTTTGCTTTTACTGTATAATGGAACTTTGTATTGTACTCAGCTAAGTTCTTTGCTGCTGCTGCTGCTAAGTCACTTCAGTCATGTCCGACTCTGTGCGACCCCATAGATGGCAGCCCATTGGGCTCCGCCGTCCCTGGGATTCTCCAGGCAAGAACACTGGAGTGGGTTGCCATTTCCTTCCCCAATGCATGAAAGTGAAAAGTGAAACTAAGTTCTTTAGGTCACATATTTAAGTGAAATTTTCATTCCTGCAGAGTCATCACAACAAAAAGCACAAAAAACACCTCGACATTTCTGACAAAACAAATTCCAACTTCATAAATATTTAAATAAATCAAACAAAATGCTATTTCAAACTCCAAGAATTAGGCTGATCATAATTCTTTGAGCCCAATAACTTCCCATGAGTTCTGTAACAGAAGTTTAGAGGACAGAGAGTCATATCTTGGTTTCCTTATCAAATTTTTATCTAAACTGCACCAGAAATAATAACCAAGTAAAAAATGGTTTCTATATAACCATTTTCCATAAATTAAAAAATACTAAAAAAAATTTAACAGAAATATATAACAAAGTTTATACCAAACAGAAAAATAAAAGCATTTCCTGAAATTTATGCTTATAACCAAGAAAACGGAGTTGTGAACAAGTTCTCTACTCAGTTTTGGGGTACATCAAACACTCAATTTCATGTAAAAAGTGGTACACGATGATTCTAATATTAAAGGAGTCCTCGACTGAAAAGTTAAAACAATCTCTGTCTACCATGGTGTGAAGAACAGCAGAGATTAAGGTATTCTGGTTCCAAAAGGCTTAAGACACCAAGAACTTACTCGGCTGACTGGTAACCAAGACAAATGACACCTAGCTGTTAGGAACAGGGTTGCGTTCAAAGCATGTGGACAAATTTATTTAATAGGCGCCTTCGCCGACATCCTGGAAAACGTCATAATCTGAATGGACTATAGGAAATGAAATCTTTTAAATGTCTTGGTGATGGCTCCTGCAAAATTATGAACGTAACTCTGTACATATAAATAAAACAAATTTAATTCTGAAAAGATACCAAAAGTTTGTTAGAAAGGCCTTGCTTCCTAGTATAGATGCTAATAGGAAGCCTCAGAAGGACTGCTGTGTAAGATTTTAGTTTCTCATCTCCAAAGATGCCCCTGTCCAGATTCTTCAGCTGCAGAACTGGCCCACTGTTATTTAAGCTATACACAGTGAAGAACATGATATCCTTGTAGATCAACCTCTTTCCCCACCAACACCAGGGATTGCTCAGCCACCTATCAGAATCACCATTCATTTGGACTTAAATACCAAACTATGTTTTCTGGCGTCAAATCATTGATATGACACAGACGGTGTTGCACTATTCTCCCGTGGAAAGCTCCCTGAGCTAGGAGTCAGCAGACATGGGAATTTAGGCTGTGTGGCCACAGGCAAGTCAGTCGGTCTAGGTTTCAAATTTCCTTATCTGACATCCTTTCTATCAAAACCTACAAAGTCTTTAGGCTAGACATGCCTGACTGCAGGCAGAAATCTCTAGTCATCCCCATGCCTTGAAACAGACAACTGGCATCTCAAATGTGTGAGAGTGAGAGACAAAAGGCATGGTTCGGTGCAGCTGGCATGGCCCTCTTTTGACTTCCTATGGTGTGTTTCTGGATAGGAGAGGGGTACTGACTACAAGCCACTGGAGTTAAAACCTGAGTGGCTAACAGTAAAGCCACTCTCTCTTCTAACCCTAAGGAGTTTATGACCAGGATTCTCCCGTGGGTTCTCAACCTCCCATGCCCTCAATACATACCTCAGGTTCCCACTTCCCACTTAACATTCCTTGGGGACTGCCACTACTTCTAATAGGTTAACCTTAACACCAAAAACATGGGGAGGAGATGGCGGTTTTTCTAAGTGTAGTAGATGTCAACCCATCTTTTGACAATGAAATACAAACCCTAACCATGAGCATTTCCCTATCTTTTCAACATTTCTTACTGCTGCTGCTGCTAAGTTGCTTCAGTCGTGTCCGACTCTGTGTGATCCCATAGACGGCAGCCTGAGATTCTCCAGGCAAGAATACTGGGGTGGGTTGCCATTTCCTTCTCCAATGCATGAAAGTGAAACGTGAAAGTGAAGTTGCTCAGTCATATCCGACTCTTAGCAACCTCATGGACTGCAGCCTACCAGGCTCCTCCATCCATGGGATTTTCCAGGCAAGAGTACTGGAGTGGGGTGCCATTGCCTTCTCCGTTCTTAGTGCTACTCCTGCCCATATACAGAAACCTATTTACTCATTTTCAAATGATCTATTAAATTTGTTTGATGCTTTGAGCTATTTCAGTTACCCACCAAACAAAGCCCACCTTATGGGAGAAGGTAGGGAAACATTGGCAGATTGGCTGTCTTAGTCAAAGTCAAGTAGACAAACTGTACAAGCCTCTCAAAGGTTCATTCCTTCACTCTTCTAATTTAAATACGATCTTAACTATTCATTACTAAACAGGCCTCGGTCTAAGTGTGTTGACACTCAGTTTGAGATAGCTCTGTCTAAATGATCTGGTCATTTGCAAACGATTCTGAAAGAGCCTTAATAACACAATGATTCCATAATCCCCATCTAACTGGCAAAGTGTAAAATTAGTTGCCATCAGGTTACCCAGTGTTGGCAGGGTTCTTGCTGGTAGTTTTGTGCTGTTATAGAGTGTTCGGAGAAGGCAATGGCACCCCACTCCAGTACTCTTGCCTGGAAAATCCCATGGACGGAGGAGCCTGGTAGGCTGTGGTCCATGGGGTCGCGAAGAGTCGGACACGACTGAGCGACTTCACTTTCACGCATTGCAGAAGGAAATGGCAACCCACTCCAGTGTTCTTGCCTGGAGAATCCCAGGGACGGGGGAGCCTGTTAGGCTGCCATCTATGGGGTCGCACAAAGTCGGACACAACTGACGTGACTTAGCAGCAGCAGAGAGAGTTACAACCTCACGTACTAAATATGTAAAGACTGCTTCTACCAGATTCACTTGGCCTGGAACCCAGTGACTGTGCATCTGGAGAAGTGAAGAGTAGAACTCAAACTTGCCCTTTTCTCTGAACAATCATTCAAAATGAGTTTTCTTCTTTAGAAACAAATTGTGGATAATTACATAAACTTATATGAAAAACAGCTGTTTCAGTTCATATCACAGTCAAGTATCATATATGACATTTACCTGTCAAAGTGATATTTTATGGTTCATTGACCCTCCATATAACTCTCTGACTGCCTTCTCCAATAAAGGTATCTGATACAAAACCCCAAAAACCCAAATGGGAAACCTGTTCTATCTGGGTCAAGCATCAGTGATGCTTCCAGATTACATTTTTTTGGTTAATTAGCATACCATCATTGATATAGATATATTAGAATTGATCCAACCAGTCCATCCTAAAGGAGATCAGTCCTGGGTGTTCGTTGGAAGGACTGATGCTGAAGCTGAAACTCCAGTACTTTGGCCACCTCATGGGAAGAGTTGACTCATTGGAAAAGACCCTGATGCTGGGAGGGATTGAGGGCAGAAGGAGAAGGGAACAACAGAGGATGAGATGGCTGGATGGCATCACCGACTCAATGGACATGAGTTTGAGTGAACTCTGGGAGTTGGTGATGGACAGCGAGGCCTGACGTGCTGCTATTCATGGGATCGAAAGAGTCGGACACGACTGAGCGACTGAACTGAACTGAATTGAACTGAGAGGTGAATCTGGATTTGAAATTTTTACTGCATTAAAAATGCTCTAAGGTTTTTAAACCAAAACCCTCAGCAGTTAAAGGGACTTTGGGTTTGTTTCACGATCATCCTAAGATAGAAGTTTTAACCATTAATACCCTACATTTAAATGTACTCTGATATTTACTTTCATTTCACCCCCTTCCTCAGTAGACATTTTGCTGACTAACTGAGCAGAACAGAGGAGACATTCCTTATTGTAGGAGGAAAGAAAGGAACTAGGAGCCAGCTCTGCCACTTAATGTCAAAGCAGGAGGCTTTAGAAGAGGGGCTAGGAGGGTGAGGATCTAGTCATATGCAGCAGGCCAGTAATTCACACCTCCTTCTCTGATTTTATCACTAAGAAATGCTTCTGCATTGGATTTTTTTTTAAATTTGGAGATAAGTCTTGTATTTTACCACAAAGAATTTGGTATCATTCACAGTCTTTAATTTCACCTTTCAGTCTTTTCTCCTGATGGTTTACACTATCAGCTAAACAGAATTTCCTATAATAAATTGGACTTCAGAGAACATCATGCTCTATGACGCAGGCTTCCCTGGTGGCTCAGATGGTAGAGAATCTGCCTTCAGTGAGGGAGACCTGGGTTTGATCCCTGGGTTGGGAAGATCCCTGGACAAACGGCCATCCACTTTAGTATTCTTGCCTGGAGAAATCCATGGACAGAGGAGCCTGGCAGGCTATACAGTCCATGGGGTCACAAAGAGTTAGACAGGACTGAGTGTTTCACAAGTGCTCTATAAATGCTTAAACAATACCACTGTTTAGCTACTGTTACATTAAGGCTCCAGAGAACTATGATGACTGCAGAGATGGCTCAGCTCCGTTTCAACAACTGGTCTCTAATTTTCTTGTTAAGTCTTCAAGAAACTGCCTACACTGAAAGATAGCTTCATCTTTTTCTTTTTTTTTTTAATGAGCAAAGATTCATGGTGTGGATTTTCTTAGTGATCCTAGTATTTCAAAGAATTAATGACAGCAAAGATTGGAGCCGTAGATTCTCTCTATGGTATAGAAGTTTTCAAACGAGGAAAAGCAGCCTTAAAAGTCAGACATCCTCTCTCTGGAGACAGCTGCGACAATTTTTTGCTAAGTATGGATCACAAAACATTAGTTTTTCAGCTTACATTTATCAGTCATGATATATACAAGAAAAACATTTATAGAAACACAAACTAAAAAGTCCTTTAAACTTCTACATTGAACAAAGGCAAACAAAACTCTAAGAAAAATAAACATCAATGAAAATGATAATGAATGTTAGAAATCAATATTTTAACAACAAAGGGGACTGTGAGCATAATAAAGCTAACAAAGGGTTGCACAGAAAGACAAAGGCATCAACTTTGTCTTGAAACTTTGTCAACAAAATACTGTTTTTGTCTCAATACCTCCTTCTTGGTTTGACTTGGGAAGGCATCACGCCCTAAGTCTCTGGTTGACTTTTTCCTCCCCACCGCCCTCATGTTTCCATCTTTTTCACACTGGGGTACCAGTGCAGGAGGCTCTTGGATGTGGCGAGCCTTGCGGCAGCTCCTAAGGCAGCAGTGGCTGTGCTTCGAGGAATGTAGAACTTCTGAGAAATCTGGTGCTCAGGAGACAAAATCAAAGAGAGCTGGTCCACGGCTCCCTGACTTGTATCTTTGAACACTGTAATAGCAGAGCTACTAGAAAAATCTTCGTTCTCTAGGCTCTCTGGGGAGCCTTCCACTGAAAAAGAAAGAAAACAAAGGTCTCTTCAGGGGGTCCTCACACTCTCCTGTTCTACATCTTTACAGATCTGTTGTTGTTGTCATTGTTGAACTGCTAAGCCATCTGACTCTTTTGCAATCCCATGGACTGTAACCCACCAGGCTCCTTTGTCCAAGCGATTTTGCAGGAGAGGGTAGCCACTTCCTTCTCCAGGGGATCTTTCTGACCCAGGAATTGAACCCACGTCTCCTGCATTGGCAGGCAGACCCTTTACCACTGAGCCACCAAGGAAACCCCATCTTAAGGTTAGGTGGTAAAATTACCAATGGCAAATCAAGAGACAATGAAGCTCAGAAACCAGTCAACAATGGAAAGGAAATGAGGATGGGGGATCATGCATTGAGATAAATTCTTGTCAGCGTGAGATCAAAGGAGGAGGAAGGTCAAGTGAGGTCAAAGATGAGAGGAAAAACATGTACTTGTGAACAAGGAAGGGGAGATCTCTTTCTAGGACATCATAAAAATAAACTGAATATAATTCCAATTCCAAGAAAGAATCCTTAGGCTCTCCTATTTCCTTCCAGCAGTGAGCAAAATAGTGTCCCATAGGCCTTCTCTATTGCCAAAGTCATTCCAATTCCACATCTGCTGGTGTAAAAACAAAACTGAACAAGACTGTGTTTGCAAAGAAATTCCAAAAACCAGTTGTCAGCCATAAAAAGAATTCCTTGGGAATTAGTTTAACTAAGAAGAAGGGTCTTTTCCATGAGACAAATTGCTGGGAACTCCAATGCCAAGAGGTCTTAAGAGCAAAGAGGAGGTTACGAGGCACCTCACGTGTGTACTCTGCACCAGGGCTACTGAAGGAGCTGGTCTATGAACTGTTTGTTACCTGCCTGCGATGGGAGGAGCTGGTGCCAGCACCTAAGCCAACACACTGCTTCCTTCAAGAAAGTCCTGCTTTAGGAAAAAAAAATCTAGGTGAGCTAAGTGAAGTGCTACTGTGGTGTCCATTATCACAAACGCTTCATAGACAAGTGCTGGTATGCTGACTACATTCTGAAAAGCACTGCTCTAGACCCTAAAATTACAGACCTCAAAAAAACCTCAGAAAATGCAGGCACAATCTAATATCCTATCCATCTTTCTATCTTTAACATCTAGTGCACTAGGCGTGTGATATATTTTGTGATAAATTAAGGAGAATCTGACAGGGTATTCTAAAAAGTAAAACTCTGAACACAAGACTGACTATCATTAATGCCCACTGGAGTGAAAAAGAGATGGTGAATCCTAGTGAAATAATGGGTTTTACATGCAGCCGTTGATGAGTTCAGATTTTAAAAGGTATAAAAATATGCAAGCAGGGACACATGAAAGAATTTAGGAGTGCAACAAAACTTCAGCTTCCAGACATGATGCTAATTTAACAAGGATTGAAAAACAATATCTCTTGCTTTAAACAACTAGAAAACTGGACAAAATAAATAAAACAACAGCTCTCAGACATTGACCAACAAGCTTGCTGCTGTTGCTGCTGCTGCTGCTGCTAAGTCGCTTCAGTTGTGTCTGACGACTCTGTGCGACCCCATAGACAGCAGCCCACCAGGCTCCCCAGTCCCTGGGATTCTCCAGGCAAGAACACTGGAGTGGGTTGCCATTTCCTTCTCCAATACATCAAAGTGAAAAGTGAAAGTGAAGTCGCTCAGTCGTGTCCAACTCTTAGCGACCCTATGGACTGCAGCCTACCAGGCTCCTCCGTCCATGGGATTTTCCAGGCAAGAGTACTGGAGTGGGTTGCCATTACCAACAAGCTTACATGATAGCAATCCCTGAGAAATGGGAAACAAATGGAGTAAGCTTTATGAGTGCCTGAGTTCACTGTCAAGATAAAGTCCAGGCTGAAGTACAAGGAGGGAGAGTCCACACTGAGCCTGGAGGTCTCACTGCACTGAGAAGACAGAGCTTGGAATTCAAGAAGGCCAAGGACAGAGGAGCTTGAAGGACTATAGTTCTTGGGGTCGCAAAGAGTCAGACACGACTTAGTGACTAAACAAGGTGGCTGGAATTGGTGGGGGGAGTACAAGTGCAAAGGCAGCTAGCTGTAGGGAAAGAAGCAGCTGGAGGCCTGCAGAGAGGCCCCTCCAGCCTGAGGCTGGGGAGTAATCTGGCTCATGCCTGAGAAAACCACCAAGGCCAGGGAGAAGACCTATTTGAAAGGAGTAGGCAGAACAATCACTGCAGTTTATGTTGGGGCAAAACATTTTGTGTTCCCACCAGCTACAGTGTAAAGACACCTGCAGGACATCAAGTCCCATCAATACCCTCAGAAAGGTACTGCCTAACCGGGCCCACAGATTAAAGGCTTTTCTAATTAGCCTAATGAAATCTAAAATAAATGCAGAAATGATCAAATCTATTTCAGATAATTTAATTACCCCCAAACGATAGACAGATACTATACAGACAGCAGGGACGGAGGGAAGAAAGGAAGGAGAGAGAGAAGAAAAAGAGATTCAGTCATTCAGTCAACAACGTGTAATTCGGTACCTGCCATCTAATAAAAAAACTATCAGATGTGCAAAAAAATAAAAACAGAAAAATGTGACTTGTGATCAAGAGAAAAACCATTCAGTAGAAGCCAGTTCAGAAACGACTGATGACAGAATGCAGAAATGATACATATGCTTGAATCACAAGATAAGGGTGTTAAAACAGCTGTCACAAGAACACTCAAAGTATTCAAGAAGTGAATGATGAGTACACAGAGGAGAAAGAGGGAAGATACCAAAAAAAAAAAAACCCACAAACCCCTACAGGTTATAAACTGAACTTCTGAGATGAAAAATACACCAGACAGGAAAATAATATATTAAGCACAGAACAAGAAAAGGTTATATTATGCTCACAGATAAGAAAACTCAATACTGTTAACACGTCACTTCTCCCCAAATTAATCTACAGATTTTTTTTTAATCTCAATAAAGATTTTATCAGGCTTTCTGTAGAAATTAAGTTAATCCTAAAATTCATATGGAAAATGACCTGGAATAGCCAAAGCAATTTTTTAAAAAATGAACAAATCTGTATCACTTCAAGACTTATAAAGCCACAGAAATCAGGACAGGGGTATAAAGGCAGACATAATCACAGAACATAATTAAAGTCAAGAAATAGACCCTCACATACACAACTTATTGGCTTTTGACAAAGACATCAAGGCAGTTAAATGGGGCAAGAACTGCCTTTTCAATAAATCACACTGGAACAATTGAATATTTATATGCAATCAAAATAAACATTGATCCTTATACCACATCACATACAAAAATTAACAACTGGATCACAGACCTAACTAACGTAAGACCTAAAACTACAGAACTTTTGTAAGAGAAAGTCTTAATTATTTGAGTTAGGAAAATTTCTAAATAGGATACAAAAACTTCAAACCATAAAGAAAAAATAATTAACAAATCTGATTTTATCAAAAGGAAAACTTGCTCTTCCAAGAACACTATTAAGGAAATGAAAACGCAGGCCGTATACCTGGAAATATTTGCAATATAAGCATCTGACAAAGGTTTTGTGTCTAGAATGAAGAATTTTTACAAGCCAATAAACACATAATCCAATAGAAATGCATAAATACTTGAACAGGTCATTCAAATGGCACATAAACACAGGAAAACACACTCAATGTTACTGGTAAATAGGGAAGTGTAAATTAAAACCACAATAAGATACCACTACACATCCACTAAAATGGGAAAATTTTAAAGATTGGAGATATAGTATGTTGGCATGAATATAAAGCAATCAACAATCAAGAACATTCAGTTCAGTTCAGTCGCTCAGTCGTGTCCGACTCTTTGCGACATGAATCGCAGCATGCCAGGCCTCCCTGTCCATCACCATCTCCCGGAGTTCACTCAGACTCACGTCCATCGAGTCCGTGATGCCATCCAGCCATCTCATCCTGGGTTGTCCCCTTCTCCTCCTGCCCGCAATCTCTCCCAGCATCAGAGTCTTTTCCAATGAGTCAACTCTTCGCATGAGGTGGCCAAAGTACTGGAGCTTCAGCTTTAGCATCATTCCTTCCAAAGAAATCCCAGGGTTGATCTCCTTCAGAATGGACTGGTTGGATCTCCTTGCAGTCCAAGGGACCCTCAAGAGTCTTCTCCAACACCACAATTCAAACGCATCAATTCTTCGGCGCTCAGCCTTCTTCACAGTCCAACTCTCACATCCATACATGACCACGGGAAAAACCATAGCCTTGACGGACCTTAGTTGGCAAAGTAATGTCTCTGCTTTTGAATACACTATCTAGGTTGGTCATAACTTTTCTTCCAAGGAGTAAGCGTTTTTTAATTTCATGGCTGCAGTCACCATCTGCAGTGATTTCATGCAAAGATGGGCTTGATAAAGGACAGATATGATCTGGACCTAACAGAAGCAGAAGATATTAAGAAGAGGTGGCAAGAATACACGGAAGAACTGTACAAAAAAGATCTTCACGACCCAGATAATCATGATGATGTGATCACTAATCTAGAGCCAGACATCTTAGAATGTGAAATCAAGTGGGCCTTAGATAGAATCACTACGAACAAAGCTAGTGGAGGTGATGGAATTCCAGTTGAGCTGTTTCAAATCCTGAAAGATGATGCTGTGAAAGTGCTGCACTCAATATGCCAGCAAATTTGGAAAACTCAGCAGTGGCCACAGGACTGGAAAAGGTCAGTTTTCATTCCAATTCCAAAGAAAGGCAATGCCCAAGAATGCTCAAACTACCACACAATTGCACTCATCTCACATGCTAGTAAAGTAATGCTCAAAATTCTCCAAGCCAGGCTTCAGCAATACGTGAACTGTGAACTCCCTGATGTTCAAGCTTGTTTTAGAAAAGGCAGAGGAACCAGAGATCAAATTGCCAACATCCGCTGGATCAAGGACATTGCTGATGTGAATTACCAAATGGCACAGTCATTTTGCAAAACATTTTGACAGTTCTTAAAAAGCTAAACATGCAGTCAGCATATGACCCAGCAATTCCACTCCTAGGTACTTAATGAACAGAAATAAAAAATACATGTCTACACAAAGAGCTGAACATTCACAGCAGTGTTATTCATGACCCAAATCTGGAAATAATCCATCATCTGGTGAACAGATAAACTGGTGTATGTCCCTACTACTGTGTACTGCTGCTACTGCTAAGTCACTTCAGTCGTGTCTGACTCTGTGCGACCCCATAGACGGCAGCCCACCAGGCTCCTCTGTCTCTGGGATTCTCCAGGCAAGAATACTGGAGTGGGGTGCCATTGCCTTCTTCAATGCATGAAAGTGAAAGTGAAGTTGCTCAGTCGTGCCCACTCTTAGCGACCCTGTGAACTGCAGCCCACCAGGCTCCTCCATCCATGGGATTTTCCAGGCAAGAGTACTGGAGTGGGGTGCCACTGCCTTCTCCGACTGTGTACTACTCAGCAATAAATAAGAAAAAACATTAGACATTGACAACAACATAGATGAATCTCTAAAACACTGTGCTAAATATTGAAAGAAGTCAGCCATAAAAACTACATACTATGATTTCCTTTATATGAAATTCTAGAAAGCCAATGAGACGGGGAGTAAGAGGGAATGACTGCAAAGACACATGAAGCTTTTCAGAGTGACAAAAATGTTCTATTATCATAATTGTAGTGCTGCCTACAGGACTGTACACATCTGTCAGAACTCACAGAATTTCATACATAAAAACTGGCAAACTTTAAAGTGCATAAACCTGATCATCTCCCCAAACTGCAGAAAACAAGAAAAGTGGCAAAGTAAAAAGGAAGAACTAAGTCCAAAAATAACACGAGGACTTGAGACAAATGCTAGTGTTCATAATTTTTCAAGTTATGTTCTGAAAAATATAAATCAAGGTTTTCAGCAACACGGCCAACCACTGCATCTGTCCACTGTCTGTCAACCTACCTGACCCAGAACTGGCCAATGCAGGAGGTGAGGACAGCTGAATTTGCTTTGGTGGAGTCTGAGTGTTGCTAGGCTCAAACTGGCCGCCTTCTGCTGACTGCTGTGACTGGATAAGAGAGATGTAGAACTCCTCCAGTTTGGGCAACACGGGAGAATCTGAGGCACTCTTGACATTTGATTGCTACAGAATGGGGGAAACGGGGCAAAAGCATGAAAAGTCACTGTTAATTTAACCGTAAGAACTGTCTATTTTGTTTCCTCCCTTATATACAAAAGAATATTTTCATATCATAAATAAAACTCCCTACTTTTCAGAGTCTAGACACTCTCTGGAAAACAAGTACTTCTCTAACTGAGGGACCATGAGTTTAAGAAGTGTTTATTGAACACGTATTATGAGCAAACCTGGTACTCAGGACTGCTATGTATAGCCAGGGAAAAATGGCAGGAAAAGGAGAGAAATAACATTCACTGAGCACTCAGTGTCAGGCACAGTGTCAGGCTGCTGGCACATGTTTCTTCACTGAAACATCCAAACGTTGTTCTAGTTTAGGTGTCATTGGGTCTTCTGTATGGCATCTTATTCACTTAGCAGAATGCTTTTCGCAAGAGGCGGAGCAAGTTATCCAGTGTCAACCAGTAAGGGACAAGACAGAGACCCAAACTCAGGCTCGCCTATGCACTCCCTGCTCCATCACACCACCTCAGTAGATACGATCCCTGTCCCTGAAGAGCTCATGGTTTTCAGCTAGGGAAACAGAACCTGGCCTGTAGGTGCCTGTGAAGGAGGCATTAACTGCGTCTGCAGCATCAGCAACACGCTAGGAGAACACAATGGCTTTAAAGGAAGGAACCTCAGGAGAACTGACAAAATGGAGTACTAAAAACCAAGGTTTGAGAGGAAAAGATGGAATTCCCAAACAAAGCCTCAATTTGGGCTAAAGTGAATGAAGTGCCAAGGTTTAATCAATAGATCCTGTATCTTCCTACAGAGCACTGCTGAAATAGTTACAGTCTAGGGTGACTCAGAGCATTTATCTTCTAACTGGCATTAGAAGATAAAGTGACGGTAACTGGCATTAACACAACTAGGTGCGCCTCATTCAGTTCAGTTCAGTTGCTCAGTCGTGTCTGACTCTTTGCAACCCTATGAATCACAGCATGCCAGGCCTCCCTGTCCATCACCAACTCCTGGGCCTCATTAGGAGCTGCCATAATAAACCCACATAAGTGGCTTAGGGTCTGGGATCTGCCTAGAGTAAACTGAAACAAAAATTATATGAATAGAAAATGTAGCTTTGTATGTTCTTTAGACTGGTGTGTTAAGACATTCAATATCAGTTGGCTTTCCTTTTCTCTTCCATGACAAAAAACCTTGTTCATTTTTAAACATGGCTGGCAAGGATATGGCTTATATAATTACATTATATACAAATGGCTGTGCTTCTTTTTGGGGGCAGCAAAAATGAAATCTCTAAAAGCCCACGTAGTTACCTTACCATATAATATGCTACTTCAGGAAAGCAAAGACCTGGATTTAAATTTTTGCTTAATTTATGCAACTTCACGTGTGTGCTTTAGTTACCCTTTAAGTTTATTCTCTCTTAAAATGAAGCTTCAATGATAATTAAGTTAACATTAATATGATAAGCTTTTATGGCTGGAAAGATCATTAGTCAAAATCAGTTTTTGCAGATGGATACACGAAGGCCCCAAAAGGCAACTTGCTCAAACTTGTGGTAAAGATTAAGCTCTAAATTATAGAATTCCAAGGCAATTGTTTTTTACACTAAGCCCTGCTGCCTATTTTCAGCAGTGTGTGAAAGTATGTGTTAGTTGCTCAGTCGTGTCCGACTCTTTGCAACCCCATGGACTGAAGCCCACCAGGCTCCTCTATCCATGGAATTCTGCAGGCAAGAATACTAGAGTGGGTTACCATTCCCTTCAGTCAAAATCAGAATTAGTTTTCTAAAAGCTGTATCTTTTTCCTTTCCTGATAAATATGATTTTGAAGAAAGACAAATTGCTAAAACACATTTAAGATGCATTCTGACACTTTTTCACTCTGAAAAACAGAAAAGAACATTGGTGAATGCCTACTAAATTTGTATGCCACTATGAAAGCAAGTACCTGTGGTCAGTTTAAGCATGTAAGTGAAAAGTTAAGAGCAGTTTAGAGCATTGCTGTTCAAAGTGTGATTCATCACCAAGCAGCATCAGCATCACCTGTAAGCTTGTAAGACATGGAGAACTTTAGTCCCCAGCCCAGATCTGCTCAATCAGAATCTGCAGTCTCACAAGATTCTCAGGTGATCACTATGAACACTGGTAGTTCAAGATGCACCGCTGTCTGAAAATACACCCTTATGGAACCAGAGGTTAGTGGCAACTTCCAAGAAATATGTTCATGATTTATAAAACGCATGTAATCAAAAGCACAGCCCCAAATCACAATAACATAAAACTTCATGCCCACTAGGATGGCTATAATTTTAAAAATTAGATAATAACAAGTGTTGACAAAGATGTGGACCAAATGGAAACACTCTTAGATTGCTGATGGGAATATAAAATGGTGCAAATGCTTGGAACAGTCTGGCAGTCCCTCAAAATACCAAACAGAGAGTTCCCGTGTGTGTGCTTAGTCGCTTCAGTCATGCCCTACTCTTCATGACCCTGTGGACTGTAGCCCACCAGGCTCCTTTGTCCACGGGATTTCCCAGGCAAGAATATGGAGGGGGTAGCCATTCCTCTCTCCAGGGGATCCTCCCAACCCAGGATCAAACCCACGTCTCCTGTGTCTCCTACACTGCATGTGTATTCTTTACTGCTGAGCCACTGGGGGCTGGGGGGAGTGAGCCTAGATTCATTACCACAGAACCTAGTAATTCAACTCCCGGGTATATACCTAAGAAAACTGAAAACATACATCCACGTAGAAACACATACACACATGTCACAGCAGCATTATTCATAATAGCAGAAAAGCAGAAATAACTCAAATGTTCATCAGCTGATGCATGGATAAACAAAACAAACAACTTTATCTTAAAACTAAATCTGTGCTTTTAGAAATCTACATTTACGGAACAGACTGTTTTATGTAATACAGCATACTTTATCAATAATCTCATGCAAAGTAATCACATTCTGCAGAAAATACATCACTCAGAAGGTTCATCGTCCACAACTCTGCTTTTTCAACAAGTCTAGACATGAAGTCCTTCATTTTCAGTGTACTGCACAAAAGTACAGAGACCATTAGCCAAATTTCATGATTCACACAAATTGCCCTCCTATTTTCAGGATGCTCATAAAATATTTGAGGAACACAAAACAAACGAATTTTATTCCAGGGTTAGTGCTTTCCACTAAAGCAACAAAAAAGAAATGATTGGGCAGATGATTGGGCAGATACAGAACTTGAAATGTATGGCTAAGTGAAAATACTTGTTTTTCTCTATCCCTAATGTTTAATCAATCTTCTAATGCTAGGCTCAGAATTTTCTTCTGGAGAGATGAATAACTATAATGAGATAACTGAAATTAATTTTTAAATAAACATACATTTTTACGTATATGTAGTCTACCAAATGCTGAGAGAGCGATCATTCACCAGAATCTCACCTTCTAAAACTGAAAGCACTTCCTCATAAAAAAACCTGTCACAGTAGCACTCATTAGACACTTACCTTTTGAATCCTGGTTGTGTCAACATGTTTTTCTTGAGCACCCAGTCCTTCTGGTATTTGAACTTCTACCTTCATTCCATTCACAAGGCCTGAAGGCTGCCATGAATCATCCCATATATCTTCGGGTGTAGAAAAACACCAATCCTACAGAGAAAAAAAATACTGCAATACTAAACGGAGATACAGTGCCATGTGATTCATATGGAGGATAACTTGGGCAAGGTAAAGGCAAGAAGGTAGTGTATACTAACTGAACAAGAAAAGATATTAACGTTCTAATATCAATGTGAGTTTTCCCTCTTGCTTTACTGGTCCATACCCAACACACTGAATTCCTTTGAATACACAGATCTCATAAAAATAAGTATGATTCTGTTTGTAGTATCATCTTCAATACATTTTTCATGGCTAGATGATTTTTCTAATCATTCAGTATTAAAATGGCACAAATAAGAAGCAGAATCTTAATGTTGATGTATCTTCTTTCTTGTAGCCAGTGGGAAATAAATTAAAATTTAAATATATAGGGTCCAATATTACTAAATATACTCAGACCCAGATATTATAAGGTTAGAGCAACAAAAATTAAATTAGGGAAAACACTTTATTTCTAGTTTCTAAGACCTTGACTAGGTGCCAACGATAAAACAAAAACTGTAATGACTGATAGGGTAGATAGACACAATATGTCCATGGTTTACTCTCCTGTTTCATCTTGCCTCCATCCCTAACACTGTCTTCTTTGCAGGGAGGGAGGGGCTAGGAAACGCATTCTTCTGAATTACTGTCTGAGAAATCCACATGAAATGCAGAATGTGCAGCTTTTCTGAGGCTTGGACAATTACATTAACAGTTCCTTTTGCAGTAATGATTTTCTTTATGTTTTCCCAAGGAGCTAACCTTCTGTGGTATTTCTTTACATGATGAATATGGTTTCTTTCCACCAAGGCTTGAGGTAAACAAGTGGGAGGCAGCATTGCTTTCTTTTCCCATTTTAGCCTGCAAAGGTAACCAGTTCTCATCCCAAATATCATCACCTATGGTTACTGACTCCAGGCATGGCATTCCAGTGGGGATCTCATCCTAGGCGACAAAGAAAAACTTTAGTTTATTGTTCCTATATGAATACATTTTGAAATTTAGCTTTACAATTTTTCCTGACTCTAGTAAAGATGGCAGTTTGAATATAAAATTCATTACGTTCTCCCCTTCAGACATAGCACCAAAATAAAATAGATTCAAGGTATAAACTTACAGTCAAAGAGAAATAAGAGGGGAAAACATCACCTATGTTCTGAATACAGGAAATCAGACAAGGGACAACTTGTTAAGTAATCCTGAGAAAGTGGAATCCTGAGCTTTTAGGAGGAAAATCTGAGAAGCAACCCAAGCTTATACCATAAATACTGCAAAAGTTCAGGAATTACTCCTATGAAGTTTTTTGGAATTGAGGGTATAAAGAGAATGAAAACAAGAGCCACTCATTTAATGTCAGCTCGTGAGGCTTAATACCAGAAAAACAAACAACCCCATCAAAAAGTGGGCATAAACAGACATTTCTCCAAAAAAGACAAGACATATGGCTAATAAACACATGAAAAAATGTTCAACATTGCTCATTATTAGAGAAATGCAAATCAAAACTGCAGTGAGGCATCACACTGGTCAGAATGACCATCATCAAAAAGTCTACAAGGGTTCAGCATCAGTTTTACAAGAAATGTTAAAGGGGCTTCTTAAAGCAGAAAAGATCACAACTAGACATATAAAAATTACAAGAAAAATCTCAATGTGTAAAAGCAAACATATGGTAAAGGTAACAGATCAACTACTTATAAAGCTAGTAGGAAAGTTAAAAGGAAAATTGTCTGTTATCTACAATAAGCAGTTAAGAGATACATAAAACAAAAAGATGCAAGATATGATATCAAAAAATATTTTAAAATTCAATAGAGAAAGCATAGTCTTTCCAACAAATAGCACTAAAACCACTGAAAATCCATAACCTTAACCTAAATCTCACCCCTTGTAAAATTAAATCAAGATGTTTTGAAACTGAAAACACAGTACATAAAACAAACAACAACTGATATACTTTCTCAAAATTAAAAACCTTTCCTATATGAAAGACGCCATTAAGAGAATGAAGCTACAAGTGGGAGAAAATATTTGAAAATCACAAATCTGACAAGGGGCTATCCAGAACATATCCAGAACATATAAAGAATAACAACTCATTCAAAAAATGGGCAAAAGACTGTAACAGGCATTTCACCAAGAAATACATGTGGATGGCAAATAAGCACATGATAAGATGGTCAATATCACAGTCATTAGGGAAATGCAGATTAAAACCACACTGTGATACTACTACGGCATACCTATGAAAATGGTTAAAAATAAAAATTCCTGACAATATCAAGTGCTGATAAGATATGGAGCAACCGGAACTCATATACTGCTGGCAGGAATGCAAAATGGTACAGCCAGTCTGAAAAAATCTGGCATACATTTATTTACCGCATGAGCCAGCAATCTGACTCTTGATTATGTTTATTAAAAAGCCTATACATGAATATTTACAGAAGATCTATTCATACCAAAATACAGAAGATCAATTCATACATTAAATAACCATAATGTCTTCAATGAATGCATGGATATACAAACTATGGTATATCCATACCATACTACTCATCATCAACAGAAATGAACTATTGATACATGCAATGATTTAAATGAAGGGACTGTGCTGAATCAAACAAGTTTCTATTGGGAAGTTACATATCACATGATTCCACTTAATTGACAGTCCTGAAAAGGTAAAACTATGGTGACAGGAAACATAAATGCTTGCTAGGGGATTAGGGATTTGGGGAGATGTGATTATAAAGGAGTAGCATCAGGGAGTTTTTTCAGATGATGGAACCATTCTGCATCCTGATTATGGTGGTGGTTACATAAATCTATACACATATTAAAATTGATAGGACAGTAGTCTGAGTACAAAGTCAATTGTTTACTGCATATTCACTTAGAAAGAAGTATTAACACCAGAGAAAATAAAAGTTATGCAGGAAAGGAAAACTTGCCATCACATATTACTTGACTGTATATAGCATTTACAGAGTCACAATAACAAAATATTCAATGAATGGTGATCTAATAGAAAGTTTGATATATTAGTAAGATGATGAGAGAATAGAAAGGATATTTTTGTCTGGGGCGGGGGACAAGAGATGAAACAGAACTAAACCTTCATCTCTCATGCTGGGAAGGCCATACATGCTTAAAACTGAAAAATAAGGAAATAACAATATAAGCATGCTAGTTAATGAAAGAAATAGAGACAAATTCCAAAAGAAGATGTTAAAAGAAATGAAAATGGTTGCTCTGTGAAATAGGAAATGAAGGGGAAGGGGTTATGGGGAACTCTAAGCTGTGTGCACATAAACATTTGGTTTTAAGACAGCTGTGAGCACATGGACATTTGATTAAAAATATGCCCTCCAAAGAGAGCTGTCAAACATTTTTCTTGATGGGTCTTCCTAATACTATTTCTCAATACTACTTTCTAATCACTGCATAATTCTTAAAAATTGCCCAGAAGTCAGATAATGGCTTTTCTTTTTTGTGATCAAGGCTACATTGCTGAAACTTTGGTCTTAGTGATCGCTGAAGAATTTTTAATTCATCTGTGGGAGATGCTCTGACGGCACCACAATGAATAGGGCATAAAGAGCTATTTTACTTCAGTCTCCTTCATTCATAATTTATTAATTACATTTTTAAAAAGCTATATCCCCTTCTCCTACCTCATTTTCTTCTTTCAGATCCTTTAGCTCTGGGATGGACCACTTTGGATCTTCTTCACAGCTCTTATCTTGTATTTCCAAAGAATTTAATTTAGAATCCTTTAATAGCTCCTCTGAGGTGACTGATTTAAGGTGACTTAAAGTCTTTTCATCATTAATATCTTGCTAGTAGATAAGAAAGAGAAATTATTTTATTTTCTATAGTAATGCTGTTTCCAATATTTACACGCCTATAAATTCTAGGGGCAATTTTTCACTATCATTCATACATATGGAACATTATTTTCTAACTTTAGGCACTGACCCTAGGTATTCCCATCCTATTAAATTAGTTCAGGCCAAGGGCTTCCCAGGTGGCAAAGTGGTAAACAATCTGCCTACCAATGCAGGAGACATAAGAGACATGGGTTCAATCCAGGGTCAGGAAGATCCCCCGGAGGAGGAAATGATAAACCACTCCAGTATTTTTGCCTGGAGAATCCCATGGACAGAGGAGCCTGTGGCTACAGTCCACTGGGTCGCAAAGAAGCAGACACGACTGAGGACGCACACAGAGGTTAACAATTATTGAGTACATATTATGTAATGTGTACAGGGTAGCTCTGCGGGTATAAAGATGAATGCAACAGGGGCCCAGCTCTAAAAGAACTCAAATATAGCATGAAGATACACAATCAGATCATCACAGCACAACCTTCAGTGTAGAGCTAATACAGAGATGTCACATTGACCAAAATAATACCAGAGAAGGAAGATGTCTGAGAACATGTAATAAAGGAGATAAATAAAACTGTTAGGATGCCTAAAAGAAAAGCAAGGATTAGAGGGAATCAGGTGTATAGAGGGGCTTCCCTGCTGGCTCAGCAGTAAAGAATCTGTCTGCCAATGCAGGAGACATGGGTTTGATCCCTGGGTTGGGAAGATCCCCTGGAGAAAGAAATGGCAACCCACTTCAGTATTCTTGCATGGAGAATCCCATGGACAGAGGAGCCTGGTGGGCTATAGTCCACGGGGTCACAAAAGAATTGGACATGACTTAGTGACTAAACAACAACAAAGTGTATAGAGGTAGGTTTATGTGTGTATATAGCATGTGGGAGTCTTGATATGTTAAAATACAGGTTGGGGTACAATAGAGAAGCTTTAGGCCTTATCTCTTTGCAGAAAAGATGGCCTTATTTCATTTTTAGGACTGAACTATGATTATTTAAAGACATCAACACAGTGATGATAAGATATTCTAAAAACTCAAGTAACCAAGTAATAAGGACTAACAAAAATTCAGATTTCAGAAAGTTTTACAGGTTAAAGAAGCCCAATTAATTTTAACTAGCTTTAAACTGAAATGAAATCTAAAATGTTGACATTGCTTGAAATATACAGCAGTAAACATTCATACACATTTTTCAGAGTAGGTTAATCTCCCAGTAGTCAAATGGTCTTTTGAAAAAAAATTTTGCTGAAATATAATTGATTTACAATGTTGTGTTAGTTTCAGGGGTACAGCAAAATAGCCTTTCCTTTTTATCTTTTCTAATAATGCAAGTCCACTAACAAAATAACATTATCCCTATAATTTAAAAAGTCATATATAAAAAACATACTTACAAAACAATATTTTCATATTTTATTCAAAGAATAAAGCTTTGTCATGTCTAGAAAAAATAAATTTGGGGACTCTCAAACTGAGCACAACCTATACTTTTAGCTTAGTACTTATTGCCATGAGGAATATGAGACTTTGAAGACATGCCTATTTATTTGCTCATTTGCTGAAAAGTCATTTAACTTATTCACTAATGTGCGTCACTTTACATATATCTAAAATGGGGATCTTAATGAAATAACCTGGTAAAGTGGTTGTGAAGATTAATTAACTAGTACGTGCAAGTACTTAGAACAGCGCCTGCCACACAGCACAAGTACAGTAAGTGTCATTGTTATCTTTTTATCATGATGGTGTGATCACTCACCTAGAGTCAGACATCCTAGAGTCTGAAGTCAGGTGGGCCTTAGGAAGCATTACCACCAACAAAGCTAGTGGAGGTGATGGAATTCCAGTTGAGCTATTTCAAATCCTAAAAGATGATGCTGTGAAAGTGCTGCACTCAATATGCCAGCAAATTTGGAAAACTCAGCAGTGGCCACAGGACTGGAAAAGGTCAGTTTTCATCCCAATCCCAAAGAAAGGCAATGCCCAAGAATGCTCAAACTACCACACAATTGCACTCATCTCACACGCTAGCAAAGAAATGCTCAAAATTCTCCAAGCTAGGCTTCAACAGTATGTGAACCGTGAACTTCCAGATGTTCAAGGTGGTTTTAGTAAAGGCAGAAGAACCAGAGATCAAATTGCTAACATCCACTGGATCATTGAAAAAGCAAGGGAGTGCCAGAAAAACATCTACTTCTGCTTTACTGACTATGCCAAAGCCTCTGACTGTGTGGATCACAACAAACTCTGGAAAATTCTGAAAAGAGATGGGAATACCAGACCACCTGACCTGCCTCCTGAGATATCTGTATGCAGGTCAAGAAGCAACAGTTAGAACTGGACATGGAACAACAGACTGGTTTGTTGTCATCCAGGCTGTATACTGTCACCCTGCTTATTTAACTTATATGCAGAGTACATCATGAGAAATGCTGGACTGGATGAAGCACAAGCTGGAATCAAGATTGCCAGGAGAACTATCAATAACCTCAGATATGCAGATGACACTACATTTATGGCAGAAAGCGAAGAAGAACTAAAGAGCCTCTTGACGAAAGTGAAAGAGGAGAGTGAAAAGGTTGGCTTAAAACTCAACATTCAGAAAACTAAGATCATGGCATCTGGTCCCATCAGTTCATGGCAAATAAATGGGGAAACAGTGGAAACAGTGAGAGACTTTATTTTGGGGGGCTCCAAAATCACTGCAGATGGGGACTGCAGTCATGAAATTAAAAGACACTTGCTCCTTGGAAGAAAAGCTATGACCAATCTAGACAGCCTATTAAAAAGCAGAGACTTTACCAACAAAGGTCCGTCTAGTCAAAGGTATGGTTTTTCCAGTAGTCATGTATGGATGTGAGAGTTGGATCATAAAGAAAGATGAGTGCCAAAGAATTGATGCTTTTGACCTGTGGTGTTGGAGAAGACTCTTGAGAATCCCTTGGACTGCAAGGAGATCCAACCAGTCCATCCTAAAGAAAATCAGTCCTGAATATTCATTGAAAGGACTGATGCTGAAGCTGAAACTCCAATACTTTGGCCACCTGATGCGAAGAACTGAAAAGACCCTGATGCTGGGAAAGATCGAAGGCAGGAGGAGAAGGGGATGACAGAGGATGAGATGGTTGGATGGCATCACTGACTCAATGGACATGAGTTTCCACAAACTCTGGGAGTTGGTGATGGACAGGAAAGCCTGGCATGCTGCAGTTCATGGGGTTGCAAAGAGTTGGACACAACTGAGCAACTGAACTGTGGTATAGAATAATACATAACAATATGATTATTATTACTGTGGGTAGGAGTTGCCACAAGGTTTACAGAAAAAGTTAGAAATGAGAACACTTAAGAAACATCTGAAGTGTGTAGAGGGAAGAAAAAATAGCATTTGGATCCATGCAGGTAAGGTCACAACTGCACCAAGGTGGCAGCAGAATTCAGTATATGAGAGAAATTATGCAGGAAAATGTATGGATGAAATGAAGGTTTAAACCAGCAAATGATAAGAGACAAGGTAACTATTGAGAGTACTGTGTAGTTTCCAAACCTCCCCAGGTGTGCAAATGCCTGTTTCCTCATTGCTAAAATAAAGTTAATTATAGTCACTACAACTTCCCTGGTAGCTCAGCTGGTAAAGAATCCGCCTGCAATGCAGGAGACCCTGGTTCAATTCCTGGGTCGGGAAGATCCTCTGGAGAAGAGATAGGCTACCCACTCCAGTATTCTTGGGCTTCCCTGTGGCTCAGATGGTAAAGAATCCACCTGCAATGCGGGAGACCTGGGTTTGATCCGTGGGTTGGGAAGATCCCCTGGAGGAGGGCATGGCAACCCACTCCAGTATTCCTGCCTGGAGAATCTGCATGGACAGAGGAGCCTGGTGGGATACAGTCCATGGGGTCGCAGAGTTGGACACGACTGAGCAACTAAGCACTACATCACAAGTATTTTATGAGTATTAAATAATATATTAAAAGTGCCTTTTATAGTGTCTGGCATACAGTAAGTACTCATTAAATATTAACAATAATAAAAAGAATATGACAGTATTTGCAAAAAACCTCTTACCAGGATATATAAGTCACTCTCTTTTGACTGTGGACTGATCTCTCGGTCTTCATTAAAATAGTGCTGCTGGGAATGATAGCCCAGCTCTTTTAGGACAATGTCCTCAGGCCTCACACTGGATTTAGTGTATAAAGCTAACGGGTTGAGGTCTCTGAAACCCTAGGGTAAGAAAAAGGAGAAGGCAGAGTTTAGTTTCTCAGAAAAAAATGGAAAGAGCACTCCATAATCCTCAAATGTTGTGGAAATGTATTATCTTCTAAAATTTAATAAAATTTTTCCCATACTGATAGTGCTTGCTGGCCACAAAAATGATCAACACCAATATTAATGGTGATGTAGACACTGTTATCAATAATTAGAAAATAAGAGAGTGTTGCTCTTCTCTAAGAAAACTTCAGAGAATTAAATACTAGGGGGTAAGACAGAATTCTCCATTATTTAAAATAAAAGCACTCACATTCTAAAGGACAATAAGCCAAATGTAGTTTTCTGTGGTCATGAGAAAATTAAGAAAGTGCTGTAAGCCAGGCATCTCACAGATGTCTCTTAAAGAATTAATCAAATAACCTTCTGTATTAAATTCTCATACCTTGAAGGGTTGAGATTAAACAAAATACATTACAAAATACATTCAGACTGCTCCACCTTAGAAGGGACATTTTCTCGGCATACAATAGCATGACCCTCTGTCCTCAAAACGTGGTGGAAATAGACATCTTCATTTGAGGATGTGTCACACAGGAAAATGTTCAGGATCCCATCTACATATTCATCCACTACCCCTACTAATGGTTTCAAGCCACACAACTTCTGGAACTGCAAAACAGCTCTGGATGTCCAATGTTCCTGAAATACAATCAAGATGTGAGATTCAGATGACAAATTCAAACACCAATTATAAAAACCAAACTACAAATACAAGTGAATTCCTAATGAACTAAGTATTTTAGTGGAAAAATCAAACCATGAAAATACCAGAATAACACATTTGAGGATATTTATGATTTGGGGATGAGAAAAGGTAGAATAAAGGAAAAATGGTGAAAATGGGATTTGGGGGAAAACTTATCTTAATGTGATGAAAAACTTCCATGTTTGGAAATGACTGAGTTAGATTATTGGACCAACCCTCCCACAGGAACTAAAAATTTTAGATAAAATATTTTTAAAACATGTCCAAAAAAGCATCAGAGAACTAACAAAAGAGTAACACAGGTCAGGTCAAAATTAAAGGGAAAGTGGGAACTATTTTTGTCTTAAGGTTATCTGCTAATCCAGGCTAATCTGAACTTTGGTTTCAATGATCTTACAGGTCAGAGGACAGAAATTCAAGCCAGTATCTGCCCATGAGAGAGAGTGGAGAGGAGTTTATTGAGTCCCTAGGGATACATGCTCAGAATAAGGCAAAAAAAGAAATAAATTAGCCTTCACATGGATTTGCAGCTCAATTTTCACATCAGCTGGGTGGTACACAAATCCTCACTTTGTTCATTTGAATTAACATGGTTCTAGACTGCTAGGTACCTGGCAGAAGAGAATGTAAATCTTTCTAGAGGCAGGCAAACTCAATCTATATTCCAACCAATTTTACAAAAAAAGTTTTTAAAAGTCAATAAACAGGACATAGCCAAAGATAAAAAGTATATAAAGAGACAACAAATCACAAATACAATATAACTAATACAAAATCTCAGAAACTTTAGATATCTGAATTTCCAGATGAATTACAAAACAAATAAACTTACTACATGTAAAAACAAACAAAAAATGAAATTAACTTGAAAGCTTCTGTAGAGATCTGCAATCTATTAAAAATCAATCTAGCAGAATTAATCAAGAGAATTTTTAGAAAGTGAAAATATAATAATAATAATATTCGAATTAGAAATTAGAAAGTAAAAATAGAGTAATAATAACCAAAAGTAAAACCCTAATGAAAGTGAAAGTGAAGTCGCTCAGTCGCGTCTGACTCTTTGTGACCTCATGGACTGTAGGCTACCAGGCTCCTCCGTCTATGGGATTTTCCAGGCAAGAATAATGGGGTGGGTAGCCATTTCCTTCTCCAGGAGATCTTCCCAACCCAGGGATTGAACCCAGGTCTCCCACACTGTAGGCAGATGCTTTACCGTCTGAGCCACCAAGGAAGTCCCCAAACCCTAATAGGTGTATTCAATAACAGATTAGGTAGAAATAAAAAAATAAACACCTATGGCTGATTCATTTTGATGTCTGACAGAAAACAACAAAATTCTGTAAAGCAATTATCCTTCAATTAAAAAATAAACTTCTAAAAAATTAGTAAACTGGAAGATAATTTAGAAAAATTACCCAGAATGCAACACAGAAGACAGAAATGTATATAGACTACAGAACAGAGGTTAAAAGATATGGCAGGCAAACTGAGAAGGTTTACCATGTTTTTAAATTATGGTTCTACAAAAAGAGAAAAACGGAGGGGGCTATAAATATGAATATAGGGAAAAGACAGTAACTGAGGAGATAATGGCTAAGAACTGAACTGAATGAAAAGTAAAAATGCACAGATAAAAATTCCAATGAACCACAAAGTAGGATACATAAGAACAAATCAACACATAAACATATTAAAACCGAAGAACACAGTTTTCAGACTTCAGAAACATGGTAGAGTAGTAAAGACTACCTTTGCCTCTCTCCTTCAATCTATATTCAGTGAAACATCCACAATTCACAAAACGTGCTTCTGCCCAGCACCACAGGGCACTGCAGAATTCCACACATCTGCACACCCAAAGGGAGATGGACTGAAACGCACAGAGGGGCGGGGGAACTGCAGAGTCCATGCTGGCATCCTGGCCCTCTGGGTGAGGTCGTGAACACACAGCTGCGGAGAACCTGGGGGCCACAAAGAAGGCCGTGCGCACAACTGTGGCCACCTGACCGCCCCTGGCACCCACGGCCGCAGGCAGGAGCGGCAGCGGGGCCTGGGAGCCTGTCCCTCCAGCATCTGAGGAGCCCACGACCCCACCTGCACCCCCTTCATCACCTCTCCCCTCAGCAGGTCCTGTGTCTCAAGGGGAGCCCTGACACAAGCAAAGAGCCCACAGGCCAGATGACAACAGCGGCTACAGCAGAAGCAAGGCAGCGAAGACCCTGGTGGCACAAAAAGCAGGGACAAACAAGGCATGGAGCCACCCCTCTTACAGGGAAGGTGGAGGCTGGAAAGGGCCAACTCTCAAATACAACCAGAGGCCGCTCAGGTAAAAGAAACCAAAAACTTAAATGATTGCGCCACCTACTGGAGGAAATCAAACTCCTACTCTGCCATTCAACACCAGCTCAGGAACACCTGGTCAACCACCACCAAGACTCACAGCGACACTGTACCACAAAAAGACAGCGACAGTTCTCCAGAAACCAAAGGCATGGAATGCTTCAATTTAACTGTTAAAGAATTCAAAATAGCTGTTGCGAAGAAATTCAATGAGCAGTGAGAAAGGCAGTTTAATGAGCTCATGAATAAAGTTAATGAACAGAAGGAATATTTCACCTAAGAGATTGAAACTCTAAAAAAAAAAAAAAGAAAGAACCAAACAGGACTTTCTTGGTGGTCCACTGGTTAAGAATCCACCTGCCAATGCAGGGGACATGGATTTGATCCCTGGTCCGGGAAAATCCCACATGCTGCAAGGGCAACTAAGTCTGTGGGCCACAACTGCTGAGCCCTCACGCTGCGACCACTGAAGCCTGTGCACCCTAGAGCCCAGGCTCCGCAACAGGAGAAGCCACATACTGCAACTAGAGCACAGACCACTATCTCCCACCATACACACAAATCAACTCAAAATGGACTAAAGATGTAAATGTAAGTGAAAGTCACTCAGTAGTGTCTGACTCTTTGTGACCCTACGGACTATACAGTTCCGGAATTCTCCAGGCCAGAATACTGGAGTGGGTAGCCTTTCCCTTCTCCGGGGATCTTCCCAACCCAGGGATCACACCCAGGTCTCCTGCATTGCAGGCAGATTCTTTATCAACTGAGCTATCAGGGAAGCCCGGGACCAAATGTAAGACCTGAGACTAAATAAAGTTCCTGGAAGAAAACACAGACAGTATGCTCTTTGACATCAGTCTTAGCAATATCTCCTTAGATATGTCCCCACAGGCAAGGAAAACAAAAGCAAAAATAAATAAAAGGGACTACACCAAGCTAAAAAGCTTTTGCACAGCAAAGGAAATTAGCAATATAACAAGTGAAAGTGAAAGTGAAGTCGCTCCGACGTGTCCAACTCTTTGTGACCCATGGACTGTAGCCCACCAAGCTCCTCCGTCCATGGGATTCTCCAGGCAAGAATACTGGAGTGGGGTGCCATTTCCTTCTCCATATATAACAAGACTGTCTACCAAATAGGAGAAGATTTTTGCTAATGATATATCTGATACGAGGTTTATTCAAAGCATATAAAGAACTTATACAACTCAACAACAACAAAAACAGTCTGGTTCGAAAATGGGTAAAGAAACTGAAGAGACATTTTCCAAAGACAATATACAAATGGCCAACAGGTACATGAAAAGATATTCAACAGCACTAATTATTATGGAAATAAAAATCAAACCCACAGTTTGACAGCACCTTACACCTGTAAGAATGGCTATTATCAAAAAGGTAAGAAATAGAAGTGTTGGCAATGATGTGGAGAAAAGGGAACTCTCATATACAGTACTGGTGAGAAAGTAAATTGGTGGATAGACAGAGACAGTATGGAGATTCCTCAAAAAATTAAGACTAGAACTATCATATGATCCAGCTATCTCACTTCTGGGTATTTATCCAAAGAATATGAAAACACTAATCGGAAAATATATCTGCACCCTCACGTTCTTTGGCATTATTTAAATAGCCAAGATATGAATCAAGTGAAGTGCCCATCAACAGCAGAATAAAGAAAATGTGGCATATAAATATAATGGAATACTGCTCAGCTATTAAAAAAAAAAAGATGTGACCTTACCATTTGCAACAACGTGGATTGAACTTGAGCATTTTATGCTAAATAAAATAAGTCAGATGGATAAAGACATCTATCACATGATTTCACTCTTGTAGAGTATTTAAAAACTAATACACAAGCAAAAACTAATGAACAAACCAAACACACAAATATGTACATACGGAGAACAGAGTAATGGTTATCAGAGGGGAGGGAAGAGGGGGTGGGCAAATGGGTAAAGGGGGTGGGTCATCTGATGGAAAATAAACTTTTGGTAGTGAGTATGTGGTGGGATATATGCATATAGAAGTGGAAATACAATGTTGTACACATAATGTTATAAATCAATATTATAAACATAATGTTATAAATCAATGTTACCTCAATAATATAGTTTTGTTTCCTAAAGAGTAAATTTGTAAACTTCAATTTCATTAGCAGATAGTTCTGATACTATATTGAAGGCAAAAGGAGAAGAGGGTGGCAAAGGATGAAATGGTTAAATCGCATCACCGACTCAGTGGACGCGAATCTGAGCACACACTGGGAGACAGTGAAAGATGGGGAAGCCTGGTGTGCTGCAGTCCTCGGGGTCGCAAAGAGTGAGGCACAACTTAGCAACTGAACAACAACAACAAATGAAGCTACTGATAAGTTATTTAAACAGACCAATATGGGATAATAAATGTATACAGTATGCATAATTAAGAGTTCTGAGGGGGGAAAAAACAAAATTAGGTGCATAATTATAACTACACAAATATATGTATCTATATGGATGAAAATGGCTCCTGTTCCACCCCATACCAAACATCTCCTACAACAATGTCACTAGAGAACTCTTTTAAAAATGTATTTCTGATTGTGGCAGTTCTCTTTAGTTGCTCCCCAGAAACTAAAGGACAACATCCAGCATGTACACACTGCTATATTTAAAACAGATACCCAACCTAACCTAAGATAATTGAACTCTGTTCAATGTTATGTGGTAGCCTGGATGGGACAGGAGTTTGGGAGAGAATGAATACACGTATATGTATGGCTGAATCCCTTTGCTGTCCATCTGAACTATCACAACGTTGTTTGTTAACTAGCTATACGCCAATACAAAAAAAAAAAGTTTTTAAAACAATAAAGGACAATGTCCAGACTCCTGCACATGGCTACAGGTCTCCACCTTAGTCTCCTGTTTCTCTGACATCATTTGCCATGCACCAACTGCAGCTCATCCTCTATTACATAGCCAAACAGAACGACTTAAAATTCCTCAAATTTGAGATACTTCATGCTACTCTTCCTTCGCCTGGAATGTCTTTCTTGTTTGTTCAGTTATGGTGCTAATCTTCCTTCAAAGTTTCATGCAAATGTCACCTCTTTTAAGACACCGTCTCTGATTACCTTGAACAGAAACAAGGGCTGTCCTTCTGTATTTCTGTCATACACTATAAAACTCCCTAGGAAATCTGACAAGTACAATTATTTTTGTCTACATGCCTTTCTCCCATTCTTTCTACAATGACTTTCTTTTTCATGTTTTATTTTTTTATCCTGAGAACTTAGAATTGTTCTTGGCATCAAATGTTTGCTTATTAAATGGAGAGCAAACAAACATACCTCTACTGGTCTCACCCATGCCAAAGAACAAGGGATAGCCTGAGCAGGAAGCTTTGTGTAGCAGCACCTGCAACAGACAAATATATGAATATTTAATATTTTAAAACTGCATTTTATGGAATCTCTTATCCCTTTCTTTAAAAAAAAATTATGTATTTCTGGCTGTGCTAGATCTTCTTGCTGCATGTGGGCTTTCCCTAGTTGCAGCAAGTGGCAGCTACTCTTCACTGCAGTGCACGGGCTTCCCACTGAGGTGGCTTCTCTTGTTGTAAAGCACGAACTCCAGGCATGTGGGCTTCAGTAGCTGTGGTGCAAGTCTTATCCACTTCTTGATTTCAGTTTTTTACACCATCTCAGAGTATTTAATGCATGCATTTTTACATGAAATGTCTTACCACTTCACACTAATGTCTAAGAAAGAAATTTGTAAAACATAACAAGTCTTTGAAACCATGAAATTAAAATATAGGGGGAAACAGTCCAAACTTCATGATATATAAATGCAACTCTTAGCATGACCCAAAGCATCATTTTCTTAATAAGAGGGTGAAATTTAGTCTCATGGTCCATTCAGATTCACAGTCATGTGACAGAAAACACAAGAGATTGTAATCCAGCTGTGAAACTAAATGACCATTTGCCAAATCTGCACTCAGAAGAAAGGGGTAGAAAGGACGGAGGCAGGAGAAAAGGAAGAGAGGTCCTCACTCCCCCACAACTCCAGCATTATGGTTCAAACCTAAATTGTTCTTAATGAATTAATTAACTCACTTGAGGAACCTCAGGGAAGACTTCTGAACAGTTCCAATGTTTCCAAAATCTGGATAGAACACTTCAACTTCCTGTTTCCCAAGAATTCGATGGATAATGACCCGATACCACCACTTATCCTCAGAAATCCTTACACAACAGAGATGTCCTGGCTGGATAAAACACTCTGGCATGGCATATCGATCAGAAACCAACTGATTAGAATAACAGCGCCTGCAGAATTCCATAAAAGAAATCCATAGAAAAAGAAAACAATTAAAGATCAGTTTTACTGATGTTATCAAGAGCAGGAAAGTCTTGGCAAAAGGCAAAGAAAAATTCTCACTTTTTCGTATTTGGTAATGCTTATTACTGATACCAATTAATCTTCTTTTTCATGTCCAAATTCTTTCTCTTTACCAATAAACTTCTCCAAATAGAAATTTATTAAGTGATCATTATTAACATTATACCAAGTATTCTTGGCATACATATATATAGTGATACAGTATATAATATAGTGATATATATAATATATATAATATAGCGATACAGTCTACTTAGAAAAAACAGTATGCTTTTGGAGAGATACAAAATAAATTACTCTTATATGTGACACCAATGTAAAAATCAGATTGCTGTTCATGAATAAATCTAGTGAATGAAAATGTAAACATTTTACATAGTGTTTACTAACAAAAGACATCATTATTCAATAGAAAAAAGATAATTTAGAGCGGTAATTCTCCAAGTGCAGTTTACAAATTCCTGGGACCCTGACATATTTTCAAAGAGTTCATAAGATCAAAGCTATTTTAATATATTGTATTATTATGAAAATAATTATTTGCCCTTTTCACTGGGTTAACATTTGCATTGATGGTATAAAAGCAATGGTGCCTTTGCTTTTACAAAGTTTTACAAAAGGGTAAAACTCCAGGTGCCTTTGCTGAATCAAACCAGTGACATTCAACTGTACTACTGCTGCTGTTGCTAAGTCGCTCCAGTCGGTGCGACCCCAGAGACAGCAGCCCACCAGGCTACCTCATCCCTGGGATTCTCCAGACAAGAACACTGGAGTGGGTTGCCATTTCCTTCTCCAATGCATGAAAGTGAAAAGTGAAAGTGAAATCGCTCAGTCACGTCCGACTCTTCGCGACCCCATGGACTGCAGCCTACCAGGCTCCTCCGTCCATGGGATTTTCCAGGCAAGAGTACTGGAGTGGGTTGCCATTGCCTTCTCTGATTCAACTGTACTAGCAGTCATTTATTTTTCACTGCCATGCAGTCCAATTAAATGTTTTTAAAGAAAAAAAGGCTAATTTAACTTAAGAATGTCCATGATAAAGCAATAAAAAGTATTAAGTGTATTAAATCTCAAACAAAGAGTGACTATCTTTTCAATATTCTCTGTAACAAAAATCGAAGTACAATGCTTCCTAAGTTGCCTTAAGGAAAAGCACTTACGGATTTCAGTTGTGAACTGAACCAGCTGTTCTGCGTGTGTGTATGTGAGTGTGGAGTATTGTTTTTAGTTGGAAGATGAATAAGACACTATTAAACACCATTTTTGCTTGAAAGGTCCACTCAGAAACTATGTTTATTCAGATTTGGGTATTTGACTCACACTTTCTCAAGAATGAAGTGGGCTTGTCACTTCCAGGAAAACACTTACAGTATTTATTGTCAATGATAAAATTCAAACCTTTCCAATTAAAATTTTTGAAATGTTACATCTAGCACTGTGAGCTTGACAGCTTCCTAATACATAATACTCTTCTGATGATATCAGAGATACTGATGAGTGTGATTTTTAAAAAATATATTGTGTGACGAAACATCCACATTTGGAAGATGTATATAACTCACTGCACCAGTATTTTCCAAAAGACCAATGCATGATGTTTTAAAATCACAAATGGTGGTAAAATTGAGGGCCAGTTCCATTGAGTCCACACTTAGAAGGTCTCTATGCTTACTTATACAGTGGAAAGGGACAAACACACTCAAGGGATTAGATCTGATAGTTAAAGACTGCCTAAGGAACAATGGACAGAGGTTTGTGACACTGTACAGGAGGCAGTGATCGAGACCATTCCCAAGAAAAGGAAAGGCAAAACTGTTGTCTGAGGAGGCCTTACAAACAGCTAAGAAAAGAAGACACGCTAAAGGCAAAGAAGAAAAGGAAAGATATACCCATTTGAATGCAGAGTTTCAAAGAATAGCAAGGAGAGATAAGAAAGCCTTCCTCAGGGATCCATGCAAAGAAATAGGGGAAAACAATAGAATGGGAAAGACCAGAGATCTCTTCCAGAAAATTAGAGATACCAAGGGAACATTTCATGCAAAGATGGGCACAATAAAAGACAGAAACGGTATGGACCTAACAGAAGCAGAAGATATTAAGAAGAGGTGGCAAGAATAAACAGAAGTATTATACAAAAAGGATCTTCATGATCCAGAAATCCTGGAGTCCAAAGTCAGGTAGGCGTTAGGAAGCATCACTACCAACAAAGCTAGTGGAGGTGATGGAATTCCAGTGGAGCTATTTCAAGTCCCCAAAGATGATGCTGTGCAAGTGCTGCATTCAGTATGCCAGCAAATTTGGAAAACTCAGCAGTGGCCACAGGACTGGAAAAGGTCAGTTTTCATCCCGATCCCAAAGAAAGGCAATGCCAAAGCATGTTCAACCTACTGCACAACTGCACTCATCTCACATGCTAGCAAAGCAATGCTCAATATTTTCCAAGCTAGGTTTCAACAATACATGAACCAAGAACTTCCAGATGTTCAAGTTAGATTCAGAAAAGGCAGAGGAACCAGAGATCAAATTGCCAACATCCACTGGATCACAGAAAAAGCAAGAAAGTTCCAGAAAAACATCTACTTCTGCTTTATTGACTGCTCCAAAGCCTTTGACTGTGTGGATCACAACAAACTGTGGGAAATTCTTCAAGAGATGGGAATACCAGGCCACCTTAACTGCCTATGGAGAAATCTGTATTCAGGTCAAGAAGCAACAGTTAGAACTGGACATGGAACAAGAGACTGGTTCCAAAGTTGAAAAGGAGTACGTCAAGGCTGTATATTGTCACCCAGGTTGTTTAACTTACATGCAGAGTACATCATGTGAAATGCCAGGCTAGATGAAGCGCAAGCTGGAATCAGGATTGCCGGAAGAAACATCAATAACCTCAGATATGCAGATCACATCACCCTTATGGCAGAAAGCGAAGAGGAACTAAAGAGCCTCTTGATGAAAGTAGAAGAGGAGAGTGAAAAAGTTGGCTTAAAGCTCAACATTCAGAAAATGAAGATCACGGCATCTGGTCCCATCACTTCATGGGAAATAGATGGGGAAACAGTGGAAACAGCGTCAGACTTTATTTTCTTCGGCTTCAAAACCACTGCAGACGGTGACTGCAGCCATGAATTAAAAGACACCTGCTCCTTGCAAGAAAAGCTATGACCAACCTAGGCAGAATATTACAAAGGTTTGCCGACAAACCTTCGGCAAGGTTTCCCTGGTGGCTCAGATGGTAAAGCGTCTGCCTGCAATGCAGGAGAGCCTGGTTTGATCCCTGAGTCAGGAAGATACCCTGGAGAAGGAAATGGCAACCCACTCCAGTACTCTTGCCTGGAAAATCCCATGTACAGAGGATACTGGTAGGTTACAGTCCACAGGGTCACAAAGAGTCGGAGACGACTGAGCAACTTCACTAGCCAACAAAGGTCCGTTTAGTCAAAGCTGTGGTTTTTCTAGTAGTCATGTATGGATGTTAGAGTTGGATCATAAAGAAAGCTGAGTGCCAAAGAATTGATGCTTTTGAACTGTGGTGTTGGAGAAGACTCTTGAGAGTCCCTTGGACTGCAAGGAGATCCAACCAGTCCATCCTAAAGGAAATCAGTCCTGAATATTCATTGGAAGGACTGATGCTAAAGCTTGAGCTCCAATACTTCGGCCACCTGATGCAAAGAACTGATTCATTGGAAAGGCCCTGATGCTGGGAAAGACTGAAGACAGGAGGAGAAGGAGGTGACAGAGGATGAAATGGTTGGATGGCATCACCAACTCAATGGATATGAGTTTGAGCAAGCTCTGGCAGTTGGCAATGGACAGAGAAGCCTGGCGTGCTGCAGTCCATGGGGTTGCAAAGAGTCAGACACGACTGAGTGACTGAACTGAACTGAATGTTTACTCTAATAATGCTCTGCTACTGCTGTTTTGAAAGTCTTCATTTTTAAACAAGAAGTCTTGCATGTCAATTTTGCACTAGAGCCTGCAATTATATAGCTAATCCTGGATCCATTCAAAGTGCAAAGTTAAAAAATGGATTTTAACATAGTAAGAGTTTGAAAAGTTCAAATTCTACATTACACCAAACCTTAAGAAACCACTACTTGTCAAGGTTTCATATACTATCAAAATAATATTCACAATTTTCTGAAAAGGCTGTTAAAATACTCTTTTCCCCAACTATGTACCTATTTGAGGCCAGATGTTTTCATAAACTTTCACCAAAAGAATGTATCTCAAGAAATTAAAAGCAGAAGCAGATACTGAAATACAACTTTCTTCTATATGCCAACTACAGCTATTTTCCATAAAAATATTATATTCAGAAAAATGAACTTATGATTTTTAAGTAATATTTTACATTTTCACTGTTTTATTTTTGGTACAATAAATACTGATAAGCAAAGGCTCTTCTGAGTCCTTAATTTTTAAAACCCCTGAGACCAAAATGTTTGAGAACTGACTTAACAAGGTATGTGAAAAATACATTGAAAATAACAGAATCCTACCGCATTTCAATCATCATGTCCTCAAGTAACTCTGATGAATCCCTGCTGTAGATTCGGATGTAGAATTGACTAGGAGAGAGGATATACTCCACAAAGACACCCACGAGGGTACTAGTATCTAATGGGGGCAGTCTGCATAATTTCTTGTCCCGCACAGCATCTGGTGGGATGTCATGATTTGCCATTGCCAAGTTGAGCTGGGATTTGTTCATTTCTACTTGCTACAAATTAAAAAAAAAAAAAAAAGAAACCACTATAAATCTTTGAGTAACATGTCAAACTTTGACAATGTTTCTTAAAGTATATTTCATGAGTTACCTTTACTAGAAACACCTGGCAAATTATAAAAATGAAAATTCTTAGGCTCTAGCCCAGATTCAGTGATTGAATATCTGGAAGTGAGACCCACAGTTATGCCTTTAAAACAATTTCCAAGATGATCCTTACCTAAGGTACAAAAAGTACTGTACATAAAGAGAGTTAAAGTACATAAAGAGAGTTAAAAGTAAAGTACATAAAGAGAGTTAAAAGTGTGTCGCACACAACTGCCCTGTACAAAACTGAAAACATGGTGCTTCAAATACTTAGGGTGAACTAAGTTACAGCCTAAATAAGATACAGCCTCATCCTAACCAATCCTACCAACAAAGGCAACTTGAAAGAATGGATTAAATTTCAGACTACTCTTCCAACCAAAAATGGGGCTTCTCAAACACTTTCATTCTAAAATATACTATTTTCCTTTAGGCTTTTCTATCATCCTCTAGAAAATACAGCAGGCTCTCCAAATAAAATGTTTTCCCTCCATGAAAGAAACCAGGTATGAAGGACAAAAGGGAAGAAGAGGAAGCAACTAATTTCTTAATAATGACAAAATAACTAACAGGAGATGAGAACACAAAAGCGGAGAAGTGTGTGTGTAGAGATCAAATAAAAGAGAAAAGCACCCTACAACTGAGGCTAGGTGCAGGGGCAACCTACAGCTAAGTATTGAGAATACGGTTACAGCCAAGCTTCTCAGTTCTTCCCTCTGAAGCCCTGAAGGGTTTTCAAGCCTACAGAAACAGATGGACAGAGAATCAACATCTGTCAAGCAATGTCATCCTCAAACAACAGTCAAGTCTTCAAAGCCAACTGATAACTCTGAAATGAGACTCAAGGAAAGCTAGCTATATAAAAGACTGAAAACCAGAATGAACACTGTATAAGATGACTTCAGACCAAAGTTCTGGTCTTGTCTAAGAAATCATATGTCCAGAAATAAGAGTTTTTCTCAAACAGAAATTTTGTCTAAAGAAACACTCATTCAGTTACTTTTCATAATGCTGAATCTCCAGTACTTGAAGACAGACATCAAACCATACTCACCAGCTGCAAAGGTTTTACCACCAGATTAGGCTTCTTGAAAATCTTCTGTTCCGGTTCCTTATGGTTTTTTGAAGGGCAATCCCAAGTAGTCTCCTTGATAACAGCAGTAGACAGTGAATTTCTAGGGGGACTGGACACACAAGCTTTGCCTTCTATTTTCTTATCTGATTGAACTAAAAATGAATTTCTGACTGATGACACAGCTCCATCTGAAATGACCGATAGAGAAACCTATGTGTATCTATTAAAATAACCTGCAAACTATTACTAAGCACATTCTATGTGCCAGGCACTGGGCAGATTATGATAGATACGAACCTATCTTTGCAGACCTTTCAGTATGGAGAGACACAAGGGAAGTTCCAGATGGGAACAAATCTTACATTATTTATGATGGGGGCGGAGGTTGGAAGAGAAGTCTGGTAAGGTTTTTTAAACTTTGGTGAAAGGTTTTATTTTTCAACATCCTTATTTCAATTTATTTCTTGTTCAACTTTAGCTGTGAACATTCACTGTTGCTTAATGTACAGTATAACTACCTGTACTACTAATGTACAACGGAACCTCAATGTATGTAACCACTTAATGTTCCATAATACAATCTCTTAATTTTTAGGGAATTCCCAAACCAATCACATATTTTGTTCAAATTTATATGTTTATGACAATTTTATAAGAGGTTGACACACTAAAATGGATTTCAGATAGACATAAAACCATAGCAGCTCCTAAAGAAATAAACTAGTATCTATACAAAGATGTAGGCACAAGGATATTGAACACTATATATTTTATAATACAAAAAAGGGGATACTCTCTACATGTCCATTGATAGGAGACTAGTTAAATGGACTATAATGTAATTACATAAAAGAATTACACAGACTGCTCAGTGCTAAACAACCGAGTTAAGAGCCACTGGACTACCTAGTGTTTCCCCGTGAGAGCATCATCTCAGAAAACTTATTTCTTCAGAATTATTAAAAAATCTAAACAATGAAGAAAGTAAACTTTAAAAACTCAGATTTTAATATAGCAGCATTATTACAACATACATATGTCATCAGGAAGGAGGTCATTATATACGAAACATTTTCAAGGCTAACTTGTGATCTGTTTGGTTGATGTGGTTACAATTAAGATTGCTACCTAAACGATGCGTTCTTTTTCCTTGTCCTCACAGAGATAATTAAACATCAGGTTTGCATCATACTGTAATACAACTCACCAGATGCTAGAGGCTTCATATCAGCATCAAACACCAGCAAGTCTTGTTCTCCTTCCCTGAACTCAACATGGAGAATGTCACTAAGTGCTCCAACAAGCTCTATTACATTTAAGAAGCCCAGTTTTTTGGGTGAAAGTTGCTCTTTAAAAATTAACTGTCACAAAAACAAACAAACAAAAAAAACAAGGAATATAACATATACAAATGCTTCAAGGACGATGCTTTAATTTGGACTTGGACTCCAAACTAAATGTGTAGGGGTGAGTAAATTCAGGCATTCAATGAACACTTGCTTCCACGTGAGTATAATACAAACCAAGCAACCTATAATCCCTCACCATAAACTTCTAGGCCATCTTCAAGTTCCTTTTAGAGCACATGGTAATTAAAAAGAAAATTAGAAGACATTTTTACCTCTCATTTTTCACAATCTATGATTATAAAGCAAAAGTCTTTTAAAAAACAGGGGAACACACAAAATACAGAAATCCTAATAAAACTGTTGATATTTCTCTATGTTCACAGAAGGAATATTCACTACCACTTTTCACATGCAATAAAATTATACTATTTTTAAATGTTTCCTTAAAACTATGCTTATTATTTTGCCCTTGAAGTTGGGGTAAATAGGTAAGTGTAAGTGTATTTTCTACAGCACACTGATTTTTCTTAACTTGGAAAAAAGAAGAATTATACCAAATAGAGACAGAAGATAATATATATAAAACAAATAACAAATATGTCTGGTTTAAACTGCACAGTGAATTAGTTAGGTTTGTCCTTGCTAATAAGAGTGAGTGTGTGTGTAGTTGCTCAGTCGTGTCCAGCTCTTTGTGACTCCACAGACTGTAGTCTGCCAGGTTCCTCTGTTCATGGGGTTTCTCAGGCAACAATACTGGAGTGGGTTGCCATTTCTTCCTCCAGGGGATCTTCCTGACCCAGGGATCAAACCCACGTCTTCTGTGTCTCCTGCACTGGCAGGTGAATTTCTCACCACTGAGCCACCTGAGAATTCCTTGTTAATCAAGATCTCCAACGAAAAGGTCTGAATTCTTAAATCTTTTGTCTCCCTAACCAAGGTAAAGCAGTTGAGCTAACCATGTTTCTTGCTCCCTTCCTTTTGATTAGGTGTGGTACGGGTTGGTTCAGTCACATTCCAACTCTTTGCAACCCCATGGACTGTAGCTCACCAGGCTCCTCTGTCCATGGAATTTTCCAGGCAAGAATACTGGATTGGGTTGCCATTTCCTCCTCCAGGGGATCTTCCCAACCCAGAGACTGAACCCACGTCCCTTGCTTCTCCTGCATTGGCAGGAGGATTCTTTACCACTGTACCACCTGGGAAGCCTAATTAGGTGTTGGTAGGAAATAAATCCTTGCCCTGACTTAATCACCTTGGAGAAGATCGACAGGAACACACAGTGCAAACACTTTTAGAGGACTGACCCTTGACAAACGGTGGGATGTCTTTGTTTTAGAGGCATTTTATTGAGACAAGGCAAAACAATTAGATGTTCAGAAGCAGCGTACAATGAAAGAGATGTCAAACCTGTTGCTTTATCATGTATTCCCCCTTCTTTACAATTAAAGCAAACAAGCAAACCCAACTTTCTGCTTTAAGGGAAGAGTCAGAAAAATAAGCCAATACATTTCCGCTCTTCATAACAGAAACAGCTACCAGAAATCTAACTGTAATAAGAGAAATTGAATGTTGGCTTACATATATTCATTAAAAAGACAACAGACCATCAGACTACAAGAGGATAACTCCATCTGTCTTAATCTGATACTCTTGTGTTTTCACTCATAGGTATCACCAAGTTGGTAAGTTCCAGCACTGGAGCTTATTCATATTCCTCATTATTCACTGCTCATGTTTGCCTTAAGCAGAGAGTAACTCGGAGGCTGATGTTTCTCTCCGCTTTAGTCTGTAAGCTGTGTACTATCTGTGGCATCTGTCTGACGCTCAGGCCATAACTTCAGGAGTTGAACTATAGATGGAATCTGAATTCTCTGAAGCAATTTCTTCTATCTCTTCTTCTGTTCGCTCTGAAAAATGGATCCTCAGCTTTGCCAGCTCACTACTATCTTCAGGAAGCACATCTTTCCAAAGACCATAGGTTTTCCTACCATAATCTGCCACAGTCTCTACGTTCCATCTTCAGAACCACTGGCACAGAGTTCTCCATCAGACCTAAACCTGATACAGTGAATGGGACCAAAGTGTCCTTTGTAGGATTATAATTCATCTTCACTATTATAATCATATTTATAAGGTTTAAAACCTTCACTTGCTGCTACAAGAAATTCTCAGGGCAAAGAGATGCAGAATTGATGGTTGCAGGAGCTTCAAACGATTTGAGTCCAAACTTACTGCACTATGAAAAGCAACAGATGGTCCATACGTTATTACCAGGCATTCCCTTAGGAATACATCCCACACTACTAAAGACGTCAAAACTTAGAGATTTCACCTCTGTCATAGTCGTGTGATCCCAGAGTAGAACAGTTTTATCACCAGCTGAAAGGATCTGTTTATCACCAAGGAGCCTTTTTAATGTCAGAGGTATGACCATTGATTTCCTTAGGTTCTGTCTGGAAGACCGTCTTGTCATCGTCCTTGGACCTGAAGAACATGGACACAAACAGCACCCTGCAGGCATCCTGAATGCTGAACACCAGCCTGCTGGACACGAACAGCGCCCTGCAGGCATCCTCAATGCTGAACACTGAACACCAGGCTGCTGGACACGAACAGCACCTGCAGGCATCCTGAATGCTGATGCTGAACACCGGCCTGCTGCATCACATGGCTGCCAGTGCACCAGCCAGCTCAGTTACCCTCCGGGGCTCAAGGGGCTCGGTGCTCACTGGCCCTGCCAGTTCCATCTCCACCTTCCCAGTCACTGCCTCCAAGCCCAAAGGGTAGGATTTCTGCAGTGCATACTTCTTGTTGATGTAATGCTCTCAGATCCAAGTCAACTCTTTACGACTTCTCCCAGGACACTTGCAAATGTGTTGCCCGGTATCAGTCAAGTCATAGTTTAAAACAGTCATTATATAGCCAATCATGATTATCCTGAGAGAGAAAGAACTGGTAGAGGACAGAGGAAGGGTGGTAATAAATTAGATTTGATACCTCTACTTACTTCTTTGTACATTACATACTATGGCTTCTTTCCTTTTTATGTTCATTAGTCTCTTTAAGGGTTTCTTTCCCTTCTCTGTAAGTGCCTAGTACTATGAATGTGCAATTCAGCTGAACATAAGACTAGGCTGGGAAGGATTTTTTTTAACTATAAGTTATTGATTTTTTGAGTAAGTGATATTCGGAAGTTTTTCAAAGGTATATAGCAAAAACTAAGTCTCCAGTCCACTCCCATTTCTCAGCTGACCAGGAGAGCACCTCCTTGGAGGTAAACACTATTAGTAGTTTCGTGTGGAAACCATCACCAGCAGATTCTTCTGTGAAACTTGCCAGAAACTGTCAAAACTTGAATATACATCATCCTTTAGCATAATAGATTACATCTGTTGTATCTTTTAATGCGTTAATACGGAGATATTTCCAAATCAGTACATGAAACATAGTTGAGTTTTGCTTTGTGATCCTTAGAATCTTTTAGTAAATTAGTTTAGCCCATCAGCTGACATATCAGACACACTGCCCTAATATCTTTCTTATGCTATCTTCTCTATATACTCCCACCATAAGTAAGGAAGCAACTGACGTTTATTTCTACTTCCACTCTCTTCCATCTCCAATCCATTTTAGTTATCTTATGTTTTCCTAAGAGTTTATGTTTTCAAATGTATTATATGATTTAATTTTCTCAGAGTAGATTTTGCAGATGACACTTTCATAGTGCAAACTCTATTTTTCACAAATTGGTAGCTGGACCCAGAGGCTTGATCAGACTCATGCTCCACCCCTTTAACAAAGCTACTGGTGATGTCATATTCTAAAAAGAATACATAATGTCTGGCTGTCTCTATGTTGGTGCTGTTATCGTAGCCATTATTGATCAATGCCTGTTTACTATTTATTGAGAGTTTTAATATAGTGATATTCTAATCTATCGATTCTTTTTTATTATTTAGTTGGAATATTTTATAGATATATGGTCCCCTCATCTGTTATTTAGTTACCCAGCCCTACCAGTTCATTCAGGAAAGCCAAGATAAGTGACTGGCTTTTTGTCTTTGTTTACCATTTTTTAAGAAAATTAATTAGTTCTCCATTATCTTCCATGATAACCAATTAGTTTTTAACATCATATGAACTCACGAAATTAAATATATTGGACGGGCTTCAGTTCAGTTCTGTTCAGTTCAGTCACTCAGTCATGTCCAACTCTTTGCGATCCCATGAATCACAGCACGCCAGGCCTCCCTGTCCATTACCAACTCCCAGAGTTTACCCAAACTCATGTGCATCGAGTCAGTGATGCCATCCATCTCATCCTCTGTCGTCCCCTTCTCCTCCTGCCCCCAATCCCTCCCAGCATCAGGGTCTTTTCCAATGAGTGAAGTCTTCACATGAGGTGGCCAAAATATTGGAGTTTCAGCTTCAGCATCAGTCCTTCCAGTGAACACCCAGGACTGGTCTCCTTTAGGATGGACTGGTGGATCTCCTTGCAGTCCAAGGGACTCTCAAGAGTCTTCTCCAACACCACAGTTCAAAAGCATCAATTCAAAAGCAGGGTGACAATATACAGCTTTGACATACTCCTTTTCCTATTTTTAGGCAGTAAAAAATAAATCTACTTGACTTTATTACTAATCTTTTTCACTCTCCTCTTTCACTTTTTTTCACAATTATTTTTATTGTTAATATATAATTAATACAATATATATTTTTAATATTGTATCTTTGACCTTAATAAATTCACCCTGCTTATTTAACTTATATGCAGAGTACATCATGAGAAACGCTGGGCTGGAAGAAACACAAGCTGGAATCAAGATTGCTGGGAGAAATATCAATAACCTCAGATATGCAGATGACACCACCCTTATGGCAGAAAGTGAAGAGGAACTAAAAAGCCTCTTGATGAAAGTGAAAGAAGAGAGTGAAAAAGTTGGCTTAAAGCTCAACATTCAGAAAACGAAGATCATGGCATCTGGTTCCATCACTTCATGGGAAATAGATGGGGAAACAATGGAAACAGTGTCAGACTTTATTCTTTTTGTTTTTTATTGTTTTTAAATAACAAAAATTCATTTCTTTGATATAGGGATATTCAGATTTTCTATTTCATCTTGTCTCAATTGGGTAATTCATGTCTTTTGAGGAATTTTTCCATTCCATTAAGTTGTCAAATGATAGGCACAGTTGTTCATAAAATTTTCTTATTGTCCTTTTAACATCTGTAAGATGATAATGATATAATCTCTTTCCTGACTTTGGTATTTGTGTCCTCTTTTTTCCTAATTAACTAGCTAATGGTTCATCAATTTTGGGATCTTGCAATCAATACTGGCTTTCTTAATTGTTGCTATTTTATTAATGTCTATTCTTGATTTTATCAGTTCTTGTCTCTTACTATTTTGACTTTACTATTTTCTCCTACTATCTTGTCATTCCTTTTTCTTTTTTAAAAAATTGATTTATTTATTATAATTGGAGGCTAATTACAATACTGTAGTGGGTTTTGCCATACACTGACATGAGTCAGCCATGGGTGTACACATGTCACCCCTGTCCCAAACCCGCCTCCCACCTCCTTCACCATTCTATCCCTCTGGGTTGTCTCAGTGCACCGGCTTTGAGTGCCCTGTTTCACGCACCAAACTTGGACTGGTCATCTATCTCACATATGGTAATATACATGTTTCAACACTATTCTCTCAAATCATCTGACCCTCGCCTTCTCCCACAGAGTCCAAAAATCTGTTCTCTATATCTCTTTTGCTGTCCCTTTTGTGTCTTGCATATAGTGTCATTGTTATCGTTCTAAATTCTATATATATGCATTAATATACTGTATTGGTATTTTTCTGACTTACTTCACTCTGAATAATAGGCTCCAGTTTCATCCACCTCATTAGAACTGACTCAAATGCCTTTTTAATAGCTGAGTAATATTCCATTGTGTATATGTACCACAACTTTATCCATTCGTCTGCCAAGGCACATCTAGGTTGGTTCCATGTCCTAGCTATTGTAAACAGTGCTGCAATGAACATTGGGATACACGTGTCTCCTTCAATTCTGGTTTCCTTGGTGTATATGCTCAGCAGCAGGATTGCTGGGTGGTCTGGCAGTTCTATTTCCAGGTTTTTAATGACCCTCCACATTGTTCTTCATAATGGCCATTCTAGTTTACATTCCCACCAACAGTGTAAGAGGGTTCTCTTTTCTCCACCCTTCTCCAGCATTTATTGTTTGTAGACTTTTTGATAGCAGCCATTCTGACCAACGTGAGATGGTACCTCACTGTGGTTTTGATTTGCATTTCTCTGATAATGAGTGATGTTGAGCATCTTTTCATGTGTTTGTTAGCCATCTGTATGTCTTCTTTGGAGAAATGTCTGTTTAGTTCTTTGGCCCATTTTTTGATTGGGTTGTTTACTTTTCTGATATTGAGCTGTAGGAGTTGCTTGTGTATTTTTAAGATTAATTCTTTATCAGTTGCTTCATTTGCTATAATTTTCTCCCATTCTGAAGGCTGTCTTTTCACCTTGTTTATAGTTTCCTTTGTTGTGTAAAAGCTTTTAAGTTTAATTAGGTCCTATTTGTTTATTTTTGCTTTTATTTCCATTACTCTGGGTCATAGAGGATCCTACTGTGATTTATGTCAGAGAGTGTTCTGCCTATGTTTTCCTTCAGGAGTTTTATAGTTTCTGGTCTTACATTTAGATCTTTAATCCATTTTGAGTTTATTTTTGTGTATAGTGATAGAAAGTGTTCTAGTTTCATTCTTTTACAGGTGGTTGACCAGTTTTTCCAGCACCACTTGTTAAAGAGATGGTCTTTTCTCCATTGTATATTTTTGCCTCCTTTGTCAAAGATCAGGTGTCCATAGGTACATGGATTTATCTCTGGGCTTTCTATTTTGTTCCATTGATCTATATTTCTGTCTGTGTGCAGTACACCATACTGTCTTGATGACTGTAACTTTGTAGCATAGTCTGAAGTCAGGCAGGTTGATTCCTCCAGTTCCATTCTTCTTTCTCAAGATTGCTTTGACTATTTGAGGTTTTCTGTGTCTCCATACAAATTGTGAAATTATTTGTTATAGTTCAAAAAATACTGTTGGTCGCTTGATACGGATTACATTGAATCTATAGATTGCTCTGGGTAGCATATTCATTGTCACTATATTGATTCTTCCAACCCACGAACATGGTATATTTCTCCATCTATTTGTGTCATCTTTGATTTCTTTCATCAGTGTTTTATAGTTTTCTCTATAGAGGTCTTTTGTTTCTTTAGGCAAATTTATTCCTAAGTATTTTATTATTTTTGTCACAATGGTGAAGGGGATTATTTCCTTAATTTCCCTTTCTGTGTTCTCACTGTTAGTGTATAGGAATGCAAGGGATTTCTGTGTATTAATTTTATATCCTGCAACTTTAGTATACTCATTGATTAGCTCTAGTAATTTTCTGGTAGTGTCTTTAGGGTTTTCTACGTGGACATTCCTCCTCCTTTTTCTGACTTATTCAGGTAGACCTTTAGGTCAATGATAATTTTATACCTATCTTTTCTTCTAATTTAGGAATTTTATTTTAATTTAGGCATCTTAAAGCTATAAATTTCCCTTTGAGCACTACTTCAGCTGCATCTCACAATTTTGATATATTTCAATAGCATTCAATGGAAAATACTTTCAAATTTCCCTTATTCTATCTTTAATAAACTGTTTAGCTATATTCAATATTTTACCAACAATAGAAAAGAATATGAAAAAGAATATATATATATATGTTTGAATAACTTCGCTATACACCAGAAACTAACACAACATTGCAAATCAACTATACTTCAATTTAAAGCAGAAAGTTATTTGCAAGAGAACTATTTAATTCCCAAGTTTTCTGGAGGGTTAATACTTAGGGAACTCATTGTATTGATCTGTAATTTAATTCCATCTTAAAGAACATACTTTAAGATTTCAGTATTTTGAAATTTGTTTAGACTTATTCTATAACCAACTACATGGTCTGTCTTGGTAAATGTATCTTCCATGTGTACTTGAATACAATGTGTATTCTGCAGTTGCTGGGTACAGTGTTCTATAAAAGTCAAACAGATCAAGATGATAGAGAGTATGGCTCAGATTTTCCATATCCTTATTCATTTTTTTGACTATTTTATCAATTGCCAGAAAGAGAAAATCCTTATAATTGTGGAAGTTAATTCATAATTAATTCTGTTAATTTTTAGATCATTTATCTTAAAGCATTATTAGGTGAATATACATTTGACCATGGTGTCTTCCTGATAAACCCTTTATCCTTACAAAACGTTTCTCTGTCTCTGATAATAACACACTTTACCTTGGTCTCCTTTACCTGATTTTTTTGAGTCTTTTTAGTTCTTTTATGCTTATTATATATATATATCTTTTTCATCTTTTACTGTCAACCAATTTATGTCTTCCTACTAACAGTATATTTCATATGCATAGCATTTAGTTGCATTATGCTTTTTCATTATATCTTATAACTTCATTAATTTTAATATATACTCTATTATATTTATAAAATTATTAATATAAGTGGATTTACAGATACCATTCTTTAAATTGAAGTACAGTTGCTTTACAATGTTGTGTTGGTTTCAGGTGTATAGCAAAATGGTTCATTTCACATATACATATATATTTTCTTCAGATTCTTTTCCTCTTCAGGTAATTACAAGATACTGAATACAGTTCCCTGTGCTATACAGTATATCCTTGTTGTTTACTTATTTCTTATATATTAGTATGCATCTGTTAATCCCAGATATATCCCTCTTTCCCTTTCCCCTTTGGTAACCACAGATTTTCTATGTCTGTGAGTCTGTTTCTGTTTTGTAAAGAAGTTCACTTATGTCTTAAGATTTCACATAGAAGTGTTATATTTGTCTCTGACTGACTTCACTTGGTATGATAATCCCTAGGACTATCCACATTGCAGGAAATGGCATTATTTTATTCATTTTATGGCTGAGTAATTCCATTATGTGTATATATACACACCACATCTTCTTTATCTATTCATTTGTTGACGGACACTTGGGCTGCTTCCACGTCTTGGCTATTGTAAATAGAGTTGCAAAGAACACTGGGGTGTGTGTATCTTTTTGAATTATGATTTTCTCTGGATATATGCCTAGCAGTGGGATTGCTGGATCATATGGCAGCTCTATTTTTAGTTTTCCAAGGAACATCCATACTGTTTCTCCATTGTGGTTGCACCAATTTACATTTCCACCAACAGCGCAGAAAGGCTCCCTTTCCTCCACACCCTCTCCAGCATTTATTATTTGTAGATTTTTTGATGATGGCCATTCTGACTGGTGTGAGGTCATGCCTCATTGCATTTGCATTTCTCTATTAATCAGTGCTGTTGAGCATCTTTCAAGTGCCTGTTGGCCCTCTGTATGTTTCTGAAGAAATATCTGTTTAAGTCTCCTGCCCATTTTTTGATTGGGTTGTTTTTTATATTGCGCTGCATGAGTTGTTTGTATATTTTGGAAATTGAGCCCTTGCTGCTCATACTGTTTGCAAATATTTTATCCTATACAGCTACCACTTTTTGCTATTTAATTTCTGTTGATTCCATCTGTATTTTGTTTCTCTCAAAATTTGTTCCTTTGTTGTCTTTCAAGCAAGAAAGCTGAACAGTAAACCCAGTCTTCCCTTGACTTTATTGAGTATTTTCATACAATTCCATTTTAATGTATCTAAAGGCGATGGTACCCCACTCCAGTACTCTTGCCTGAGCAACTTCACTTTCACTTTCATGCATTGGAGAAGGAAATGGCAACCCACTCCAGTGTTCTTGCCTGGAGAATCCCAGGGATGGAGGAGCCTGGTGGGCTGCAGTCCATGGAGTCACATAGAGTCGGACTCGACTGAGCGACTGAACTGAACTGATTGCCCCTCCACTCATTATGTTATGATTTTCACAGGTACTAAATCTGTATGTTACAAACCCGGTTATACAATGTTGTAATTTTTGCTTTAAACGGTCACAGACTTAATTGGTTGAAAGTCTTTTATATACCCACACATTTTACATAAGATTTCCTCTGTATTCATTTTGAGGGCTTTTCTGGTCTTCTTAAATCTGTAAACTCATAAAATTTATGAAATTCATATTTTTTTTACCATCTTTCTTTCCTCACAATTATACATTTTAGACCATTTGGTACTGTCCTACAGGTCTCTCCAATCCTGCGTTTGTTTTTCTCTCCGGCCATGCTGCAGTTTGTGGTATCTCAGTTCCCCAGCCAGGGATCAAACCCAAGTCACAGCAGAACTGCCAAATTCTATATACTATGCCAGCAGGGAACCCCCAGATTCCGTTTTTATTTATTTTATTTTTGGCTGCACTGGGTCTTCGCTGCTGTGCATGGGCTCTCTTGGGTTGTAGCAAGCGGGTGCTACAATCTAGTTGTGCTGCACAGGCTTCTCGTTGAGGTGACTTCTCTTGCTGCAGAGCATGGGCTCTAGGGCTTCCACAGTTAAGCTTAGTTGCCCCCCAACAAGAGGAATCTTCCTGAAGCAGGGATCAAACCTGTGTCCCCTGTACTGGCAGGCTGATTCTTAATGGCTGAACCACCACAAAAGTCCCCAGGTTCTGCTTAAAAAAATTTTTTTTTCATTTATTTTCTCTCTGTTCTTCAGATTGGATCATTTCTACCAATTTGTCTTGGGGTTTACTGATGCTTTCTTCTGCCATTTCCAATTTGTTCTTAAGATACTGTAGTGAAATTACTTCAGATATTTTATTTTCAGCTCTAGAAAATTATTTGGCTTTACAGTTTCTTTTTCTCCACTGAGGTTTCTTATCCATTTGTTCAATATGAATACATATTGCATTATACTCTTTTTAATGTGGTTTTAAGAATTCCTTTAAAATCTTTTTGCTAACTTCAACATCTGCATCACCTCAGTATCAATTTCTATCGATTACTTTTTCTCTTCACCAAGGGGCACATTTTCTTGTTTATTCAGTAATTTTTGCTTGTATCTGGGACATCATAATAGGTAAGCTGTAGACTGTGGAATCTTTTATGCTTCTTCTGAGAGTACTGCTTTTTGCTTAACTTTAATAGGGAGTTAACCTGACTAACCTTAAACTCGAAACTCTGACCGTTTTGGGCCACAGCTGAAAGAGATTCAGTTCTTTCAGCCTTACTAGGCTTCTGTGAGTCTGCCCCAGGCATGTGTAATTCAAGAATCAGTCAGAGATTTGAGCAGAATTTACGTGCAGAATTGGACGCTCCCTCTCTATCCCATGACTTCTTGCCTCATCTTCCAACTGCTTGTCTTCCTTGGTTGCTCAGACGGTAAAGAATCTGCCTCCAATGCAGGAGACCAGAGTTTGATCCCTGGATGGGGAAGATCCCCCGGAGAAGGGAATGGCAACCCACTCTAGGATTCTAGCCTGGGAAATACCATGGACAAACGAATCTGGCAGGTTACAGTCCATGGGGTCGCAGTGACTTGTTTCGTCATTTCTCAACTGCTTATGTAGCTCCAAATCAGAGGCAGGTAAAACTTTTTATTTCTATCCAGTTATCAATTCCAAACTATGTATGGGGCCCGACACTGGGCCAAACTCCACGCAAATAAAAAAGGTACTATTCTCTCCTCTCTAGGTGCTGACTCCTTTCCAATTTCTGCCTGCTTTTGAACCATTTCTAGTACCTTCAGAGAGTAATTTTGTATATTTTGTCCAGAATTTATAATAATTATCATCAGGATTGTTCCAATGTAGGCTACTCAGACATATTACCTTAATTTATTTGCATGCCTAAGTTTCTCACTAGATTTCAAAAATCTTAGTGACAGAGCCTTTCATACCTGGATACCCAGTGCCTCCCTCATTTCCTTTTGACTTTCACAATATACCTCATTTTTATCTACTGGTTTTCTTAGGGCATCAGCTGTTCTATATTTTTGTTCTTGTAATGTTTGAAGTTTAGGCTTCATTTCTGAAATTTTTTTTCTTTTATTTATAATTCTTTCCTGAGTACTTTTCAGAGTACCCTTCACTGTATGCCCAAAATTGTATAATTCAGATTTATGCTGTTCTTTCATGTTTTGTATCACTTTATATTTTTGAAAAAGGTTTCAGTTTTTATCTATATTAGGGACATGCTCCTATTATCAGTGGATATGCTCTTCTGTTACTTAATCTCTTTTTTAATTCAAACAACAATGCAATTTGACCCAGATCCTCTTCTGCTGCATATTTTACATGAAATTCATTTTCCTGACTTGTAGGACATCATTCTGGATTACTTTCTGATTCACAGAGCTCCTCCTTCCATCGTTTTTGTAAATTGCTTAAAAATACAGTAGGTTAATTTTGAAATTTCTTGGCTCTTTTCCCTTAATACTACTTACACCTAAGACTCCTCTTTTCGTATCCTGCTCAATTTTTCATTAGCGTCTATAAGGGAGCTCCGGCTGGCCAGTTTCAAGAATTCACAGGAGCTATGATGCTCCAGCCCCATTCAACTCTTACTATGAAGCATTTTCTGCTACTAGGTCAAAATAACACACAATTTCAGTTACAGTTTTCGAAATGGCTTGCTGTACATTCTAGTGGATGAAGTAAAGTAAAGTGAAAGTTGCTTTGTTGTGTCTGACTCTGCAATTCCTTGGACTACACGATCCATGGAACTCTCCAGGCCAGAAGTGAGTACCTGATGACTATTTTGTAGTTCTTCTGTCTCATAGATCCATTAGCGCTCCTGTTTTCTCCTGGCACAGACACTGATATCATGAGGCTTTTGTAGCGGCTACTGATTACTCTCCAGCAATTATTTGCAGAGATATATTACCTAATTTTGTTATCAATACTGTCTTTGGATTTTCTATTTTGCCATCTAGTTCTCTATGTGGCTTCTAGCTCTCTATGGGCTTCCCTAGTGGTTCAGATGGTAAAGCGTCTGCCTGCAATGTGGGAGACCTGGGTTCGATCCCTGGGTCTAGGTGGGGAAGATTCCCTGGAGAAGGAAATACAACCCACTCCAGTACTCTTGCCTGGAAAATCCCATGGAGGGGGGAGTCTGGTAGGCTACAGTCCATGGGATCGCAAAGAGTCAGACATGATTGAGCAACTTCATTCACTCACTCTCTATAACTGGCACTTCAGGAAGATCCAAAACCTATGCTGCCTCTGCACTATCTTCCTTCAATTAGCAATTTAACAAAAGATCCTGAAAGAAGGGCAGACTGTTGTCCAAGTATCTCAAGAGGACAAATCACAAGGTAGTTTTTATATCATGTTGGATAAATAAAGGTTTAGTATTTCTACAAAATAAAGATTAAATTAAATCTATACTTATTATATATGTTTAATAATAATCTTGAATTTCTGCAGAAGTTTGTTTACTAAGAAAGGCAAAGAGCTTTCCTGTAACATTAAAAGGTTTGTTTTACAGACTCACAGACTTGGAGAACAAACTTATGATTACCAGGGGCAAAAGGTGTGACTGGGGTGGGGGGAGGAATAGATTGGGAGTTTGGGATTGACATGTACACACTGCTGTATTTAAAATAAATAACCAACAAGGACCTACTGTACAGCACAGGAAACTCTGCTCAATATTCTGTTATAACCTAGATGGGAAAAGAATTTGAAAAAGAACAGATACATATATATATATATATATATAAAAAACTGAATCACTTTGCTGTACACCTGAAATCAAAACAACATTGTTAATCAACTATACTCCAATATAAAATAAAATAAACAGAAAATCCTATTTAAAAAAGGTTTGCTTTAATTTCTACAAAATTGTTGACTTGTAACCTTAATTCCATGAATCTTTAATACAGGAAGCTACTTTTGCTAAAACGTTCATGGTAGGAAACTATTCACTTTGAGTTGTGAACCTGGCATAAGAAGTTTATTTTTCCCCATAAATTTTCTAGTAATTAAGTCATATGCTATTACTTTACTACTCTATTTTACACTTTATTCTGTAATTTCATTATTAGATAAGTGACTTGATTTGTTAATCCAAAAGATATCAAGACTGTTTAAGCTTTCTCTCATGGGCCTATCTGAAATAAACTTTGAGGCTTTAAAGGAGTCATTGCTTTCATTCATAATGTGAAATTAAATTTTCTGCATTAAAGAAAGCTGAGCACCAAAGAATTGATGCTTTTGAACTGTGGTGTTGGAGAAGACTCTTGAGAGTCCCTTGGACTGCAAGGAGATCCAACCAGTCCATCCTGAAGGAAATCAGTCCTGAATATTCACTGGAAGGACTGATGCTGAAGCTGAAACTCCCAATACTTTGGCCACCTGATGCGAAGAGCTGACTCATTTGAAAAGACCTTGATGCTGGGAAAGACTGAGGGCAGGAGGAGAAGGGGATGACAGAGGATGAGACGGTTGGATGGCATCATTGACTCTATGGACATGAGTTTGGATGAACTCCGGGAGTTGGTGAAGGACAGGGAGGCCTGGCATGCTGCGGTCCATGGGGTCGCAAAGAGTCAGACACGACTGAGTGACTGAACTGAACTGAACTTGAGGGGTGATGTGTGTCTTTTCTAAAAAAGTTTTCTTCTTTTTCTTCTACTATGAGTTTTAACATTTACCAAACAATTACTATGCGGCAGGCAACGTTCTAATTATTTTAAGCCATTTAAACTTCTTTACAAAACTTTGTCAAGTAGATAACATTATATACATCATCTGTAAAATAGCACACAGATTTGATCTATCAATCATTACACTATATAGTATCTCAAACAAACTTGTTTATATGTACAAATATATGATAATGTTCAGACACAGTAGTTAAGAGTTAGGATACTGAAGTCTGAAGCTAGGCTGCCAGGATTTCAAATCCTGGCTCCACTCATTACTGGCTACCTATTTGGTAGGCAAGTTACTTTTCTATGCCTCAGTCTGTTGTGAAAACAAATGGACTACTATAAGAAAGGCATTCTGAATATAGCCCACCACACCTACCCCTTTTTTAAAATTAGGCATATGGCAGTATCTGAATTATCATTCTGCAATGTGATTTTTTTTCACCTAACATGATAGGTTCCAAAAATGATCCATGTGACATGAGTGAGCTAAATCTTGGTTGTTTATTTTTTCTACTACATATTACTCCATTATCTCAATTTATTTATCCATTCTATTGATAGACATTCAATTTATTCCCAGTTTTTAACCATGCTGCAATGTATGTATCATATGTTTGTCTTCATGTGCACATGTTTAAGAGTTTCTCTAAAGTGCATCTATAGAAGTGGAACTCCAGAATTATCAGGGGTACATTTTGTCAAGTAAAGTCATATTGCCAAAGAGGTTCTGTCCCACAAGCATCGCATGAGGTATCCTGTTTCTCCATATCCCCACCGACACTTGGTATTATCAAACATGACAAACAAATTAACTCTCATTCTAATTATATAACAATAGTGGCAAAGATATTCTTTCTATGCATAATCAAGTATCTATTAAAAACCATATTCTTAACTCTTTGAGTAAAAAAGCAGCCACCAAAATGCAAAACAAAATGTTTAAGTTCTAGAGCACAGACTTGGAGGATCCAAGGAGTAGCAACAAAATTTTCATCAAGGATGAGAAACATATGCAAGCCATAAAAAACCATGATTGGTGAAAAGAAGAACACTCACCTCAAACTCTCTAAGCAATTTAGAAATAAGCAAACCCTCTGGAAACTTGGATACAACCTAATAAATAAAAAGTGAAATACAATATAAACAGACACAATGGGAATGCTGGGTGGCAAAACATCAAAATAAGAAAGTATAAATTTACATAGCAACAAAGGCAAAAATGACATTATTAAGTGAATGAATTAAAAGGCACAGTAATTTTTTAAAGTCACCTTCTAGTTTTAAAAAAGTTGTAACAACCAAAAAAGGCAGTGAATTCAAACATTTCCAGAGTTGAGAAATCATTCCTGCATAAAACAGCACTGCCATGACTGATCAGAAATTCCTAGAGTTCTTTAGCTCAGCTAACATATTTAGTCTTAGCTCATGTAAAATAAATATTCTATGGCATAATTTCAAGCATTTTAAAGGGCAGAAAAGAATACAATGGACACTATAGAAAACACTGGAAAACACAGTTAAGCAAAGATACTGGCCATTGTTGTCCGCATGCACACAAAAATATCTTTAATATGAAAATCAGGTCATTGCTTCTCTCGATTTTTAATATCGTCTCGTAGACCTCTTTCCATACCAGTAAATATGGATCAACATGTTTACTAGTGAAACTGAACTGGAGACTGTGGGGCTCTTGGGCACAGAAGTGATTCCACGTCCCCCATTTCTTATAGAAAACAGACTCTGGCCTCCATGACCTTCCCTGAGTTCCAAAGAACAAATCTGAACAGTTGTCAATCCAGGAAGGGACAAGGTAGATGCAGAGTCAAGGGAGGAACAGTCAAGAAACAATAGTGCAGCCTTGAGACAGGGTCCTGGCTTCTTCTCAAGGGATATACATAACAATGTCTTTAAGCTCTTCATAAAATTAAAACTCTTATTTCTGCTTTGTTGATTATGCCAAAGCCTTTGACTGTGTGGATCACAATAAACTGTGGAAAATTCTGAAAGAGATGGGAATACCAGACCACCTGACCTGCCCCTTGAGAAACCTGTATGCAGGTCAGGAAGCAACAGTTAAAACTGGACATGGAACAACAGACTGGTTCCAAATAGGGAAAGGAGTACGTCAAGGCTGTATATTGTCACCCTGTTTATTTAACTAATATGCAGAGTACATCATGAGAAATGCTGGGTTGGATGAAGCACAAGCTGGAATCAAGACTGCCGGGAGAAATATCAATGACCTCAGATATGCAGATGACACCACCCTTATGGCAGAAAGTGCTAAAGAGCCTCTCGATGAAAGTGAAAAAGTTGGCTTAAAACTCAACATTCAGAAAACTAAGATTATAGCATCTGGGCCCATCAATTCATGGCACAGAGATGGGGAAACAGTGGAAACAGTGAGACTTTATTTTGGGGGGCTACAAAATCACTGCAGATGGGGACTGCAGTGAAATTAAAAGATGCTTACTCCTTGGAAGAAAAGTTATGACCAACCTAGACAGCATATTAAAAAGCAGAGACATTACTTTACCAACAAAGGTCCATCTAGTCAAAGCTACAGTTTTTCCAATAGTCATTTTTGGATGTGAGAGTTGGACTATACAGAAAGCTGAGTGCTGAAGAACTGCTTTTGAACTGTGGTGTTGGAGAAGACTCTTGAGAGTCCCTTGGACTGCAAGGAGATCCAACCAGTCCATCCTAAAGGAAATCAGTCCTGAATATTCACGGGAAGGACTGATGCTGAAGCTGAAACTCCAATACTTTGGCCATCTGATACAAAGAACCGATGACTCATTTGAAAAGACCCTGATGCTGGGAAAGATTGAAGGCAGGAGGAGAAGGGGATGTCAGAGGATGAGATGGTTGGAAGGCATCACTGACTCAATGGACATGAGTTTGGGTAAACTCTGGGAGTTGGTGATGGACAGGAAGGCCTGGTGTGCTGCAGTCCATGGGGTCGCAGAGTCAAGACATGACTGAGCGACTGAACTGAACTGAGAATTAAAATTCAATAAATAGAAGGTGTCAGCATTGTTCATACCAGGAAAGACCACCTGAAGCCAAACTAAAAGAACTAGCTGCTGCTAAGTCGCTTCAGTCGTGTCTGACTCTGTGCGACCCCATAGACAGCAGCCCACCAGGCTCCCCCGTCCCCAGGATTCTCCAGGCAAGAACACTGGAGTGGGTTGCCATTTCCTCCTCCAATGCATGAAAGTGAAAGGTGAAAGTGAAGTCGCTCAGTCGTGTCCAACTCTTCGCGACCCCATGGACTGAAGCCTGCGAGGCTCCTCCGTCCATGGGATTTTCCAGGCAAGAGTACTGGAGTGGGGTGCCATTGCCTTCTGAGAAGCTCATTAAGAAGATTAACCGAGATTAAAGGAAGAGCAGGACCTTCACACACCCCTATCTTATCAGCAACCCCACCCTTGCAGCACCGCCTCAAGACTCCTCACCAAACTCCCTGGGTTGGGACACAGTTTCCAAGGCAAAGGGCCACACTGTCTCCCTTTGCCTGGAAAAGCCATAAAGCTGTTCTTTTCTACTTCACCCAAAACTCTGTCTGAGGTTTGATTTGGCACCAGTATACAGAGGCTGAGCTTTTGGCATCACTAGCTATAGTTTTTTCAAATACTCAATATAATTAAATTTATTTAATCAATTATTTATGGTTATTTCCCATCTCTCATCATCACAAATACCACATAATTATCTTCATATTTGCATTCTGCACACTTATACAAATATTTTTAGGATAAATTCCTACAAGTGGACTTATTCTATCCCTGCTGCTGCTAAGTTGCTTCAGTCATGTCCGACCCTGTGTGACCCCATAGACGGCAGCCCACCAGGCTCCCCCATCCCTGGGATTCTCCAGGCAAGAACACTGGAGTGGGTTGCCATTTCCCTCTCCAATGCATGAAAGTAAAAAGTGAAAGTGAATTCGCTCAGTCGTGTCTGACTCTTCACGACCCCATGGACTGCAGCCTACCAGGCTCCTCCGTCCATGGGATTTTCCAGGCAAAAGTACTGGAGTGGGGAGCCATTGCCTTCTCCTATTCTATCCCAGTAAGGTATAAAAAGCTTTATGTTTTCCTAGACTTTTTCAGATACTATATATCTTATTAAAAATTCTAACTCAAGTGTCAGAAAAATATAAAGTAAAAATTATTTCAAAATCCTGTGACCCAGAGATAGTTATTTGTTGCATTTCAAAAAACATCCTTTCAGAAACCTTTCTATGCCCCCAACACACTCATGTTATTCATGATTTTACATGAAAAGACAATACTAAACATATTATTCTATAAATCCTGTTTTTAATGTCCAACAATATGTCAAGAAGATACTTCCTTGTAAATTAATCAAGATAATATGGAAACTTTATGAGCTGCATGATACTCCCTAGTTGAGTGGATAATGTAAGCAATCCTTTTTCAATGAACACTTAACCTTTGTCTAATCTTTTGTTACCATAAAAAGCCATATTGGACATCCTTAAATAAATTGTTGGACACTTAGTCAAATGTCGAAACAAAACAACAGGGCCTGAATGCACCAAGGTTTTTGCATTTCTAATAAAATCACAACAGCTGAAACAGAATAAAATAAGGCAGTAAAAGCTGTAATGACACTCTGACCATTCAAATCACAATTAACAGCGCCCACCAAAATTTTGGGCTTCCCTCCTAGCTCAGTTGGTAAAGAGTCCACCTGCAATGCAGGAGACCCAGGTTTGATTGCTGGGTCGGGAAGATCCCGTGGAGCAGGAAATGGCAACCCACTCTAGTATCCTTGCCTGGTGAATGCCATGGACAGAAGAGCCTGGCAGGCTATAGTCTATGGGGTCACAGAGTCAGACACGACTGAGCTACGCACCCACCAAAATTTTAAGTTTACATACCCTTTGGCCCAATACGAAACTGCTAAGGAACTTTCACAAACTAATAAGGAAAAACAATAAATTAGGCCAAGGACATGAACAGGCAATTCACATAAGAAATATAAATGGCTAGGAAGCACACAAAAAGATGCACAATGTAAAAAATCAAGAGGTATTAAGTTGAAACAAGATGATTAGATAGTGTCATTTCATTGTCAGTGGGAATGTAAATTTGATCAAACCTCTTGGAGGGCAATTTAGCAGTATTTTTCAAAACCTAAAATATTCAATACCTTTGGCAACCTCTACTTCTAGGTAAATGTTCAAGGACATTAACTACAGCATTTTTTAATAACCAAGCCTAGAAATAACCCCAAATGTTAACTGATAACAGATCATACAAGTGAAATACGGTATATCAACACAATGGGATACCATGCACTATTTAGAATAATATTTGACATACATACATATAAACTTGGTATTGTAAAGACTTTGAACTGTGAACAACAATTTAAGGGGAAGAAAAGAGAATTTATGGAGGAATTACAGTTTCTTAATAATTAATTAAAACTTTTAATTAATTCTTTTCTTATCTTAAAAGATTAGCCACTCCATTTGCAGTATATATGAAAAGATCAAGAATAAATATAAAACTAAAATACTTGTAAGCAAGTAAAATTAATCATAAATGATACCTAAATGTATGATCAATTATTTCCATCCATTTCCCCAAAATGAAAAATACTTACAAATTTTATCTTATGTTTTAGTTCTGGATTAATAGTCCCTCCAGGTCCAATTTGTGCAATAACTGATTTGAAGGTATTCTCCAACTATGAAAAAAGGGGGGAAAATTTCAAATTATAGTCAAAAAAATTTTTTTTAAGTCAAAGATAAATCTGAACAGTAAATAAAGGAAATACCTATCGAAGAAAGCATGTTTCAACCAAATAGACTATTGTTATTAAGAAACACTGTAACATTTCATACTCTATAAAATACATTCAGAGAGGTGGACTCATTATAAGACTAAACATTGACATTTCCCAGGATAATTAGCATTCTCCTTAACCATTAGGTTTAGAATCTTCAAATACAAAATCCCACACTCTTACCCAGGAAAGATTTTTGTTACTAATTTTTTTAATAAAATTATTCAGTGTTTATTAAATGCATTAATGCAGGGAAGAGATGGGATGAATGAAGGTCCCTGGGAGCCAGAGTAGTGGCGGAAGGTCTTGCCCTAAAAAGCAGGAAGGTGAGCTCTTCCCCTGTCACAAAAATGGAGGAGGAAAGGACCAGTATGGATTCAGAAAGGCTCTGTAAACGTAGGGTCAGGCAGATGGAGAAAGTCACTACCTGATAGCTTCAGCATTCCCTTTTTGAGTTCAGAAGTAAGGCCTACTCAACAGCATAAAAGGGAAGGGAGCTCAGATAGTTGAGAAAGTAGAAAAATAAAGCTGAGGAAATAATGGATGGTTATTTAAACTCATCAGGTAGGGAGTAAAGATAGGTGAGGCCTGAGTTAAGACAGTAGGGGTCAGAGGATTTTAGCAGAAAAAAGTCAATGGTATAGAGAGGTCCCAATATGGTAAAAAAAAAAAAAAAAAAAGTAAAAAAAGATAATGCATGGGAATAACTGAAAAAATAAGCTCGAAGCACAGGAGGTTAGGAGTAGAGAGTATCGTAGAGCATAACCAGACACCAAGGTCCAGTGAAGAGCCATGGAGTGGAGATCTGTAACAGGTTGAAAGATCATGAAAAAAGAAAAAAAAAAAGAAAGCCCACGGAGTTATATTTAAAGCTGCTATGTAAAAAAAAAATACATATACATATATATACACGCATATGTTAGAAAAGACACAAAAGTATAAAAAAAAACTACCTAAAATCCTATCACATAAACACAATCACTATTTGTTTTTTCCTTTTAAACTTTTATTTTTTTAATATTTCTTCTTATTGTCACTTGGCCTGCCATTACTTACAAGGTATACGAACTTTTAAGGTTTCTTCATCTGAAAAATGAAGATAATCTCTGTTTCCTAAGGTTGACAGGAAAGTGGGATCTGGGAAGGGGGGATTCCTAAGACTGTATAACTAGCTTTCACAAAATGCCTTAGCCTTTGGTCTTAGGTTCTTTATATTTCTTCCGGAACTGTCATGAGATAATTCCCTAAAGCTCTTTCAGTGAACAATAAAAGAATCTCAAGATAACTGATTCTTCACATCTCAACATCCTCCCACCATTTGAAGATTCAATACAACAACTTATTATCACCAAGCCAGGTATTTCAGGTGACAAAAAAGTGTCACCTTTGACAGCATCATTCTTCTCAAGCCACTTACAATTAAGTAGAGAAATGAGATAAATGCATAAACAGCTATAACCTTAAGGCTGACTCTGTGTGTGCACGTGTGTGTGTGTGTGCGTGCTCAGTGTGTGTGTGTGTGTGCTCAGAGTGTGTGTGTGTGTGTGTGTGGGCTCAGTCCTGCTGGACTCATGTAACCTCATGGACTCTTGTAATCCCATGGACTGTAGCCCACCAGGCTTTCTGTCCATGGATTTCCTAGGCAAAAATATTCGAGTGGGTTGGCCATCTCCTCCTCCAGGGGGTCTTCCCGATCCAGGAACTGAACCTGCGTCTCTTGCACTGGCTGACTCTTGACAGTCATTAAAGAAGTACAAGAATGCAGAAGGACATATTATACCAAGTCATACAGAAGGCTTTCTTTTAGGAAGGCCTTGAAGGATGGAGGATATTGTAGAAAAAGGTGGTAAAGGGGGCAATGAAGGTAGAAGGAACTTGATAAACAAAGGAGAAAAGAATGTAACAGTTTGCCTGAAGGCATCAGAAAAGTAGTAGAAAACTGAAGAAAGCAGGCTGAAGTCATATTATAGCAACTCCTCACATGCCAAGCTAAGGAGCTTTTCTTGGGTTACATAAACAAAAACTGGTATCAGAGATTTTTAGCAAAGGAGAAATATGTTCATAATTTTAATCTGGCAGCAGAAAATTAGACTGGTTCGGTGCACGACCAGTTAAAACACCACAACTCTCAGGGCAAGAGTTTTAACCTGGGTGCCAAGGGAGTAAGAAGAGAAAGAGGAGATAATCAAAGGAGGATTCCACAGAAACTAGGGAGGAATATAATAGAGAGGAAGGAACCAATGATTCTACAGGGATGGAAAAAGAGAGACCAGGGAAACAGCCTCAATGACCTCAAGTTTTATGCAGAAAACAAAGGATCTTAAAAACACAGAGGCAGATTTTTGATGGCTTTTAATCAATTCCAAGAGTTTGGGAAACTAGGAGATAAGTAGCAGGGTGGTGATTATAAGCATGAGTTATCTCTATGGAACACGACTTGTGATAGAGTCAGCAAACTATGGCCCATGGGTCAAAACTGGCTAAGAACTGTTTCAGCATTTTCAAACTGCTAGGAGGGAAAAAAAAGTAATTTTTGTGACACATGAAAATTTTATGACATTCAAATGTCAGTATCCATAAATAAAGTTTTATTGGAATGTGGCCATATTGACTCATTCATATAGCTTTTTAATTTACTTTTAATTGGGCAATAATTGCTTTATAATATTGTGTTGGTTTCTGCCATATATCAATATGAATCAGCTATATATATACATATGTATGTTTGTGTATATATATATATGTGCCCTCCCTCGTGAACTTCCCTCCACCTCCCATACCACCCTACCCTTCTAGGTTATCAGACAGCACTAGATTTGAGCCCCCTGTGTCATTCAGCAAATTTCCACTGGCTATCTAATTTCACATGCTGTCATGTGTGTTTCAGTGCTACTCTCTCGGTTCATTCCACCCTCTCCTTCCCTCTCTGTATTCACAGGTCTGTTCTTCACATCTGCATGTCCTCTGCTGCTCTGCAGATAGGTTCATCAGTACTGTCTCTAGATTTCACATATATGCATTAATACACAATATTTGTCTTTCTCTTTCTGACTTATCTCTGTGTAATAGGCTCTAGGTTTATCCACCTCATTAGAACTGAGTCAAATGGGTTCCTTTTTATGGCAGAGTAATATTCCATTGTGTATATGTACCACAACTTCTTTATCACTCATTCACACACTGTCCAAGGTTGCTTTAGCACTATGAGGGCAGTGATTGGTAGTTATAATGCACATCATTAGGCCCTAAAAAGTTTCAAATACTTACTACCTGGTCCTTTTGAGAAAATATTTGCCAAGCTTGGGTTAAGATGTCAAAATGATAGACTCTTAGCTAAGAACAGAAAGCATCTCAAGATAAGGAAAAAAAAAACTTTTTTTGCCTCAAGCTAGAAGACTAAATTCTGCTGACTTTATATTGAATGGGGTGAGGGAGATCTATTAAAGTCCAAGTAATCTTGGAAATATCTGTACGCAGAGGTTAATAGTTACAATGTGGGAGGGCAGGGAGTAAGAGTAGAGGTAGGGCTTCCCTGGTGGGTCACTGGTTAAGAGTTAGCCTACCAATGCAGGAGACGCAGGTTTGATCCTTGATCTGGGAGGACCCCGCATGCTTCGTAGAAACTAAGCCTGCGTGCCACAACTATTGAGCCTGTACTTTAGAGCCCAGGAATGGCAGCTACTGAAGCCCGCAAGCCCTGGAGCCCATGCTCAGCAATAAGAGAAGCCACCACAATGAGAAACCTGAGCATTGCAACAGAGAGTAGCCTCTGCTTGCTACAACTGGAGAAAAGCCTGTGCAGCCAAAAATAAATTTAGAAAAATAGTGAGAGGCAATCAGTGATTGACATGAAGAAAGTAATCAAGAGGGGACCCTGATTTCAACAATGCTTTAGTCTCAGATACCTACACACCAAACAGAAAAAAAATGGACAATAAATCAAGTGAACAAAGGATTATAAAAGGGGATAAAGATGGAAAATAACTCATTTTATATTTTTATATATATATGTATATATATATATTCAGATAGGAGCCTACAGGACCCAAGAAGAAGCAGAAAAGAGCTCTGAATAAAAAAGATGCACCCCTCAGAAAAATGGACAAAGATATGAAAAGGCAATTGATTTAAAAAAATTAACATGAGCTAGCCAATAACAGAATAAAAGTTCAACCTCTAATAAACAGATATTAATAGTCAGATATGGTTATTTGCCTATCAAATTGGAATATTATTTTTACAAGAATGCTCATTTATTCACTCAACAAATATGTACTGAACACATACTACGCACTTCACATTGTACTCAGCACTGAATATATAGGGGTAAATAAACTAGGTATGATCACTGACCTCATGGAACTTTCAGTCTAGTGATGAGAGACCACCATGAAACAGTCATATAACTACATAATTACAATTATGATAAAGATTATGAAAAACCCACAGACGTCATAGAATACTATATAGCGTCAAAGTGTCAAATACTTTGTCAAATATAGTGTCAAATACTACAGTGTCAAAGAATACTATACTTGAAAGTATTAGGAAAGCAATGGGAGATCTAACTTAGACAAGGGCTGGTAAGGAGGGAGAGGTCAGGGGATGGTGTTCGGATGAAGCATCAACTTATACTGAGTACTAGCAAAGGTACAAATTAAAGAAGCCCATTCACAAGCATCTTGTGTGAATGTTAACTGAAACAACTTTCATGGAGGACAATTAACTGCATACATCATGAGTCATAAAAGTACACGTTTCTTCAGATATAGGGATCAGTGGTGGTGGTTTAGTCACTAAGTTGTGTCCGACTCTTGGAACCCTGTGGATTATAGCCTGCCAGACTCCTCGGTCCGTGGAATTCTCCAGGCAAGAATACTGGAGTGGGTTGCCATTTCCTTCTCCAAGATGTAGTGATTACTTATCTAGAATTTTATCCTATGGAGAAACTAACGATTTGTACAAATTTGAGTAAGATTTTCAACAATAAGGTTATGTTTAATAGCAAAAATAGCAACATCCTAAATCCCCAAGTTAAAAAATTATGGCATATCCATACTGCCATTAAAAATTATGTTGTGCTGCAATATTTAATAATGTGGAATATTCATAATTCATAATCCTGACTTAAAAAAGCAAGTCACAAACCTGGACCAGAATGATGCTAATTTTATTTTCTTTAAATGAAAACGTCAACTTTTCTGGGTGGTAAAAGAACAGGTGATTTTCATTTTCTTCTGTGCTTTTCTGTATTGTAAATCTTTTGCAATCAATCTGTATTACTTTTGTAATAAGAAAGTTTTGTAAAACGTAAGACACCTGGGTGATATTTAGAAACTTGAAGGTGGAAGCGTTTTGGAAAGAAGACGCATGAAGCTAAAAGCAGAAAGGAACAGAAGTAACATCTTTAGAAGAATATATTGCAGACCGTTTGGCCATATGGTAAAACATTAATACATTTCTCATAAAGATCACAAAACTGGCACAGACACACACACAGAAGTGACACTTTCAACTGCTCAAATATTTGAGCAGTATCTCAATTGACTAAAGTATCTCCATTGACTAAAAACTAGGTAAGTATGGACTCTGACTTGCCATACTAAAAATTTCATCTGAACTCATGGAAAAAAATAGGCAGGGAAAAGCTACTCTATGTTGGCCAGAAAATGTACCTTTCAGAGAACCACATTAACTGTCTAGCATATCCAGTTACTTGTTGAGGTTACTCTTTCAAGACAGTTGAGCCAGGTCACCAAGTAAAATTTTAAAAGTTTCTTTTCTTAAATAAATAAATAAAAAGCTTCTATTCTTACATACAACACCAATCACAGAATCTAATTCATGTAAAAACTATCAATTGTTTGAGTGTAAAAGTCAGTTGCAAACTAACACCCAGCCCTGATTTTCAATTCACTCAAGACTAGAACTTTGTTTATAATTCCAGGTTTACCTACTTTAAATCTCATGTTGAATGTTACAATAAAGTTTTCTAAATGTGGGGTAGGAAAGGGTACTGTGACGTAAAATTTTTAAGACAGGACAGGAAAATTAAACATAAAATCTCTCTGCCCATCTGAGCTATTACTCGCTTCAGTGTGTACTGTATGTCTGCATTATATATTAACTAGATTCCCTTAGAAGACACAGGAATGCCCACTTGCAAAAGAAAAAAAAAATTCCTTCTGGCTCCAGCAAAGTAATTCCCTAGGAGACAACATTCCTTTCTTAATCCTCTAGGGGGGTCACAACAACCCACTACTCACCTTGTTGGACTATGTAAACTTCGATGTATAACTCTTGGTCTCAAAAACTGATTTAACTGTGCCTTGACCTCTAACAAGCAGAACAGCCTTTAGAACTTTCTGAAAGACCACCTCGTGGGTTATAATCCTCAGGTTGGTTCCAACAAAATTTCCCATTTCACTCTTAGATCAACTATTGATTCACTTTTTTTCACTGACAGTACTCTTGATTGTAAAGCTAGAGAACAAAGAAATGCCAGATCCCTGTACTTGAACCAAACACTCTTTCAGTCAATAACCTATTAAGTAACATCACTGTTAGTACACACTCAGGCACAGAATTCTGAAGAGCTGGACTGGCTAGAGTATCTGAGGCTTCATTCACTAGAATGATAATGGCTAATCCATACTTGCTGATTCACATTTTCATCTCTCATCTAAACTTACCCTAAAGAGATCAAAATAAAGGAAATTGAATAGAATGTGGTAAAAAGATTATTCACGTCTTACAAAAATAGTTTAAATTATTCTAACCATTTGCTTTTGTGAAATAAAACAGGAAAACACAGGATACAAATGAACAAGTTGTCCTGTTCCTCTTGCAGGTGAAAAAAATGAAGAAACTCCAGTCCTCATTTTACAAAGGAGAAACTTATTTAATAACATTTTTTTCTTGTAACAAAAATAATGTATGCTCACTACAAAAAACAAACATTAAAAAATGATCAAAAAATTCTCCAATTAACAAATTTGTTATAAATTTATCTATTATTTTTCTATGAATATAAAAACACATACATATACTTGTAGAGTTCTGAGGCAACACCTGGCGAATTTATAGATCTACAATTTTAAGGAATAGAAAGTTGTACTTTTTATAAATAGAATTATGTGGGATCTGATAACTATGTAGCGTCTGTCCCACCAGGAAATTAAAATATATGATTTAGGAATTAAAGCCTACTCCTTAAAAAAAAAAAAAAGGTTTAAATAGTTTTGATAGCAAAAAGCTCCAACGAGAAGTGAAATGTTGTGATCAGGTTGCATCTATGAAGAATTCTTAGGGCTGCAAAACACAGGATGAAACTCAAAGGAAAATAAATATAGGAAAAGTGTCTCTGTGTCTAACTCCTCTCCTTGGAGCCATACCAGGCGCAAATGTCCTAAACTTGGCATGCCCTAGAGCCCGCGCTCTACGAGAGAAGCCACCTAGATTCCTAGCCGCAACCACAGAAGACCCCGCAGAGCCTGTGTGCGAAGTCAAGAGTCCATGTACCGCAGCAAATGTTTTTAATAAAATAAAAGGGAAAGAGTCCAACAATTAGTTCATTGTGATCTTCTGAATTTCAAAGATAACGACAGGCATTGACAAGCATATAGCAAGTTTACCTGCAAAGGAAGATGAGTAGACTCGTGTGAGGTCTCTCCAGCACAGGAAATGCCAAAAAAAAGAAGAGAGACCTAAAAAATGGGGAAATCACTAAGAAAGGAATGGAGTGAAAACTATCTTTTGGCAGTAGGACTATGAATAACTTTTTTAGGCTGAGTTTTCTGTGTTAAAAAGTCTCTACCTCTAGAACCAAAGTTATGACCTCCACCCTCCTGCCATAAACAACTTGAGTTACAGATGAGTTACAGATGTTAAATAACAGTGTACAACTGAGTGGAGAGCCCTAAACTGCCCCACCTGGCAGCCTGGAGAATTTTCAGTCTGCAGCCCAGAAAGAGGTAATAGAAACAGATGAACTGAGGAGACATATTCGAGTTTGGGAAGGACGAGGATGCTAATATATGGATAGGTATGGAGTAGAGGGACTGGCACAGACAGTGATAGCTCTAGAGATCTGTAGAGGGACCCCCGAAGTTTCTGGATGACAAGTGATCTATACATAAGGCAGGGGGGAAGGGGATGTACTCTGAAACTGGTGAAACAAACAAGAAGCAACAGGCCACACAACACCCAGAGCTCACATGGAGCTGAGAAAAATTAACTGTTTCCACTAAGGAAGAGGTTATGTATGGATATGAGAGCTGGACTATAAAGAAAGCTGAGCACTGAAGAACTGATGCTTCTGAACTGGTGTTCTTCTCCAACTGGTGTTGGAGAAGACTCTTGAGAGTCCCTTGGACTGCAAGAAGATCCAACCAGTCCATCCTAAAGGAAATTAGTCCTGAATATTCATTGGAAGGACTGATGCTAAAGCTGAAACACCAATATTTTGGCAAAGAACTGACTCATTGGAAAAGACCCTGATGCTATGAAAGACTGAAGGCAGGAGAAGAAGGGGATGACAGAGGACGAGACGGTTGGATGGCATCACTGACTGGACAGACACGAGTTGAGTAAGCTCCAGGAGTTGGTGATGGACAGGGAAGTCTGGCGTGCTGCAGTCCATGGGGTCGCAGAGTCAGACATGACTGAGCAATTGAACTGAACTGACTAAGGCAGAATGGAAGGACCTCCTCTTAACACATCCAGGTGACTCCTCAGAAAGGAAATGCCTCAGTGGTGGAGCCAAATTAGCCCTAGACTGAAGGTTTCTTTGAACTAGAAGTCTTAGTCTACTAAGGATTCCATAGCAAAATAACAGACATTAGGCGGCTGCAAACAACAGAAATTCATTTCCTCACAATTCTGGAGGCTGGAAGCCCAACATCAGGCTTCCATCTGAAAAATAAAATTGTTCCTGTTGTTTAGTTGCTCAGCTGTGTCCAACTCTTTGCAACCCCACGGACTGTAGCCTATTCCTCTACAGGTTCCTCTGCCCATGGGATTCTCCAGGCGAGAATACAGGAGTGGATTGTCATTTCCTTCTCCAGGGGATCTTCCCGACCTAGGGATCAATCCCGTCTCCTGCACTGGCAGATAGGTTCTTTACCACTGAGCCACCAGGGATAAAATATTGCTTGCCATATCAGTAAATAAAGGATGTTGCAGCCACCAGCAATTTGCAGCCACCCAGACATGGATCCTAAGGGAGAAATAAGGAATGCCCACCATCTGGCAGCCATCAGAACACAGCTACACTCGACAGTACAGCTTAAGAAAACATGGAACACTGGCCCCAAATAGCTGAGGAAATGATTTCAGTGAGCCCAGACTCTTGCACCTTCCCCTATGCAGAAAGATCCTAACTAAATTCCGTAACTTGAGCTATCTAGTTTTCTTTTATTAACAGTAGCCTTTTGTTCCGACTACCTGGTATTATTATAAAAACTCTTATATATCCTTCCCGTCCCCCACCCTGCACCTTCCTCTTCAGAACAGTTTCCTCAGCATTTATCTGAAAGGCTGTCTCCTAGGCTTGAAATACTAAGAATGTCTGCTGAAAAGAACTCTCAGCTCTTGGGTTGTGTATTTTTTCAGTTGACACAGCACAGCTGGATCCTGGTAAGGATTCTCTTTCTGACTTGCAGATGGCTGACTTCTTGCTGTATGCTCCCACGGCTTTTCCTTGTTATATACACATGGAGAAGGAGAGCAAGCTCTCTGGTTTCTCTTCTTACAAGGGCACTTAATCCTGTCATGAGGGTTCCACCCTCACAACTTCATCTAAACATAATTGCTGCCCAAAGGCTCCATTTCCAAATACTAACACATTGGGGGTTAGGGCTTCAACATATGAATTTTAAGGTAACAAAATTCAATGGATAGTAAACCCTCTAACCTAACCATAACCCTCTAGGGCTCAGTAGTATCCGACTCTTTGCAACCCCATGGACTGTAGCACGCCAGGCTCCTGTCTGTGGAATTTTCCAGGCAAGAATACTGGAATGGGTTGCCACTTTCTGCTCTTGGGGATCTTCCTGACCTAGGGATCAAACCCACGTCTCTTGCATCTCCTATATTGGCAGGCAGATTCTTTACCAAGTGTGCCACCCAGGAAGCCCCAGTACTTGCCCTAACAAGTCTTAAAAAAGCAAAACTCAAAATAATCAATTGAGCCCAAGTAAATTAACTGAGTGAAGCTCAACAATGAAAACTTCATAATGTCTAGCAGCTAATTAAAGTTGCCAGCCATGCACCGAGGTAGGAGAATATGACCATATCAAAAAGGAAAACGGGATTCCCTGGCAGTCCAGCGGTTAGGGCTCCACGCTTCCACTGCAGAGGGCACACATTAATCCTTGGTCAAGGAACTAGGATCCCAGATGATGCAGTGCATCCAAAAAATGGTTACATATATAAGGAAAGCATGAAAACAATAAAGAGATAAAGGATATAAAAAAGATCTAAGTGGAATATGCAGAAATGAAAAATATCTAAAATGAAAAATAATCTGAATGGGATTAAATGCAACAGAAGATCACTGTTATCAAAATACTTTAAAGCAAAACAAAAATGTGTTAAGGAGCATATAACATACATACAATTAAAATGTATCACAACAGCACAAAAGATGGGAAAAGTGAAATGTAAATCTATTGTTCTAAAGTTCTTAATCTACATGAAATAGTGTAATATTAGGCAAGGAACAACTGTGATAAATTAAAATATATGTTAAAAGCCCTAAAGCATCCATATCCACTAAAAATATTTTTTAAAGAGTTACAACTAATAAACAAATAACCGCAATAAAATAGAATCATAAAAAATAGCTAACTGGGGACAAGATAAGGATGTCCTCTCTCACTGTTGCCTCTCAACGCTGTTTTTGGAGGAAATGGAAAGCACAGCTGACACTTGAACAACATGAATTTGAACTGCATGGATTCACTTACAGATTTGTTTCAACAATATATAAAATTATTGAGATTTATAAAAATCTGAATAAACTTGTAGGTGAACTGTGTAGCACAGAAATATTCAAAAAAATTTTAAAACATATGTCATGAACGTATAAACTACATGCAGATACTGGTCTATCCGTACACAGGCATTAAGATGAGTGACATTTAAGATAAAATTAACAATGTGTCCATTTTCTTACTGTTTTATAACTGTACTTTCAAAGAATTAAATTAGTGTGCAATATACCTTTCCTAATTGGAGAAACTGCTCATCAGCCTATAGCTACAGATAAGTGGTTTTTTTAAAAAATGTAACAATGTTCCCAAAACTGTATTATGCATGTAACTATAATGCTGTATGTCATAAAAATTTTATGACAAGTCATAGTGTTGTGTATAGGCTAGGCAACCATGAAGCAATCATATCAATTACTTAAGGCTATCATAAAACAATCATATTGCTGCTTCTACAATATCAATGTATGAATCACTATACCTATAATTAACATTAATTTGTTTCACATTATCTTTTTTGACATCTAGTGTTAATAATATATATAATACATACAGTGTTTTGTATCATGTAAGACATTATTAATGTAAGTACTGACAGATGATTCATCCTATAAACAATGTAAACTTATGATATTGATAAGTAAACACATTTTTCTTATGCTTTTCTTTAAAACTTTTTTCTCTAGCTTCCTGTATCATAAGTATGTGCTTAGTCACTCAGTTGTATCCGACTCTTTGAGACCCCCTGGACTGCATCCTGCCAGGTTCCTCTGTCCAGGGGATTGTTTAGGAAAGAATACTGGAGTGGGTGGCCATGCCCTCTTCCAGGGATCTTCCCAACTCAGGGACTGAACCCAGGTCTTCTGCATTGCAGGCAGATTCTTTACCGCTGGAGCCACCAGGGAAGCCCTGTATCGTAAGTATACAGTATATAATAACATTTAATATCCAAAACATGTTAATCAACTGTTTATATTATCAGACTTCTGGTCAAAGGTAGGCTATTAGTAGTTGTTTTGGGAGGAATCAAAAGATATATGCAGATTTTTGACTGTGCAAGGGGTGGATGCCCCCAACCCTCACAGTATTCAACAAGGGCAACTGTACAATAATTCAGAAGGAAGAAATATAACTATCTCTGCTTGAAGATGACATATCTGTCTATACAGAAATTCTAAAGAATCAACAAAAAAAACTAGAATGAATATGCAATGATAGCAATGTTGCAGAATACAACATTAATAAGACAAAAGCTAATCACTTTCTTATATACCAGCAAGGAAGAAGTGGAACTCAAAAGTAAAAACACATGACCATTTAAGTCAGTGCAACCAAAATGAAATACTTTGGTATCAGTTTAGTTCAGTCGCTCAGTTGTGTCCGACTCTTTGCTACCCCATGAATCGCAGCACGCCAGGCCTCCCTGTCCATCACCAACTCCCAGAGTTCACTCAGACTCATGTCCATCGAGTCCGTGATGCCATCCAGCCATCTCGTCCTCAGTCGTCCCCTTCTTCTCCTGCCCCCAATCCCTCCCAGCATCAGAGTCTTTTCCAATGAGTCAACTCTTCACATGAGGTGGCCAAAGTACTGGAGTTTCAGCTTTAGCATCATTCCCTCAAAAGAAATCCCAGGAATTGTATGAAGAATAATACAAAACTCTGATGAAAGATATCAAAGAGCTATTAATACTACTAAATAAATGGAGAAGTATTCCATGTTCATGGATAGGAAGACTTAATGTCATCAAGAGGTCAGTTCTTCCCAATTTGATCTACAGATTCAATCCAACCCCAATCAAAATCCCAGCAAGCTTTTTGGGAGATATCAACAAACTGATTCTAAAATTTATATAGAGAGACAAAAGACCCAGGATAAGTAACTCAATATTGAAGGAGAAGAACAAATTTGGAGGACTGGACTTTCCTGGTGGTACAGTGGCTAAGACACCACACTCCCAATGCAGGGGGCCCAGGTTCAGTGCCTGGCTGGGGAACAACGAGACCCCAACTGCCACAGCTAACAGTTTTCTTGCCACAACCAAAGAGTTTGTATCTAAAGAATCTGCGTGCCAAAACTTAAAAGTTAAAAACTTAAAAAAGAAAAAGATCCCACCCATCACAAACAGAAGACCCCGCATGCCACAAGAAGGATGGAAGATCCTGAGTGCTGCAGCTAAGACCCAGCCAAATAAAAATAAACATTTTTTAAAAATTGGAGGACTGACATTATCTGACTTCAAGACTTACTATAAAGGTACAGTAATCAAGATACCTTGGTAATGGCAGAAGAACAGACAAACAGACCAACGGAATAGAACAAAGAATGCTGAAACAGATCCACAAAAATACAACCAACTCATCTTCGACAAAGAGAAAAAGCAATACAACAGAGTGAAGAGAATCTTCAACAATGGTGCTGGAACAACTGGACAGCCACATGCAAAAAAACTGACTCCAGACAGAGACCTTACACCCTACACAAAAATTACCCCAACATGGATCACAGACCTAAGTGTAAAATACAGACTATTAAAATTCCTAGACAATAACATTAGAGAACATCAAGATGACCCTGGGTATGATAATGACTTTTTAAGATACAACACCAAAGATATGATCTATTAAAAAAAAATAACTGACAAGCTGGACTTCATTAAAATAAAAAGCTTCTGCTCTAAGACAGAATATAAAGACAGTGAAAAGAAAAGTCACAAACTGCAAAAAAAAATTACAAAATATATATCTGATAAAGACTTGTCAAACAAAACATACGAAGAACCATTAAAACTCAACAATAAGAAAACAAACAACTTAATTAAAAACAGGGCAAAATATCTGAACAGACATTTCACCATAGAAGATATACAGATAGCAAAGTAAGCATATTAAAAGATGTTCAACACAATGTCATTAGAGAAGTGTAAATTAAAACAACAATGAGGTATCACCATACAGCTAGTATATCAGTTGCTCAGTCGTGTCCAACTCTTTGCAATCCCATGGACTGCAGGCCAGGCTCCTCTGTCCATGGGATTCTCCAGGCAAGAATACTGGAGTGGGTTGCCATTTCCTTCTCCAATACAGCCAGTAGAATGATCAAAATCCAAAACATTGACAACACCAAATGCTGATGGGGATGTGGAGCAACAGGAACTCTCACATTGGTGGGAATGCAAGATGATATAGCCACTTTGGAAATCAGTTTGGCAGTTCCTTGTAAAACTAAACTCTCATCATATAATCAAGCCATCATGCTCCTTGGTATTTACTCAAAGGAGCTGAAAATTAATGTCTACACACAAAACTGCACACAGACTGTTTCCAGCAGCTTTATTCATAACCAAAACCTGAAAGCAAACACGATGTCCTTCGGGAGGTAAATGGATAAACCGCAATATATGCACACAATGGACTATTACTCAGCACTAAAGTGAAATCAGCTAAGAGGCCATGAAAACACAAGGAGAAACTTTAAATGCATATCATTAAATGAAAGGAGGCAATATAAAAAGGCAACATACTATGTGATTCCAACTATAGTGCATTCTGGAAAAGGCAGAACTATAGAAACAGTAAAAAGATCAGTGGTTGCTATGGGCTAGAAAGGAGGAAGAGAAGAGCTCATAGAGCACAGAGAATGTGAGGGGCAGTGAAACTATACAGTGTGATATTACAATGTGAATATATGTCATTACACATTTGTCAAAATCCACAGAATTTACAGTATCAGGAGTGAACCCTAATGTAAACTACAGACTTTGAGTGATTATGATGTGTCAGTAAAGGTTCAACTGTAACAAAGGTATCACTCTGCTGCAGAAAGCTCATGGTATAGTGAGAGACCCTGCCTGAACGTAGGAGCAGGGGAAATATGGGGACTCCATGTATTTTCTATTCAAGTTTGCCGTGAACTTAAAACTGCTCTAAAATTTTTATTTTTGAAAATTAATCCAGAAGAAAAAATAGGGAAAAACCTGCAAAAATCAGATTTAAAACACAAAAATCAGATTTAAATCACTAAATATACATGGTATAAACATGCCCATTAAATGACAGAAACTGACAGAGTAAATAATAAAGCAAGACAACCAAATACTATCTTAAGGAAACACATTTGAAATATAAAAGAAGTATGTTAAAAATAAAAATATATAAAAATATACAGTGTTAACATCTAAAGAATGCTAGCATCACTGTGGCAATATAAAACAAAGTAAACTTCAAAACAAGGAATATCATGAGCAATAAAAAGGGGTATTTCACAATGATAAACAGGGCAATTCATCAGGACATACATAAATCCTAAATATTGGACTGACTAAAATAGTTCATTCAAGTTGTTCCATAAGATGTTATGGAACAAACTTTTTGGCCAACTCAATATATATGCACCTAACAGAGATTTATATCTAAGGCTAAAAAGTAAAATAAACAAATCCACAACTATATTTAAATATTTCAACACTGATCCTGCAGCAATTAAAGGAAAAACTAGGAAAACATCAGCGAAAATAAAGAATTCCTGAATGGTACTATAACCAACTTTACTGACATTTATAGAACACTCTACCCAAATATATTAGGTTGGTGCAAAATTAATTGCAGTTTTCCATTGTTGAACTTTGCTATTTGATATTGGAATACATTCTTAAATAAATGTGGTTATGTTATACATCACTTTAATATATACATCACTTTATGGGTTTTTGGTAATTACTTATTATTTGCTGCGTATCCTACAATTCAAGTCAATTCTGACATTGGAGACAGCATTCAGATTCCATGGCCCAGTTCCACAAGGCTGAGTTCTGCAAGATTGAACACCCATGGCATCCTTTGACGTTAGATGACAATTCCAAGTCCAGGCTGCCACCTGAGCAGTGGCTATAAAGCAGGTTTCCATAACCCTCTCCTTGGGTTCAATTTAATTTGCTATAATGGGTCACAGAACTCAGAGAAACATTTCAATTACTAGATTACTGGTTTATTATAAAAAGATATTGGCGAAAGAAATGACAACCCATTCCAGTATTCCTGCCTGGAGAATCCCATGGACAGAGGAGCCAAGTGGGCTACAGTCCATGGAGGTCACAGGGAAGTTGGACACGAGTTAGCAACTAAACAATGACAACAATAAAAGGGTAGAACTCCACACCACACACAAAAGTAACTCAAGGTGAACTAAAAATCTGAACCTAAGATCAGAAACCATAAAAATCCTGGAAGAAAACTTAGATGATGAGCTCCTTGTCCTCAGTCTTAGAAATGACTTTTTGGATTTGACACTGAAAGGAAAGGCAGCAAAGGCAAAAACAAACAAGGAAGACTACATCAAACTAAAAACCTATGGCACAAAAAAGAAGACTATCCAAAAATGAAAGAGAAAATATTTGCAAATCTTACATTTGATAAGGTACGAATGCTCAAAATATATAAAAGAACTTCCACAACTCACCATCAAAGAAAAAAATAACCCTAAAAACTTCAACTAAAAAAAAGCAGAGGATCTGAATAGACATTCCCCCCGCCCCCCGCCCCCACCGAATGTACAGAGAGCCAACAGGTAAGTGAAAAGGGGCTGCCTGATACAAACAATCATCTTCCCTGGTGGCTCAGATGGTAAAGAATCTGTCTGCAATGCAGGAGACCTGGGTTTGATCCCTGGGTTGGGAAGAGCCCTTGGAGAAGGGCCCACTCCAGTATTCTCAACTGGAGAATTCCACGGACAGAGGAGCCTAGCAGGCTACAGTCCACGGGGTCACAGAGTTGGACAAGACTGAGGGACTAACACAGGGAATGCAAACCAAACCACAATGAAATATCACCTAACACCTGGTAGAATGACTATTATCAAAAAGACTAGAAATAACAAGTACTGATGAAGATGTAGAGAAAAAGTCATTCTTGTGCACTGTTGGTGGGAATGTAAATTGGTGCCTATACCATACAAAATGGTATAAAGAGGCACCATATCATCCAGCAACCTCTGGGTATTTATCTGAAGGAAACAAAAATACCAACTCAAAAAGGTATCTGCATACCCATACTATTTGCAGCATTTACACTATTTAAGGGTTCACTGACAGACATAAAGAAGCTGTGGAATATGTGTATTAGCCATAAAGCAAGGCGGAAATCCCACAATTTGTAATAACAATGAATGAACCTTGAGGGCATCATGCTAAGTAAAACAAGTCAGTCAAATACTGCATGATCTTACTTACATGTGAAATCGGTTCAACAAAAACAATAAAGAAAACTAAACTCATAGAAACAGAGAATAGATGGGTGGTTGCCAGAGGCAGCATGCAGGGGGTGGGCAAAAGAGGTAAAGGTGCTCAAAAAGTACAAACTTCCAGTTATAAACTAATTAGTCCTGGGGATGTAATGGACAGCATGGTATTTCTTTTATATATAAATATATATATACACACATAGGTATTAACTGTATACTAATAATACTGTATTCTAAAATTAAAAGTTGCTGAGAGTAAATCTTAAAAAGTCCTCACCACAAGAAAAAAAATTTTAACTCTGTGTGGTGATAGATGTTTAGTACACTTATTGTGATCATTTCACAATACATACATATATCTAATCCTGTTTTAATCCTATTGTATGAAGCTAATATAATCTTATATGTCAATTATATGTTTTGTTAATGAATGAAAAATAAATAAAAAGATATAACTCAATAAAAGTCAAATGGAAGAGATACAGAGGGCAAGGTATGTGGGAAGGACTGCAGAATTTTCACGCCTTTTCCTAGCATGCCACTCACCCAGAATCTCTATATGTTCACCACACCAGAAGCTTTACAAACCCTCTGGGGTTTTCATGGAGTCATCGTTATATCAGCATGACTGATTAACCATTGGCTATGAATGAAATTAATTTCCAACTCTTCTACCCTCCTAGGAGGTTTAGAGCTGGACTGAAGCTTTCTAACCTTCCAAAACTAACACCCAAAAAAGATGTCCTTTTCATTATAGGGGACTGGAATGCAAAAGTAGGAAGTTAAGAAACACCTGGAGTAACAGGCAGATTTGGCCTTGGAATATGGAATGAAACAGGGCAAAGACTAATAGAGTTTTGCCAAGATAATGCACTGGTCATAGGAAACACCCTCTTCCAACAACACACAAGAAGACTCTACACATGGACATCACCAGATGGTTAACACTGAAATCAGATTGATTATATTCTCTGCAGCCAAAGATGGAGAAGCTCTATACAGTCAACAAAAACAAGACCGGGAGCTGACTGTGGCTCAGATCATGAACTCCTTATTGCCAAATTCAGACTGAAATTGAAGAAAGTAGGGAAAACTGCTTGACCATTCAGGTATGACCTAAATCAAATCCCTTATGATTATACAGTGGAAGTGAGAAACAGATTTAAGGGCCTAGATCTGATAGAGTGCCTGATCAACTATGGAATGAGGTTCGTGACACTGTACAGGAGACAGGGATCAAGACCATCCCCATGGAAAAGAAATGCAAAAAAGCAAAGTGGCTGTCTGGGGAGGGCTTACAAATAGCTGTGAAAAGAAGAGAGGCAAAAAGCAAAGGAGAGTGCTCGCTTCGGCAGCACATATACTAAAATTGGAATGATACAGAGAAGATTAGCATGGCCCCTGCGCAAGGATGACACGCAAATTCGTGAAGCGTTCCATATTTTAAAAAAAAAAAAAAAAGCAAAGGAGAAAAGGAAAGATATAAGCATCTGAATGCAGAGTTCCAAAGAATAGCAAGAAGAGATAAGAAAGCCTTCTTCAGTGATCAATGCAAAGAAATAGAGGAAAACAACAGAATGGGAAAGGCTAGAGACCTCTTCAAGAAAATTAGAGATACCAAGGGAACATTTCATGCAAAGATGGCCTCGATAAAGGACAGAAATGGTATGGACCTAACAGAAGCAGAAGATATTAAGAAGAGGTGGCAAGAATACGCAGAGGAACTGTACAAAAAAGATCTTCACGACCCAGATAATCATGATGATGTGATCACTAATCTAGAGCCACACATCTTGGAATGTGAAGTTAGGTGGGCCTTAGAAAGCATCACTACGAACAAAGCTAGTGGAGGTGATGGAATTCCAGTTGAGCTGTTTCAAGTCCTGAAAGATGATGCTGTGAAAGGGCTGCACTCAATATGCCAGCAAATTTGGAAAACGCAGCAGTGGCCACAGGACTGGAAAAGGTCAGTTTTCATTCCAATCCCAAAGAGGCAATGCCAAAGAATGCTCAAACTACCGCACAATTGCACTCATCTCACACGCTAGTAAAGTAATGCTCAAAATTCTCCAAGCCAGGCTTCAGCAATACATGAACCGTGAACTTCCTGATGTTCAAGCTGGTTTTAGAAAAGGCAGAGGAACCAGAGATCAAATTGCCAACATCTGCTGGATCATGGAAAAAGCAAGAGAGTTCCAGAAAAACATCTCTTTCTGCTTTATTGACTATGCCACAGCCTTTGACTGTGTGGATCACAATAAATTGTGGAAAATTCTGAAAGAGATGGGAATACCAGACCACCTGACTTGCCTCTTGAGAAATCTGTATGCAGGTCAGCAGGCAACAGTTAGACCCAGACATGGAACAACAACTGGTTCCAAACAGGAAAAGGAGTACATCAACGCTGTATATTGTCACCCTGCTTATTTAACTTATATGCAGAGCCCATCATGAGAAATGCTGGACTGGAAGAAACACAAGCTGGAATCAAGATTGCCGGGAGAAATATCAATAACCTCAGATATGCAGATGACACCACCCTTATGGCAGAAAGTGAAGAGGAGCTAAAAAGCCTCTTGATGAAAGTGAAAGAGGAGAGGGAAAAAGTTGGCTTAAAGCTCAACATTCAGAAAACGAAGATCATGGCATCCGGTCCCATCACTTCATGGGAAATAGATGGGGAAACAGTAGAAACAGTGTCAGAGTTTATTTTGGGGGGCTCCAAAATCACTGCAGATGGTGATTGCAGCCATGAAATTAAAAGACACTTACTCCTTGGAAGAAAAGTTATGACCAACCTAGATAGCATATTCAAAAGCAGAGACATTACTTTGCCGACTAAGGTCCGTCTAGTCAAGGCTATGGTGTTTCCTGTGGTCATGTATGGATGTGAGAGTTGGACTGTGAAGAAGGTTGAACGCTGAAGAATTGATGCTTTTGAACTGTGGTGTTGGAGAAGACTCTTGAGAGTCCCTTGGACTGCAAGGAGATCCAACCAGTCCATTCTGAAGGAGATCAACCCTGGGATTTCTTTGGAAGGAATGATGATAAAGCTGAAGCTCCAGTACTTTGGACACCTCATGCGAAGAGTTGACTCATTGGAGACTCTGATGCTAGGAGAGATTGGGGGCAGGAGGAGAAGGGGACGACCGAGGATGAGATGGCTGGATGGCATCATGGACTCGATGGACGTGAGTCTGAGTGAACTCTGGGAGATGGTGATGGACAGGGAGGCCTGGCATGCTGCGATTCATAGGGTCGCAAAGGGTCGGACATGACTGAGTGACTGAACTGAACTTAACTGAACTACATAGTTGACTCCATTAGCAACCTAATGGAGTTAGGTTGAACCTAAGTAAGAATTAGCAATTCTTAGGTGCTTTCCAAAGTCACCTCATTAAAATAACAAAAGCCACCTTTATTGCTCTCTTTACTTAGGAATTTCCAAAGGTTTTAGGAGATCTGCGTGAGAAAAGGATGAAGACCAAATATATATTTCTTATAAAATCAGTGTCTTCCAACTCAATACAAAGAAATTTGATTTTTAAGAATGAGCAAAAGATAGGAAGAGACACTTCCAAGAAGATATACAAATGGTGTGTGCACGCATGCTCAGTTACTTTAATCGTGTCCAACTCTTTGCAACCCCATTGACTGCAGTTGGTGAGGCTCCTCTATCCATGGGATTTTCCCAGCAAAAAGACTCAAGTGGGTTGCCTTGCCCTCCTCCACGGGATCTTCCCAACCCTGGGATCAAATCCATGTCTTCTGCATCTTCTGCACTTCTTTACCCCTCAGCCACTGGGCAAATATACCCAATATTATTCATCCCTAGAGAAACTTCAGTTAAAGCCATAATGAGATACTACCATGCATCCACTTAAATGGCTACTGTTTTTTAACCTGATAATACCAAATGTTAATAGAGATGCAAGTGGAACTCTTATACATAGCTCACAAAGTAAAAATGTACAGCCACTTTGGAAAGAGTTTGGTAATTTCTTAAAAGTTAAACTTATTCTTTGACCCAAAAATCTAACTTTTAGGTATTGACCCAAGAGAAATTAAGCCAATGTTCACACAAAGTATAAGCAAATGTTCATAGCAGCTTTATTCATAATACCCCAAACAGGAAACCACCCAAATATTATCTAATGATGAATGGAAAATAAATTGTGGTATATCAATACAGAGAAACAATATTCAATAAGAAAAAGGAACAAACTACAGATACATATTGGATGAATCTCAAAAGCATCCAGTTAAAGAAACTAGACACAAAAAGTTGCGTATTATTTAATTCCATTCATATGAAACTCTTGGTAAGTCAAAATTATAGTAAGTATTGGTTGTCTGTAGCTGTAGTTGGGGAAAGAGATCAACTACAAAATGGCATGAAGGAATTCACGGGGGAAGACTGAAATGGTGTTTCTCGACTTTGATGGCAATTACACATCTAGATATATATGTTAAAACTCAAGCTGTACATTTTCAATGGACAGATTTTACCATATATAAATTAAGTTACTAAAGCTAATTTTTTTAAGTTATAGAAAAAAGGACTTTTTTAAAACTTTTTATTTTGTATTGGGGTATAACAAATTAACAATGTTGTGATAGTTTCAGGTGAACAGTGAAAGACTCGTTATACACATTACATGTATCCATTGTCCCCCAAACTCCCCTTCCATCCAGACTGCCACATAACATTAAAATAGTTTCATGTGCTATACAGTAGGACCTTGTTGGCTATCTGTTTTAAATATAGCAGTGTGTACATGCCCATTCCAAATTCCCTAAGTATCCTTTACCCCATTCTTCCCTCCTGGCAACCATAAGCTCAGTCTGTGAGTCTCTTTCTGTTTTGTAATAAGTTCATTTGTATCATTTCTTTTTAGATTCCACATATAAGGGAGGTCATACAACACTTCTCTGACTTACTTTACTCAATATGACACTCTCTATATCCATACATGTTGCTGCAAATGGTATTATTTCATTCTTTCTAATGGCTGAGTGTTATTCCATTGTATACATGACAAAAATTCAGCACCCATTTATGATAGAAACTTTTCGGAAAGTGGACACAGAGGGAACATACTTCAACATAATGCAGGCAATATATAACAAACCTACAGTTAGCATTGTACTTAATGGTGAAAAGCTGAAAGCATTCCCTCTAAGATCAAGAACAAGACCAGGTTGCCAACTCTTACCACTTTTAGTCAACAGTTTTGGAAGTCCTAGTTACAGCAATCAGACAGGAAAAAGAAGTAAAGGGAATCCAAATTGGGGAAGAAGAAGTCAAATGGTCACTGTTTGCAGATGACATGATACTATACATAGAAGATCCTAAAGATCTACCAGAAAACTACTAGAACTCATCAATGAATCTGGTAAGGTTGCAGGTTACAAAATTAATACACAGAAATCTATTGCATTTCTATACACTAACAACAAAAGATTAGAAAGATAAATTCAAGAAACAATTCCACTGACCACTGCAAGAAAAAGAATAAAATACCTAGGAATAAACCTACCTAAGGAGACAAAAGATCTATACTCCAAAAACTATAAGATACAGATGAAAGAAATAAAAGATGATACAAACAAGTGGAAAGATACACCAAGTTCATGGATTGCAAGAATCAATATTGCTAAAATGACTGTAATACCCAAGGCAATCTACAGATTCAATACAACCCCTATCAATTACTAATGGCATTTTTCACAGAACTAGAACCAAAAAAAATCTCAAAATCTGTATAGAGACACAAAAGACCCCAAATAGCCAAAGTAATCTTGAGAAAGAAAAATGTAGCTGGAGGAATCAGGCTCCCTGACTTCAGCCTATACTAGAAAGCTACAGTCATCAAAACAGTATGATACTGGCACAAGAATATTAATATAAATATAGCTCAATGGAACAGGATAGAAAACCCAGAAATAAGCCCATCCAACTATGGTTAATTAATCTATGACAAAAGAGGCAAGACTATACAATGCTGCAGAGACATCTCTTCAACAAATGGTGCTGGGAAAACTGGACTGTTACATGCAGAAATAAAGCACTTTTATGTCTTTAATTTCCATGACCTTATTTTGAGCTCTACTTGTTCATCTTGCAAACTTAACCGGGTTTTTGTTGGGTCTAGTCTAATAGTTTTTACTCAAAGTCCTTCAGCATTACAGTCACATTACCAGGACTGCAGTGTCAGGGCCAGCGTTCAGGTGAAGATACTCATGAGGTAAGTGGCAAATATGCTTCTATAACTTTGATGAGAAGATGGAACTAGAGATACAGATTTGGGAGTCATCTGCAGAAAATAGTAGAAACCAAGGAGTTGATAAAATTGTACCCTTCTCACTGCCAGGTCTCACTTCTTACTAAACCACAGAGCCACAAAACAATGCTTAAGTTAAATCTGAAATAAGTGAATGACTTGAATTTCAAAAGGGCAATCTTCCCTTGAGAGTTAAGTAATAACCACTAAATTTAAAGACAGTTTTGGTGTATTTACAGCTCCAAACTCAGACATCTTACCTGGTTTAATTTTTCACTGTGATTCAGCCTTGAAGTCTCCATTACATTTGATCTAGAATTCCTTTCCATGTCCAGTATTTGCTTTGGTGGTTCCATGTTTGAAGTGGGTTGTGAAAAGCATGCCTTTGCTACTGGGAAGCCTATGGGATAAGACCCTTGTTGCTTCATTCTAAAAGGTTGGGTGAAAATCTTACCTTTTGTGAATAAAAGAAGAGAGAAAAATTATCACTACCAATTTCTAGTTTATCTTCTGGTGGCTATATATAGAGGTTAGGCCCTTAGAACTAAAGAGTCAGCTTGCATTTTCATATTATGCTAAATCAACTTTACATACAATGGAAATGATTAGTCATCTACAGAACAAAACCAAGAGATAATAAGGTGTTACTGAAAGATTGGGGATTTCTAAAACTCTACTTAAGGACACCTGAAAATCATTACAAAGAGGCAGGACTCAATAGGTAAAAATCAAAAAAGCTGTATCTTGTTTAGGAGACCATTAAGTCTTCAAATAAAGAATCTGCTTGAATTATGCTTTTCAAACTGGATAACCATCTAGTGGTATGAGGGGAAAGGTGGAGAATGAAAAGCTACAGAATAAAGGATATTATCCTAGAGTATAGATTATTTTCTTCAAGATTAGCAGGTAGGGAAACACCACAGGAGAAAGGTATATTGTTAAAAAACATGAAAGATAACTGAACCCCAGCAAGGCCTAGCTCTTTTTTTACCCTAAGATCAAGCTGACAAGAGAAAAAAATTACTTCCAAGATATCCTGATGAGGAATAACGGACTATGGGTGGAGAAAATCAACAATTCAATCACTGGGAAGGAATATCCACCCCCTACAATTCATTAAATTGTCAAACTGCTTTATACAACTCAAACTCATAGAAGTTGAAGAGCATGAGTTACTCTCCCAAAGTTTAAGCACCTCAAGAATACTGACACAGGGAGCTCCCAGGTGGCCTAGTGTAGGATTCAGCACTTTTCACAGCTGCGGTCTGGGTTCCATCCCTGGTCATGGAACAGAGATCCCACAAGTGGCATGGCACAGCCAAAAAATTAAAAAAAAAAAAGAATACTGATGCCATTGAGGTTTAGATGCAAAACACTCAGTGGCCCCCATAGTCTTCCTTGACTAGAACCTGTAAACCCCCCACCATATCCTTGTCAAATTACACTTCCCATCACAATTTAAATATTGGTTTATAAATTCATGATAGTTTCATGATTTTTCTATATCAATCTAAAAACACAGATTTTGAGAAAAAGAAAAATCACTGAAATGGGCATAGAGTTCCCCAAATAGGCAGTGAATGGATTCTACACTGTCAAGGGTCTAGAGAGACATTTTATCAATAATCATATTAGTCTTCTGAGCCTTTAAGAGAGACAGTACTTGGGTAGGCAAAGCACTGAATGAGCAGTAATAAGAGTTCAGTACCTAACTTTAGCTGTATCACTTTTCTAGCCATGAAATTTTTGAAAAGTCATTCAACTTTCTTGAGTTTTGGCTTTCTGATCTGTAAGACAGTTACTCACCCAACCTGTCTATAGTATGAGAATCCAAGGTAAAATGCTATACAAATACAGTGGTTATCATTACACTACATAAATTAGTACAGTGCCTGCTAGGGCATCAAAGATTCAGTGATAGCCAAGATCAGATAGCAAATGCCACAGACCAGTATTATTTTTTAAACTTTTCATTTTCTATGCTATATCTTCTTTACCTGAACATACATAACTGTTAATTTATAGCACTCCAGAGAGAGCTGACCTTACGTTTTCATAATAGTAGCTACCACTTACTGTGGGCTTACTAAATGCCAGGCACTTTACAAATCTTGTCTCATTTAATCCTCAGCATGACTCCAAGAGCCAAGTATAATTATTATGGAGATGAGGGGACTAAGGGCTCAGCCATTTTAAGTAACTCGCCTGAGATAACACGGCTAGCAAGTGGTAGGGCTAGGATTCAACTTCAACAAACTAATGGAGCTTAGCCATTACATACATACATATATACACATATGTACAACAGCTCCAAAATTTGCTGATCTGTAATACGGTTACTTGTGCTAATGTGCTTACCTGCAGGCCATCCTCTCTGCTTTTCCTCTGATACACTCTTCTTCAGTGTCAACAAAGAACCTGCTCTGGTCTGCTCCACAGAAACAACATCTGAAGCAGCATTCAGCACTTCGAACATAGAGAGGAAGCCATACTGCACATACTGGAATGATCGTCCAAATCGATTGGCAAATGCATTTTCAAAATCAGAAAGGAGAACAGGAGACAACGCCAAGAGGTCTTTCAACTCGCTCTTCACAACAGCTGGAAGAATAGGGGGCACCCTTCCTCGGTAAGGTACTCGCCGGCGAGAGCTGGGACCAGAGCAAACACTGGCCCTTCCCTTCTGCACGGAGTTTCGAACCTTATGGTTGCTCTTCTGTTTTGCAACTAAATTTGCTATTCCTTTGGTGGACTCATCTGGGATGGCTTAGGAGGTGTGAAGAAAAAAAAAAAGAAGAAGAAATCATATTTAGGTGAAAACTGGCTCCCTTCTTCATTCTTTGCACCTGTGGTTATATAATTTTTTGTTCTCCAAGTAGCTTTGTATCTAGGTGGCAGGATAAACATGAATCCCTGGTTACTCCATTTCTTGTATTCTAGACAACAGCTTGTTAGCTTCTCTACTGGAGGATGGAGAACAGTGGAACCCAACGTGTTAACACTGCTACTAATTAACTCCTGAAAGATCTGAAACTCTAGAGATGAACAATAAACTTCCCTACAATGATGTTTTTGTGCCTCATGAAATTTAAAACAAGATTCCATTATTAAAAAGTCCCCTTAAGTTTCTCCTGACATAAGATGTTAAAACATGAAATCATATGCAAAACGTAGCTTTTGTGAAAGCACAGCATTCTGGGGAGGGTTTCCTGATTGCGCTAAAGATCTAACTCTGCCCACAACCTCAAAGGTGCCTATGATCTTTCTTCCCCTTCAAGAAAGTAAAATCCCCTGCCTGGAATGCAGGATACTTGCAGAGCTAGAACAATTCTTTAACAAGTGATTATTATTACAAAGTTCATAGACCTCCAAATCTTTTTTTTTTAATTTATATATTTGGCTACAACAGGTCTTCACTGTGGCATGTGGTTTCTTTAGTTGTGGCATGCAACTTCTTGGTAGCAGCATGCGGAATCTAGTTCCCTGATCAGGGATCGAACTCCAGCCTCCTCACTGAGAGCATGGAGTCTTAGCCACTGGACCACCAGGTAAGTCCCAGACCTCCAGATCTTAAACCTACCTTTCAGTATTACAGTACCATCCCCACAGGGGCAGACACTGACAACATCAGGCATGTCCAACACCAGCTCCATTATGGACCGATACCCAAGGATTCGGAGCGGCAAATGGTTGCCAACCATCAAAAGGTACTCCTTTTCCAGCTGCTGTGGGGTCAAACCATCTTTGGTGGAAATGAGAAGTGACCTTATTTCCTTCCTCAGGCATTCCTGTATACGCTCTTGTTCAGACATTGCACCCTACAAGATTTAAGACAGAATCATTGCTCATGAGGAAAAGCAGGCAAACCCAAGAGGAAAACAAATAATAAAAAGTTTAAAATGGCCCAAAGTGGAATATAAACAACTGAGAGGTCCATTTTAAAGGTAAACGAGGCAGAAACAATACCACGAAGGTGCTCTGAAACTTGGGTTTGGGAAAGCTCCTACATAATTCAAAGTCTAAATCCCAATCTGTGATGATTAACCCAAGTGTGCCTCACGAAATCCCTGCCGCGACCTAACGTGTGAAAAGTTTAAGTTCCTGGCCCGCTTTTTGGTGAAGCCTTAACTCTGCTTGTCCCGGATCTCACTCTACACTGTAGACTTCGTTGTCAGAGACTCTCTCGCCCACTCTTCCGGAACCAGGACTGGGAAGGAGGCACACGCAGCACGCCTTCCTCCACAGTGCGAGGACTGGGCTCCGCGGAATCACGCTCAGACAGCAGACTTTCTCCAGAGCCCAAACCTACGGAGAGACTCCCCGCGTCGTCTTCCAAGTCAACCACCTTGTCGTTGCGCGCCCTCTCCCAACTGTGCTCGGCTTGGGCGCGAGGTGTTGACCCCTCCCAACCCTACCTCCCAAAGTCCCTCAAGGGGACTGCCCACGGCCCTGGGTAAAAGAGGTAGGGGGGCGGGAAGCAGGCGGAGCACCCTTCAGCTGCCGACCCTGCCCGGCCGCCCCTCACCCTGGCGCTGCCGCTGCCGTTGCGGGCCTGGCAACGTCAAAGGCGCACACGAACTAGCAGCCACAGACCCGCAGCTGTGAGGCGGCCTGCGCGCCTGCGCACTAGTGCCTGAGGGCCCGCGAGGTGCGCTCCGGCCGCCGAGTTCCCGCCCCGAGGGCTCACGGCCGGTGGGACGGTTAGGTAGGACTGCTGGCTCCGGGATCTGGCCTGGGTTCGGTCCCAGTACTGGGGCCGCCTAGGTCCCCTCCCAGGCAGCCTTCTGGGATGGCCGGCGCCTACTTCTTGCAACGTGCTTGGGAGGCACGAGGTGAGGCAGCGCGCACAAGAACCCTTCCAAACGCCTCTAGGCCGGAGGAGGCTGCAAGGTCTTAGCCTAGGTGTGCCTCTCAATTGCCCGTGGCGCTTCTTTAAGAAGTGAAAAAGATGCTCGGGTCTGATCAGCAGATACTCTGATTCTAGCCGGTGTGGGTCTATTGGAGGAAATTTCAGGCAATTCTGATGCTTGGTGGAGAAGCGCTGCTGAGCTAGATAGATGCAGCTCCCAGCAGAGCGGAATGGGTGGGGCAACGAGGGCTTCCCGAATGAGTGGCGAACTTCAGTGGAGAACTTCACTGGAGAGAAAAGCGCTGGGAAACTAAAGAAGCGGATGTATTTGAGGAAATAACCTGGGGTGTATTTTACTGGATAGGTGGAGTAAGCCAGATGTATAAGGGCCTTCGGAGAAGGCAATGGCACCCCACTCCAGTACTCTTGCCTGGAAAATCCCATGGACGGAGGAGCCTGGTAGGCTCCAGTCCATGGGGTCGCTGAAGAGTCAGACACGACTGAGCGACTTCACTTTCACTTTTCACTTTCATGCATTGGAGGAGATGGCAACCCACTCCAGTGTTCTTGCCTGGAGAATCCCAGGGACGGGGGAGGTCTATGGGGTCGCTGAAGAGTCGGACACGACTGAAGCTACTTAGCAGCAGCATAAGGGCCTTGAAAACCAGATAATGGTAGTTTAAGAGGTATAGACTAGAAAGGCAGAGTATGAAGACTTTTACCTTAAAAATATACCATCTAATTAAAGGAATAAGAAAACCAAAATATAACCGAGGATGAGTCAAGAAAGAAACCAGAGCACACACATCTACTTTGACCTAAAATCCCAGGACATTAAGACAAAAGCTCTAAGGAACAAAATGTTCATCAATGAACCAAGAATACTGAGTAATCTCAGAAATACAGAAAAGATCTGTGGGCTAGTTTATAGCAAAACGGACAGGGCTAAATAGAAAATTAAAAGGAAAGTGATGAAACATTAAGAATGGATCCAGCTGGACACTACTCCAACCTCTGAATGACAGGTGTTACACAAACAACAGATGTTGGTGAGGGCTGGAAATCTGGAAAGAAGAAAATGTCTCAGATTTGAAGAAAAACACAAATTTTCAGATTAAATGGTTCCACTGAGTCCTTAGGATGACTAATAAACTTAAGATCCCATTATAGACAACATCCAGAAGAAAGAGAAGAGCTTTTATATAGAAATAGGTTACCTAGAAAGCAATGGAAATTATATTGCCATTGGATTTCTCAATGGAGCAATGTCTTTAAAGCTGAAACTGAAATCCTTAACCCAGCCAAATCAGCATTTAAATGGAACACCCGAAAATTCTGAAAATTTACCATCTCACTAAACAACCTGAGAGCAAAATGGACAATGAATTGAAAAACCATATCCCTGATTTTCACCCCGTTATCTATGATAATAGGTAACATATGGTGCACTTACTACATGCTCTTAATGTAGATTATCAAATTTTAACAATCTGAAAAAGTATAATTATGATGCCCACTTTAAAGAAACTGGCAGAAATTAACAAGGATATAAAAAAGTGATAGGCAATAAAAACAAAACTCTTGATCGAATCTAGAAAGTTATTGGTGCATAATGTGAAAATAAGAGATTTTTACCAAGATATTCTGGAGCTAAATCTCAGATCAATAACTGCAGCTGAGTGTCAGGGGCTGAGTTGCTTCAATAAGGGGACCCCATTTGGAACAGTTAAGCTACACTTGAAGTCATCACTTGCTTGGGTTTATAATGCACTGTCATTCTCTGAGAACTGTCAGACTTACGTAGTGGCTAAACTGGAATGAGGTGGGAACCATCACCTTAGCATCTTTCTTGCCTTTGATGGAGACACTCTGCAGGTATGTAGTAATGTTTTTGATGTACTATTTTGGCACATGACTTGGCATTTTCTACCAGAATAGCCCTTACTCAGTGAGTGACTGTGCCCATGTAAGAATTCTGTCAGTTGCTAAGATTACCTATTCCAGCTATTCACTTGGCAAGTAGGGTACTAACCACAGGATGAATTCACAGTCCTACTAGCCCTGCTCAAAGGTGAACTTGGACCAGAATTTAATTCATTTATCACCTAACCCCTATATTCTCAATGTTGACAGCACACAGTGACATTCGTGTTCTTTTGAAATTAGTGACAGTTACTAAGAAGTTTGAGTTCCTCCTGTTTTCCAGAACATTTATCCATAAGTGGTTCCAAGGCCTTTGGGGAAAGGCTGGAGAAAAGGTTTGCAGTACTTAGGTACAGTGTTTCAGCAGCATCCTTCTTTAAGAATATTTAGGCTACATTCCTGGGATCTGATTTAGTTCTTGTAACAGAACTGTCGAGTCCTGTTTCTCACTCAGAGTCCTCCGTTCCCCAGACCTAGAACTGTGTTTTGTTGGTTTGTTTGCTTTTGTAATTACACAAATCAAAAAGACTTAGTGAGTTGTTTGTTGATTTCATCCCTGGGACCCTACAATTACCACAACCAGACAGCTCTGTGAGTCAGACCAATGTGTTTCCCATCCTACTATGATGACCAGAGCACACTTTTCTTCTGTTAATTAACTGTTTCCACCTGGTCTCCTCCCATCCCCTGCCTGTATCTGGGAGGATATTTCCATTGCAGCTGCTCCTACCAGCATTCCTGCCTTAAAAAACAGCCAATAATGAGTTTTGTGTTGTGGTGTGTGTGTGTGTGTGTGTGTGTTTTAAGAATCTGAAGCTTTAATATATGCCCCATGACAAGTATGAGAGAATCTTTTGAAAACACTGTCCGTGAAGGAGGAGGTGAGTTAGAAGCTCATGATAGAACTTGGGCAGCATTCCAACCTCCCAAAGTTTAACATCATGCCCAACTTGGGGCCATTTGATGTCACTGTTCAGTTCTATTCCTCACAGCAATTACGCTAAACCTTTGCCATCCCTGTTAAACTTTTTTATGTATTCCTGCCTCACCACTTGAAAATGACTTGGCTCTGCCTCCCAAAGACACACACACAGAGAGGGAGAGATAGAGCGAAAAACACTTTCTTTCTGACATCCTCCAGCCATTCCTTCTTGGCCAAATTCTTGAATAAACAGTCCATGCTCGCTTTCCCCCACTTTTTCATCCACCAATCGCTACTCAATCCAAAGCACTCAGTCTGCTACTCTGAACATCTCAGTTTTATCAAAACCACCAACGACAAATCCTAAGAACTTTTCAATCTTTCCACGGTAGGTGATGGCTACTGTTTCCTCTCTGTGTCCCCTCCCTTTCTGAAAATCTCTCCTCTCTGGGTGTCTATAATGCTGCTTCATTGAGCTTGGCACCTAGGTTTCTGCTCTTATTTCTGTTATTCCATTAAATGTCCACACCTACCAGGGTCTGTCCTTGGCTCCTCCTTTTCAGTCTTCCCCCTCTTCCTGAGCGACCTTTTTCACTCCCACATGTTCAGCTTTGGCTCATGCCTTCCAAAACGCATGTTCATTCAAATAACACAGATTTTCTAGTTCCTACCATGTGCCAGGCAGTACTAGAATATGGAACTACAAGAGCAAGACAAAGTTCTGTTCTCCTGGACCTAACTAAAGACAAAAAGCAGATAAATATATAAAACATCAAGTAGCGATAACTTAAGAAAAATAAACCAGGGTAAGCCGGAGTGAGAAGGGGCTGCTTTAAACAGAGTATTTAGAAAAACACTGTTTAACCTCTAAGATAGGGATTCCCGACTTGTGGTTCCAGAGCATCAAAACAATCTAGAAACTTGTTAGAAATTCAGACCCCACCCCCGACTTGCTCAACTAGAACCTGGGGAAGGGGCAGGAAGAGCCCAACAACGCAGTTTAATTAGCCCTCCAGGTGATTCTGTGCTGTGCTTAGAGGCTCAGTTGTGTCCGACTTTTTGTGACCCCATGGATTATAGCCCACCAGGCTCCTTCTGCCATGGGGATTCTCCAGGCAAGAATACTGGAGTGGGTTGCCATGCCCTCCTCCAAGGGATCTTCCCAACCCAGGAATGGGTTCCCAGGAACCCAGGTCTCCCGCATTGCAGGCGGATTCTTTACCGTCTGAGTCACCAGGGAAGCCCAAGATCACTGGCGTGGGTAGCCTATCCTCTCTCCAGGGAATCTTCCCGACCCAGGTATAGGACAGGGGTCTCCTGTATTACAAGTAGATTCTTGACCAGCTGAGCTACCAGGGAAGCCCCGAGGTGATTCTGATCGCGGCTAAAGTGAGAACTGCAGTTCCCACCCTACCCCCACCCCTGATTCATTGTCCCGAATAGATTACTGGTGTGCGGTCCACCGGATTGATTTTCTCAGCCCGTAAGGGTAGCTTGAAGGCTGGGGGAAAAGGAGATGCTGGGGACCCCTCCGGTCAAAAGTAACCTCCACCCAGACTTTTCAGAAGGCGACCAAGTGGGGTCAGCTGGCATGCTCACAGGCCTCCAGGGAGCAAGGTAAGAGCCAGACACTCACTGAATTCTGCAAGAAGCTGGGTGCTGCCAGTTTTCTGCGTCCAGGAGCGCCAGACAAAGAGCGGATGAACGTCCCTTCCGGTGCGCAAGGAGGCTGCGCAGCGTAAAGCGAGGCCCACGAAGGGCGGGGGAGCGAGGTGGGGTTTCCTGCGCAGCGGGCTTGAGCCCTTGCAGCCAATTCCATGCCTGAAGTTTTATCTTTATTTTGAAATACTGGTTTGGAAAAAGTTTGGTTGAATTTGAAATCCACTTGTACCATACTCCAAAAGAAGGAGAAACCATTACAATGAGCCTGCCCACTGCAACTGGAAAGTAGCCAGGGATCGCTGCAACTGGAGAAAGCCTGTGGCAGCCACCAAGATCCAGCACAGCCACAAATAAAATAAATCTTTTTTTAAAAAGTGTGTGAACACATTTCTCATCCATGGTAACAAAAAATATTTAAAGCTTATCAAAAACCCTTGATTAGGAATTTCATGTAGTCGTTTGATCTGCTGGAAGGCCCAGTTCTTGAAGCCCTCTGAGAATCAGCTGCCCACCTCTTAATATGGTTTAAACTAGGTTTTCTCTGACTTTACTCAGAATTACTTGTCCCCTCCTTTGGGTCCTCATGGTAACATATAGATATCTGTGGTTCTCAACCAGGAGCAGTTTTGTCCCTATGGGACACTTGATAATGTCTCAGGGTTGGTACTACTGGCATCTTGTGGTAGGTAGAGGCCAGAGATGCTGCTAAAGATCTTACACAGGAAAGTCCCCTGCAACAGAGAATTATCTGGTCCAAAAGGTCAATAGGGCTGAGGCAGAGAAACCCTGGTGTAGATCTTTCTGTCATAACATACACACTTTATCACACCTGTATGTTTACACGTTTCTCCCTGTTAGACTCTCTTGTTTCTCAAGAACATATCTTACCTTTACATTCGCAGAGGTGAGCAATGCTAAACATACGGTAAGCGCTCACTATGTATCTGTGAAGTGAATTCATGAGAGAAAAGTCCAGGCAGTCTTACCGACACCTAACAAGTAGACAACTGCCTCTCCAGGCAAAGAAGGCCAGAGCTTGAAATGCTTGAGAGCAGTATAATTAGGGGAAGTGGGTCTGCCAGAGATGCCTGCAGTTATTTACCAACTGCTCAACCTATAAAGGTAAAAATCTCTCAAGTCTATCCCCTCACCCCCACCACCCGCTTCATAACTCCATGCAGTCATTAAATTCTGCTATTTCTCTACCTCAGAAATAAATTTCCTGACTCTAAGCCATCCCCACTGCCAAAGCCAGCTCTCATCAGCATCGCTTTCCTAGACCACTACTGTGCCCTCCTGGTTGGTTTCTCTGCCACCTACAAATTGAGAAAGTTACATTTAAGTCCCTATAGTTTCTTCCAGCTTTAAAATATTTGCAATTTTATCTAGTGATAATGAATTCCACTTTTCAATTAAATAAGATGTATAAATATTCACTCTTCATTATAGATATAAAATTTCAAGCTGCTAAATGAGAATAAGTATATTAATTTAGAAAGCATTGAAATCTTTCATGACCTTTGTCTTAGAAACAAACTCAAAGCCAGCAACTTTAATTGGTCTTCTCCCTCTCCTGTTACCTCCATTCCCACAGAGGTCAGCCTCATAACAAACCCAAACAAGGGCTAATGTATTAAGAGAGAAAGCTGTGCGCATATGTTTTCAGCAAAGGAATGACTGACACACTTTCAATTAAAAAGGAATCTAAAAGAAAACAGCATCATCATTTTAAGAAGAGATGAGGCCAGCCAGCTAGAGACTAGTGCTGCTACCTCAGCACTCAGCATGTTGACCTTTTTAAACATGGAATGTTACCCCCTTTCTCAGATATTGTCATTGTCATTCATAATCCAAAGAGCCTTGTGATGTAAGCAGATGCTTGTGTTACTGTTATAAATGGATATGGAAAATGAAGCAGTGATAATAGCAGAGGAGACTTGAGAACAAGTACCCAACACGGGCTGCAACAATCAAGTATGGCTTTTTCTCATCAATTTTTCTCCTACAAGAAATCTTATTGGGGGAGAAGGTACAGCTTTGAGAATATAATTTGGCCAGATATCCTGCCAATTCTTGGTTCAAAAATTGAGGTACAATTTTAGTTTAAAAGTCTACAGCTAGGACTCTAGGTCAAATTAATACATAACAGAATCAAAAGATGAGAAAAAATTAATAAATGCTGCAGTTTCCAAATAGGAAAATCTTTAAAGATGATAAACTAGCTATGTTTAATAGCAACTATTAATTTTGAATGAATAGTAAATAATCATATTTTCGCCCCTTTGGGCCAAATGCAACTTCAAAAATTTTTTCAGTATAGTGTTATGGGGAAAAAATACTGAGTCAGGCACTTGAAAAGAAACATTTACCCTCCCTATGTAGTCCACACAATAATCAGGTTTAGACAGTAAAAAAATAAATCTATTTGACTTTTTTTTACTCATCTTTTAATTATTATATTCCCAGTGACCTAACTCAGAATATATGGAAAAAAATAGTAGAATGGTTTTTCCAGAGTCAATTTAAGTTACTTCAGAAACTGCAGTCCTTGCTTTAGAAACATGGAGTCTTACCCTCTTACCAGGAAAGTCTCCCAGGCCTCATTCTTTAATAAAGTTTTTAAGAAAGAAAAAAAGCTATCACTATGTGAACTCAATAAATATTGGAAAATTAAAACAAGTGATCATTATCTCTACCATACTGCAATGAACTGTTTGAGTAGAATCATAAATCCTGAGTTTGGTTAACCAGACCAACCTCCTATTCAATGAGAAATTATTAATAGAGAATAAAAAAGAAATAGATCCATTCAATGTTTCAGATGTAGGTGGGGCAGCTACCCCAGGGTACTGCTGAGTGGAGATGGCCAGTAAGGCTTAAAAAAGCAAAACTCTTGCCTTTATGAAGGAAGAATGGGAACAGGATTTAGCCAAGAACAAAAGTAGCCCTTTCCTTAAAAAAGTTAAATCAGATCCCTTCTCTTCTGATTCTTCAAGAAGCAACATCAGCAGGCTTAAGCATTAGTAAAATAATAATAAATTATTAAAAAAGAAATATAAGTAAGAGAGCATGTGTGTGTGTAAGTAGAGGTCTGGGAGAATTTTCCTTACCCTCACCCACCCCCACCCCTGCTTCTCCCCTTTTAAAATGTGAATCTTCCCAGGAGTAGTCAGCCAACACCTTTACCTGCGAAATCTTCGGCAGAAAGAGTGGGGCCAGGACATAAAGTAAATTAGGAGAGGAAAGGTAACCTTGAGAAGATCTTAAGGCAGAGGTGGGGGGAGGGGTGGTGCTTGCAGAGAAGTTTCTAATTATACCTTAAAGTTACCCTAATCGGACAACCTTTTCTGTCCCTTAATCTCTCTAGCCTTACGCGGGGACCACATATTGTAATTCATACAATATTAACAAATCGTAAAGCAAAGTGCCATCACACCTTCAGCAGTTTGCGGGCCTGAGTGATATTTCAGCTCAAATGTTCGTCTCTAGAAACACATTTTAAAACGTTTTAACCTGGCACACGGGCTCTCACACAAACTCACTGCTGAAGGTGGCACCGAGTCTCAAGGGCGGCGCGCCCTGACCGCTGAGAAACAGCGGTCGTGTTTCACCTTGAGCAGAGCCCCGCCCGCACACCTCTGGGGTCCCGCCCCCGCCCAGGGTCATTATATTCTCCCCCAGGGAGGCGCGTGCATCCCTGCCAAGAGACGCCGCAGGAACCGCACTCCCGGGCCAGGTCGCTCTGAGGATGGAGAAGAGGGCTCGGAGCTCGTCCAGAGACGCCCACAGGAGAGGCAGCGGCTCCTCGCACAAGGAGAGCAAAAGGGCGAAGACAGACAGGGGCGGCCGAGGCCGCGGGCGCCGGGATGCCGAGCCGGAGCAGCCGGCCCTCGGGCGGGCAGGGAGCCCGGGCGAGCCCCGAGCGCCGGCAGCCACTGTGGTGGACGTGGATGAAGTCCGGGGCTCTGGCGAAGACGGCACCGAAGTGGTGGCGCTGCTGGAGAGCGAGCGGCCCGAGGAAGGTACAGCGGGCAGGCTGAGGCCCAGGGAGAGGGTGCGGTCTTTCCAAGTGGTACCCAAGAAATGTCAGTTAGGGTGCAACGAGTCACCGCCCTGAGAGCTACAGAGGTCAGAGCAGCCGGCTGGACCTGCTCAGATTCCCAGGAAATGAAAGACAGAGAGTTAGGACCCGCTGACCCACCAGTGGTGGAGACCAAAATGCATCAGAAGAAATACAAATAACATCCACCGAATACCACTGTTCGCAGGGGTCAGCCACGGTTGGGAGGTGGCAGGGAGTGTGGTCCAGGTTGGGGACCAACATGCCGAAGGAACCTTGCAGCTGCTCCTGTGGCTGGAAGAGTATGTGGGCCCCTAGTTTAAGAAATGCAGGAGCTGATGATTCAGGGTAGTTTGTAGCTTTTTCTCGACTCTTCATCAGACTTAACCTAAAAGCATTTTACACCTTCCTTGCGCTGATCGTTCTTTCTAAAAAGTAGAGACATAGAGCCAAGTAAAGAAAAGCCAGATTTCAGTTAACCATTTGATCATAGGCAGAGCCTTACCCATCTATCAAATGGGGACACCAAGAGTACTCACTGCAGAGGGTAATTGTGAGGATAAAATGAGCTAATATAAACATTAAAATGAGCTCACATAAAATGAGCTAAGATAAACATTCAAAGTGCTTATCTTACACAAAGCCTGGAAAGAATATACATATAAATGCTCAGAGCAGAATCTTTGCAAGCTAAAAGAGGCAAGTTAGACCAAAGGGAGGGAATCACAGGGAAAAGGGTCTCTTTGGCTTCTGCAGGTGAAACAACTCTTAGGAGCAAATTTATCTGCTTCCAATCCTTTTTTTTTTTTAATTTAATTTTTGGCCACATTCTGTGGCATGTGGAACCTTGGTTCCCTGACCAGGGACTGACCTCATGCCTCCTGAAGTGGAAGGTGGAATCTTAACTACTGGACCACCAGGGAAGTCCCTGACTCCAATCCATCTTATGATGAATGAAGATAAAAACTCATTACCTTAATTATAGGATAAAGGAGGTTTAACTTTAAAGGAAGGTAAATAAGGAGTAGTGTTATACTACTTTCTGCTGACTACAAAATTTTAACATTTCCCAGCTAGCAGCACTTCCCTATATGCTGTAGCATTGAAAGCTATGACTTGAGAAATATTCCAGCAGTTGGGCTCTGGTTTATGTTGACCATGTTAATGCTGTTTTGCCTACCTGATGCCTCTTCATGGATCAGAAATTTCTGATTATTAAAGGGTTATTGGATTCACTGCTGCATTAATGCTGAGGTTAGTATTGTGAGTCATTAGTATTGTGAGTATTAATGCTGAGTAAGTATTATGCTTCAGATCATATGGGTGGGGTAGGAAAGGAAGGGAGCCCCATTTTTGGACCTCTTACTTTGTGCCAGGCACAAGCTAAGTGCTTTACTGAGTAGGCACAGATAAGAAAAAATGCTGAGAAGTTAAGTTACTTGCCCAAGACCTACAGGTGGAAACTAGAGAAGCCAGAATCTCAGAATAAGTCTTACTGAAAAGCCCATCCTTGCAGGGTGCTCTGCCTGATTTCTGGTCATGGTTCCAGCACTGCCCCCAACTAGCGGTGGCCTTGGGCTAGTAGCTTCATACTGTGGGCCTCATTCAGTCTCTTCAGCTATAAGGTCACTAGAGCTAGTGGCCCCCCAAGTGGACGGGTCACCTTAAGGATGAGACCCGCTTGCTGAGTCCTTGACTGGGAGCTTTCTGTGGTTCCCACAGACACAGCAATACCCCCTCTCCTCCTCATGTAGCACCACATTTCTCCCAGGCAACCTAAGATTGGGAGAAACAAAAAGAAGCTTCACTTCATTGAAATGTAGGGGATTCTCGCACTACGGCGTATCTAAAGGCTCTTTTGGCTTTAACATGTCATGTTTCACTATTTATTTAAACCTAACAAACTGGATGTTCAAGGAACTCATTTTAAGAGAAAAATGCTTTGTTAGTAAAACGTATAAGTTATATTTGGGTATAGATATTAGTTTTCTGTTCATATCCCTAACTATTACATGAAGGAATTTTGAGGACTTTCTTCACTTAGAAAATGTAAATTTTGTCTGTATGTGCATTTATTTATTTTTACTTACCATGCTTATCACTGGCAAATGAAATACTATTATAAACGTGTTTAAACATGGCAAGAACACTACTGTTGCTCTCAGGAAAGAATATTGTAAAAACCAATGTGATGCTGATAGAGTCATCTCTCCCCAAACAGGTTGCATGAGAAATAAATTCCATGGAACATGCATTTGTTTGGAGAAAACATCACCTGGTCAAATTTTGGGAAATACTAGGTTAAACAAAGTTAAGAAGGCTTCTTTGCTGAAGGGATTTTTTTAGCTTCAATACGCCCATGACTGTTGGGAGCTCCAGGAGGGGAACACCGTTCACAGTATTTTCTAAACTCATTTATTCCGGGAACTCTTGATCTGTGGAGCACCCTGTGGGATTAGGGTTCTGTGGGACACCATTTGGGAACCACCACAGATTGGCATCTAGCACTGAGGTTAGTTTTGTGCTTGTGCATCTTGTTTATCTGCCCTGTTCAATTAATCTGCACATCAGTTTGGTGATGACCTTTCCAGTTATTTTCCCAGCATGGAAATAAAATCTTCAGGCCCACTAATTAGTTATCCGTTTCCATCCCTTCTCTTAAAAATAGACTACTTACCATTTGTAATCTTAAGTCACCTTCTAGTTCTCTATGAGATTTTTTTAAACTGATAAATAGTGTCCCTTTGGCCAATATTCTAGTACCTAAAGATTAAAATTCTTGAGATTTCTGTAACTATTGCATTTAAATCATTTTCACTATCCACTTCGCCTTCCTTTCTACATTCAAGAATTATTTGCTGAATGTGTGTTTCAGGCACTACTCCAGTCCTGGGACACAGTGTAAATAAGACAAGGCCCTAAGAAGCTTGTGTTCTTGAGATGAACTTTCCCTGATATAAACACCATTTCATTTATCACTCAAGCAACCTGGATGGTCTGTACTCCAGTTCCTTATCACCTTTTTATAGGCACAGATGGGCTAATATTACCCCACAAAGGTGATTTTCAGAGATTGTCTAAAGATCCACACCTTTACCCAAAGAAAGGGCTCCCAGGAATTCTCTGTCAGTCTAGTTGTTACGAGTTGGAACTTTCCCTGTGGGGGCCCTGGTTCTGTCCCTGTCAGGGAGATCTAAGATCCCACAAGCTGTGGGGTGCAGCCAAAACAAAAACAAAAACAAAAAACGACTTGAAAACAAGAAGGGGCTCTCATGCAGAAATTTCAGTTATTGGGGCAAGTGATAGACGGGGTTGTAATTTCAGGGAAGATAAACCTCTGGACACGTGTTTTGAATCGCTTCAAATAACACCACCACACACAGAAAAGAAAACAGTTTCATGCCTCTATGTGTATATGTCATTTCATCCTTATGCCAGATATGAAATATCCCATGAGACAGTTATTATGAAATAGTCATGTGATGAATAGCATTTCCTGGAATAGATGAGGAAACTGAGAGGTTGTGTGCCTTGCTTAAGGCCATTTGAACAGAAAACGGTGGCATCAGAACTGGAGCCCAGACCACATGTTCAGATGCTGGGCTTGTTCCAGGGTGCCCACCGCTGCCTTTCCAGGAACCTATTCCGCCTTCTGTCAGCCCCCAAAGCCCGTCACACAGACAGGTTCTGGGAAACGAGCACACTGACGTCCAGCTCATTCTACTGTTTCCAGCAAAGTCTACAAACTGATCCGACCTTAATATCAGGGACTGAGCTAGAGGCGCTAGTCAGTAAATGTGGTGAAGTTCCAATATAATTTTTTTTTTCTTTTTTCAAGGTACCAAATCTTCCAGTTTAGGAGCCTGTGAGTGGCTTCTTGTCCTCACATCGCTGCTCTTCATCATCGTGACCTTCCCTTTTTCTATCTGGTTCTGCATAAAGGTGAGAGTCCATGAGGACCTAACAAGTAATTGCCTGGTGTCTCTCACTCACCACCCCATGTCCACTCTCATTTCTGTGTTTTGGTACTTGCTATCTGTTCTGCATGGAATGTGCTCACTCCCACTCACCTTGCAGAAGACCTCTTACTCTTTTATACCTGCTCAAAGAGAACTGAGAAGCTTCCCTTGACTCCTCCAGACTGTCATTCCCTTCCTTTTGCTCTCATCTCCCCCACCTTTCTCATCCATTCTAGCAATTACCACAAGTATAATGTTTGTAGATACCCAATCCACGCCAGTATTCTTGGGCTTCCCTGGTGGCTCAGCTGGTTAAGAATCCACCTGCAATGAGAGAGACCTGGGTTTGATCCCTGTATTGGGAAGATCCCTTGGAGAAGGGAACAGCTACCCACTCCAGTATTCTGGCCTGGAGAATTCCATGGACTGTATAGGCCATGGGGTTGCAAAGAGTCGGACAGGACTGAGCAACTTTCACTCACTTCAATCTCTGCCATTAGACTGAGAGCCCCTCCAAGACAGGACCTGTATCCAGTTGATCTACACTCTATACTAACACAAAGACAGGCCCAGAATAGGTCATGCTGCTGCTACTGCTGCTGCTGCTGCCAAGTCGCTTCAGTCATGTCTGACTCTGAGCGACCCCATAGACAGCAGCCCACCAGGCTCCGCACTCCCTGGGATTCTCCAGGCAAGAACACTGGAGTGGGTTGCCATTTCCTTCTCCAATGCATGAAAGTGAACAGTGAAAGTGAAGTCGCTCAGTTGTGTCTGACTCTTAGCGACCCCATGGACTGCAGCCCACCAGGCTCCTCTGTCCATTGGGTTTTCCAGGCAAGAGTACTGGGGTGGGGTGCCATTGCTTTCCCCGAGAATAGGTCATGGTGCCTATTATTAACACATTCAGGAAACCTCAGGCAGCTTCAGGAGATCACGAATGACAAACATCTTGGGCCCATGGGTGACGCTAGTGGTGAAGAACCCTCCTGCCTGCCAATACCAGGCACCAGGAGACATAAGAGGTGAAGGTTCCATCCCTGGGGCCAGAAGGTCCCCTGGAGGAGGGCATGGCAACCCACTCCAGTATTCTTGCCTGTAGAATCCCATGGACAGTGGAGCCTGTCAGGCAACAGTCCATAGATCACAACGAGACACAACTGAAGCACCTTGGCATCCACACACAGGTGGTTTTACATGTGTCTGAAGCTGTCCCTGAAGTAAATGAAGACTTGTGTCAGTTCAGGAAGAACATACCAAGATGGAATTAGAAGTTCAAAGGATTTGTGGGGAGACATTGTAAGAAAGATTGAGAATGGAAGTAGGGAAGGGAAAGCCTTCCGCGAATGAGGCAGATCTAACACCTGTGATCTGAGAAGGGGAAGGAAGGATTGGACAGAAGGAGCCTCAGACTGTGGGACAACTTCAAGAAAGTCTTGGACCTACTGAAAGGGAACTCCTGAGCAAAGTTTGCCTCGGGGATGAGTCTCACAATGGACAGAAATGGCCAGGCCCTTGTATCCCTGTCATTCTTAGTCACTGGCAGGAGTTGCCAGGAAGAGCATGTCTTTGGTGGGAATGCTGCAGATGCTGCTGAGGCTGTTGCCAATTTCATGCAAGTTCTCCTTCCTCCTCTTCTTCTCCTTCATCTTCATAAGAGAGTGTTGGATTTTGTCAAATGCCTTTTCTTCACCCATTGAGACGATGACATGACATTTGCTCTTTATTCTTCTAATGTGGTATACTGTATTCATTGAATTTTGGGTGGTAAATCAACTATATATTCCTAGGATAAGTCCCATTTGGTTAGGGTGTATAAACCTTTTAATATGTTATTGGAGTCAGGTTGCTTGTTGTCTGGTTGAGGAGTTTTGCATTTATATTCATGAGAGATATTGGTCTGTAGTTTTCCTTTCTTGTGATGTCTCTGTATTGTTTTGGTATCAGGGTAATCCTGGCCTCAGAGAATGAGGTGGGAGAATTTGTGAAGAACTGCTGATAATTCCTCTTTAAATGTTTGGCAGAATTTACAAGTGAGGTCATCTGGCCCTGGACTTTTCTTTGTTGGAAATTTTTAAACTACTAATTCAATCTTTTAATTCTGGGTCTTTTTCACTTTTATTTTTCCTTCTTGAATCAGTTTTGGTAGTTTATGACTCTAGGAATTTATTTTACTTGTTATATAATTTGTTCATGTATAGTTGTTCATAGTATTTTCATCTATAATCTTTTTTATTTCTATAAGGATAGTAGTGATGTCTTTGTCATTCCTCTTTGGCTCCTGATTTCAACATTTTAATCTCTCTTTTTTTCTTGGTCAGTCTAGCTAAATATTTGTCAATTTTGCTGAACTTTTCAAAGAACCAACTATGGTTCTTTGGGTTCAACTATGGTTTCAATTAATTTTCTCTAATGTTTTTCTATTTTCTATTGCATTTATTTCCACTGAATCTTTTTTCTTTCTGCTTACTTTGGGTTTAGTTTGTGCTTCTGTTTCTAGCATCAAAAAATTAGTGTACCCCATCCTGAACCCTATACATGTGGCGGATTCATGTTGACATATGGCAAAACCAATACAATATTGTAAAGTAATTAACTTCCAATTAAAATAAATAAATTTATATTTAAAAATTAGTGTATTATTTTGAGATATTTCATCTCATTTATTATAGATATTTACAGCTATAAATTTTCCTCTAAGCATTGCTTTAGTTTCATCCCATTCATTTTGGTATCTTGAGGCTTTGTTTTCATTCATCTCAAAGTGTTTTTCAATTCCTTTTGTGATAAATTCTTTGACCTGTTGGTTAGAGTGTGTGATTTAATTTCCTAAATATCGTTTTGTTATTGATTTCTAATTTCATTTCATTGTTATAGGAGAATATACTTTATGTGGTTTCAATCCTTTTAAATTTACTGAAGTTTTTTTAAATGGCCTAGCATATGGTCTATCCTGGAGATGTTCCATGTTTTCACAAAAAGAATATGTACTCTTCTATTGTTGAGTGGAATTATGCATAGATATCTGTTAGGTCTAGTTTACTTATAGTGTTTTTGAAATCTTTTCTTTCTTTGTTGACCTTCTGTCTAGTTCTTTTACCCACAATTGACAGTGGGATAGTAAAGTCTCTAACTATTATTATTGAATTGTCTATTTTTATCTTCTTTTGGTTTTTGCCCTATATATGCTGGAGATCTATTTTTAGGTACATACATGTTTTCTGTTGTTATACTTTCCTAATGCATTGACACTTTTACCATTTCACAATGTCACTTTTACCATTTCACAATGTCCCTCTTTATCACTAGTAACATTTTGGTGTGTTGGTTTTTAAACTCCATTTTGTCAGACATCAGAGTAGTCATTCCTGCTATTTTTTGGTTACTCTGTATGGTGTAGTTTTTTCTGTCCTTTTACTTTCAAGCTATTTGTACTTTTGACTAGAAAGTGTGTCTCCTACAGACAACATATAGTTGGCTGCAGGCTCTTCTTGAAGGGTGATCTGAGCACCTGCATGGCTGCCATAAGGTTTGTGTGTAGCTAATAAGAAATTCATGTAAAAGCTATTAATGCATCAGTCACAGCAAAAATACAAGATTAAATATGCTATGATTTCTTTGATTTGGTAGAAGCAGTTATTTTTTAGACAGTCATGAGTCCTAATCAAAATTCTATCCACAGGCTCAAAAATTAACATGGCCAATATACTTTTTCATTGGTTCCTGAAACTCTACATTTTGAAAATGTAAGCTTTTTTTTTTTTTTGAAAATGTAAGTTTTAAGAGAAATTTTTTCTTGGTTCTCAAAACAAGAGATTTCTGATACTTATAATCACTGTCATGCCAAGGTCTTTTGAAGACTTCATTTTTCTCTCCTAGAGTAATTCAAAAGTATTACATTTCCCTTTAGGTTGTACAGGAGTATGAGAGAGTAATTATATTCCGACTGGGACATCTGCTTCCTGGACGAGCCAAAGGCCCTGGTAAGAACAATCTTCTTTACACCCCACCCCCCGCAAGAAACTTGCCAATTTCATCAATTCATGTATATCTGTAATATGGCCCTCAGACTCCATGAAGTGACTTGACTCATGATATCTTTATTTTTCAGTCTGTTATTTGTAACACCAGTTATTAAGAAATCCTTCAGAGAGCATTACTACCAGGTCACTAGCGACCGAAAGAGAGTGGATGCAGACAGCCATGTGCTAGGGCCCCCTGGCTGGAGCAGGAAGTAGGTTAGGACCTACGGCCAGGCACTCTATACATTATACTGGGTGGGTGAGGACTGACTAGCCAACCAGAGGCTGATATCATGATGCTGCTGTCCTGATTACCTCTGGGACTCCCAGTATAAGAAATACCACATCGAGGTTGCTGGCTCTAAAGTTGGTCACCTTGGTACACACATGGATTCAAAAACTAGGTTTTTATAGAGCACCTAAAAGGCACTAGTTAGGCACTAATGCTAACAATAATGCATAAGACATTCATGTTAGAGAGTTTAAATCTGATGAAGGAGACAGATGTGTGACCCAAGATCTGGACAGGTCAGCACCATGACCAAGCTGACCATACAGCCCATTTTACTGGGTATAATCCCTGATTGGGCCTGTTGTCCCGGTGTAGTCCTTTCCTTTCACCCCTAAACATGTCCCATATGGAACAACAAATTATTTAGTAACCTTAGCAACAACAAACACAACACAAGGTGGAGGTGTGATGGCCCAATGGTCTATGCATAGACCATGGAGGCTAAGAAAAGTGACGCAGCCTTCAACTTGACACCAAAAAAGTGAACCCCAAACAGCCTCCATGCCAGCTATTCACCTGTCACTTCCCTTGCCCTCCCTTTCTAGGCCTTTTCTTCTTTTTGCCCTGCCTGGATACCTACCACAAGGTTGACCTTCGTCTCCAAACCTTGGAGATACCCTTTCATGAGGTAAGCCAAGTGGGGGATTTTGCTTTCTGTCTACATTTTTCCTGGCTAAGCACTCTACCAATTCTGGCCTAGAAGAAAATGACTATTCTTGCTCAAAAGCAGAAAAAAAAAAAAAGATTACATCAAAATTTAAAACTCCTATACATCAAAGGATACAATCAGCAGAATGAAAAAGCAACTTATAGAATGGGGAAAAATTGCAAATATTCTCTCTTATAAGAGGTTAATATCCAAAATATATTAAACCTTATAACTCAACAAGTAAGCAAACAATCCAAGTAAAATGGACAAAGGCCTTAGTGATAGTTAATTTTATGTGTCAACCTGACTAAGGCATGGTACCCAATAATTTGTTCAAATACATCTGGATGTTGCTGTTATGGTATTCTTTAGATAAAATGAATATTTAAATTGAATGACTGAGTAAAGAAGATTGCCCTCAATATATGATATATTGTATATACCTTGACTTGAATGGACATATTTCTCCAAAAAAGATATTTAAATAGCCAATAAACATGTGAAAAGATGCTCTGCATCACTAAAATCATTAGAGAAATGCAAATAAAAAACACAGTGAGATACCACCTCACATCTATTAGGATGGCAATTATTAAGAACAAAAACAAAATAATGTGTTGGCAAAGATGTAGAGAAATTGGAACCCTTGTATACTGTTGGTGGGAATGTAAAATGGTGCAGCTAGTATAGAAAAGAGTTATTCAAAAATTAAAAATAGAATTACCATATAATCTACCAATTCTACTTTTGGGTGTATAGACTCCAAAGCATTGAAAGCAGGCTAATTGAAGAGATGCTTATATACCTGTGTGCACAACATCAGTTCACAATGGCCACAAAGGTGGAAGCAATCCATGTTCCCATCAATGCTGAATAAACAAAATGCGGCATATACTGACAATGGAATACTAATCAGCCTTAAAAAGGAATGAAATTCTGGCACATACTACAACATGGATGAACCTTGGGAAAATTATGCTAAGTGAAATAAGCCAGTCACAAAAAGACAAATACTGTATGACTCCTTCTGTATGAGGAACCTGGAGGAGTGAGATTCAGAGCAACAGAAAGTGAAGGATGGTTGTGGGGACTGGGGGAGGAGAGAACTGAGAGGTGTTCAGTGGGTTTCAGTTTTGCAGGATGAAAAGAGTTCTGGATGCTTGTTGCTCAACAGTGTGAATGTACCTAATTCTACTGAATTGTGCATGTCAAAATGGTCAAGATGGTGAATTTGATGTTCTGTTCATTTTACCACAATTAAAAGTTAAATATTGAGTTAACACCTAGACTTTCCTGTTTCTGATTCTGATTTATACACCTTTCCTAAATGCTCTCCTACTTTCCATTTGAGGTTCTTTCTCATTCTTTCTTTTGGCAAACAGATAGGTGAATAAAAATGATATTTGTTTAAAAGGCTTATTTTAGATAATAAAATGTGAAAAAGGAATAAAACATACACCTAATCCTGTTACCCATAGAGTTGATATTTTGGAATGTATCCTTCAAACTTTTTTATATATGTGGTTATACTTTCAGACATGTGTATATATATATATATATATACACACACACACATCATATATATATCATATATACATATATACATCATATATATCAATCATACCATACATACCTATTTAGTCACCTATCCTTTTTCACTCAAAAATATACTATTACCATCTTTTTATATATTAGCTATGTTTCTACCTCCATTTTAAATAGACATACAGCATTTCATGGTGTGGATTTTACTCAATTAATTTACTTAACTAATTGAGTTTAGTAACTGGAATTTACTCAGCTAATTCCCTACTGTTGATACTATTTCTGAACTTTCTTGGCTGCTGCATTGCATGGCATGGGCTTCCCTGACGGCTCAGTGGGTGAAGAATCCACCTGCAGTGCAGGAGACACAGGAGATGTGGGTTTGATCCCTGGGTCAGAAAGATCCCCTGGAGGAGGAAATGGCAACCTGCTCCAGTATTCCTGCCTGGAAAACCCCATGGACACAGAAGCCTAGCGGGCTACAGCCCAAAGGGTCGCAAAGAGTCGGACATGACTAAGCACACAGGCACTGCATGGGATATGGGATCTCAGTTCTCAGACCAGGAATTGAATCCAGACCTCCAGCAGTGAAAGCTCCAAGCCCTAACCACTGGACTGCCAGGGAACTCTCGATTTCTAATTTTTTCTTACAATAAGCAATACTGTCAATCACATCTTAACAGTTAAATCCTTAAAATATATCCTTTTGTCTAAAAAAGGAAATGTTGTACACATACATCTCTTAGGGCTTTTGATACGTATCATAAACTGCCCTCTAAATATACACTCAATACACATGAGTACTGGTTTCCCAGAATGTGTTGCTCTTTTAGCAGATTTTTTTGGCATCAGTTTAAAAAGACCTGATATACAATCAACTGGATGTTTTCATATAAGAAAATTATTCCTGATATTTTTACAAAAGGATTTATAACAGGATTCCTTTAAATTGAGTTGTTTAGTATATTTAATACAAACTCCATAATTTTTTTCAATGTCTATTTGATTACAGACTGAGCCAACTACTCTTTTTTTTTTTTTTCTTACTATTATCTGTCTCTGAGAAAATACCCTTTGGACATATTTAACCCCTCTATCCTTATGTGGAAAAGAAGCCCAAGAATCAGGCCTGTCATCCAAAATTTTTTTTTCTGCCTAGATTGTAACCAAAGACATGTTTGTGATGGAGATAGATGCCGTCTGCTACTACCGCATGGAAAATGCCTCTCTTCTCCTAAACAGTCTTGCTCATGTGTCCAAAGCCGTCCAATTCCTTGTGCAAACCACCATGAAGCGTCTCCTAGCTCATCGATCCCTCACTGAAATTCTTCTTGAGAGGAAGAGCATTGCTCAAGATGTAAAGGTACTTAGATGAATTTAACACCAAGTGTGTTGAAATATCCCTTTACCTTTTATTCATTTCTTCGTTGACCATTTACTGAATCTTCCATGTGCCGTGCATTCACTGTTAAAGGTACAATCCCGAAAGGAGCTGACAGTTAAGAGGTTGCCAATCAGACCCTGAACCCGTCCTAGTCACCCATCTGTGCTGCGGTTAGTCAGTCATTGCCACACTTTTGCTTCTCACCCTCCCCCAGTGGCTGGAAGGAGGGGTTGGTGGAATAAAAAATGATACGGAATGAATTTGGGGACATTACAGTCTAGTTGGGGAAACAAGCAAAGTTAGATAATAATAAAGACTGAAAAACTTTATCAGGTTAAAAGAGGCAAAATATCACAGACCTTTAAGTGGTTAATTACCCAGCCAATGATCCAGATTTTATTGAGCTGGGGTGAAAAGAGAGAAAAACAAGAACTGCCTCACAAGCAGCAGCATCTAGCCCTGCAGAGAGCAAGCTCAGCAACTTCGCTCACAACCAGAGTGGGTGTCTGCGATTCTTACCGAGACAAGTTGGCAGAGGTGTTCAGAAGAGAGATGAGAACAGAGCAGCATTCTAGGTAGCCGGCCAGTCAAGCGGCTGTTACCATCAGTGATGGAGGCTGTCATTGAGGCCAAGAGGCGCCCAGGCCCTGAACTGAGTTAGGAGGTTACGAGCTGCTGCTGCTGCTGCTGCTGCTGCTGCTGCTGCTGCTGCTGCTGCTAAGTCGCTTCAGTCGTGTCCAACTCTGCAACCCCATAGATGGCAACCCACTAGGCTCCCCCGTCCCTGCGATTCTCCAGGCAAAAACTCTGGAGTGGGTTGCCATTTCCTTCTCCAGTGCATGAAAGTGAGAAGTGAAAGTGAACTCGCTCAGTCATGTCCGACTCTTCGCAACCCCACGGATTACAGCCTACCAGGCTCCTCCACCCATGGGATTTTCTAGGCAAGAGTACTGGAGTGGGGTGCCTTGCCTCCTCGAGGAGGTTATGAGCAAGTCTAGCTAAAGGAAGACCTCCAGCAGAAGCAACATTAGGATCAAAGGCACTGATAATGATTATTCTTGATGAGGCCTAGGCAGACACAGCTGAGACAATGAGGTGTCCGAATGTTTGTGGCTTGTCCAATTCATCACTGATAAAACTGGGATTAGCATCCTTGTGAAAATGGAAGAATTCAGGAAATAAGAGAAGCTAAAAAGAGAGAAAGTTAGAGCAAGAAGACACAGGGGAAAAAAAAGAAAAAAAGAAAAAAAAAAAGAAGAAGACACAGGGAAGTTGCTGCTCTGTAATTTAAAAACCACTCTCATGTGCTCCCCTCTATCCTCCCTTCAACCCTCTCTTTCTGTTCATCCCTCCTCAAGGAATAATGGATAAGGTCCAGATGCTTGACATTCAAGCTTGCCCTTGTTATGCTAAATTATAATTTATATATTTACACATTTGTTTCCCCAGACCTTGAACTCCATTCTGTCAGAGGTCATATTTTATTCATCTTTTTGTCCTCAGTACTTGGTCCTGGGCTCTTACACAGCAGCCAGATACTGGGTTTTTGGATGAGTGAATAAATGGCCCAACTGTTGTAGCCTCAGCTTTGCCGGCTTTCCTCTGATGTGTCTGATACTCTAAGCGAGTGTTTCTCCAGCATTCAGTGTGTCTATGTTTCCATGCCTCCTCTTAGGCTGTTCCTCGCAGAGCTGGACATGGCTGAGCGACTAAGCACAGCCAAGCACTGCACCAAATACTTCCCTTTTCCCCACCGGCAAGATTGTATTGTTCAACATTTCTTCCTCCCATCAACCCCTCAAATTAGTCTTCTCAGGGTTCCCAGTGTACTAAGCTATCTAGTCCCCAAGAAATCATCAGAAATAAGTTAAAAAGGAAAAAGAGTATGGCCCACCTATTGCTCCATGCCTCCCCCTCCTTTCCACAGTTCATTTTCTTCCCACTCCTGGGATGGGGAGGTAGGGGAGACAGGTGCCAAAAACAGGAAGTGAAAGCTCCCATAAATGAATATTATATGGAAGAGAATATCCTATGAGAGAGAGACTAAAAATATTGGTTCTCTAACAAATGCATTTTAGAACAAATTTAACAAATGTGCTGAGTGCTAAGTTGCTTCAGTCATGTCCAACTTTTTGCGACCCTATGGACTGTAGCCCGCCAGGCTCCTCTGTCCATGGGATTCTCAAGGCAAGAATACTAGAGTGGGTTGCCATTCCCTTCTCCAGGGGATCTTCCTGACCCAGGGATTGAACCTACATCTCTTATATCTCCGCATTGGCAGGCAAGTTCTTTACCACTAGTGCCACCTGGGAAGCCCCAATAATAAATGTATTTTACAGCAAATTTAACAAACATACCATCTATTATTTCTTATAGCTTTTGTAACAAACCGCAAATCATCACCAGTTTTATCTTACGGTTTCAAGGCCAGAAATCCAAAACACGTCTCACTGGGCCAGAGTCAAGGTGTTAGCAGGGGCTTTTCCTTCTGGAGGTTTGGAGAGGAGAATCCATTTCCTTGCCCTTTTCAGCGCTGGGTGCCCGCCTGTATTCTTTAGATCGTGGCCCCTTCCTCCGTCTTCAAATCACAGCACTCCAGCCTTTGCTTGCATCATCACATCACTTTCTCCTCTTCTGTAGCCAGATGCCCCCCATCCCAACCACGCTTCCCTCTTATAAGGACCCTGGCAGTTGCTTTTTGGGCCCACTGGGAAGATCCAGGATAAGCCCTTCATTTTAATAGCCTTGAACTTAAATTGCGTCTGCACAGTTTCTTTTAGGGTAACATTCACAGGTTCCAGGGATGTCTTTAGGAGCCATTAGTCGGCCTACCACACCATCTTTAATTCCACAAGTATTTGTTGAGTGGCACTGTGCAAACAGTTTTTTGCAAGGCCTTATAATGTTAAAATGAAAAAGGGAAGGACACAATGGCCTTTCAGGAGAAGTGTGCTTTCTCAGTGCAGTGGCCATCGGTGCACCCAGAGGTTCTCACTGATGTCTCAACTCTTCCCTCCACAGGTTGCCTTGGATGCAGTGACCTGTATTTGGGGAATCAAAGTGGAGAGAACAGAAATGTGGGTAGGAAATCAACCAGGAAGAACAACATGATAAAGGGAAATATTTTGATCTTATTTAAAAACTTCTATTTGAAAAGTTATTTTCATTGAATGAGTACTGTAGCCATATTAGCATAAATTTGGAAGAAAAATTTACATATTATCTTATTACTATAACACAACCACTATAAACATCTGGGTAAATAACTGTCATATTTTCTATGGATTTAAACATTTTCTAAGGTAAAATTCGTATAACATAAAACTCATCATTTTTAACCATTTAAAATTGAAACTCAGTGGTTTTTAGTATATTCACAGACCACTACCATATAATTCCAGAATATTTTTATCATTTCCAAAAGAAAACCTGCATCCGTTAAGCAGGAACTCTTCATTTCTGCCTCAACCCCCAGCCCCTGACAGCCACTGACTCCTCTCTGTCTCTCTAGATTTGGCTTTTCTAGAAATTTAATATAAACATAATCACACAATCTGTGGCCTTTTGTGTCTGGCTTCCTTCACTCACCATAATGTTTTCAGTGTCCCTCCGTGGTGTAGCATGAATCAGTGCTTCCTTCCTTTTTACAGTTGAATAATATTCCATCGTGTGACTGGCTATACCATGGTTTGTTGATCTGCTCTCAGCTGATGGACATTTGGGTTGCTTCCACTTTGGGGGCATTATTAATCAGGCCGCAATGAACATTCATGTGCAAGTTGATATGTGAACATGCTTTCACTTCTCTTGGTTATATACGTAGGTGTGAAATTACTGGATCATCTGGTAACTCCATATTTAGCTTTCTGAGGAACTGCCAAGTTGTTTTCTATGTACTTTTTATAGTTACAATCAGGGGGAAAAATCCAATTTTGTATCTTTTTTCCAGTACATTAAGTACTTGATCAGTTCTACCCTTTTTGATTCAGTTCTCTTTTGTCAACTTAGATGACTTCCCTCATTAGTAATAGTATGGCTCTTCAAGGCTGTTGTTCATTATTCAGATTTAGTAGCCAGAATTCAGATTAAACTTTAAGTGGGAAAATTATCAGAGTGTTGTGTGGGCCAAAAAGTTCATTCACATTTTCTGTAAGATACTATGGAAAAACCCGAACGAACTTCTGGGCCAACCCAATACAGCAACACAAAATTTGCTTTACTTGTAAAGAGAAAACCACAGCTCTACTACAGCATCAGTGATAATAAAAATCCACACTGGAGGCAATGATGCTTAAGCCCCTCTTCTCTGCCCACTGTCTGCACAGAGGTCTAGGGCGGCGCACTCTGCTTAATCAGAGTCCACTATGTATCATGAACTGAGCGTAGAGAAGGTGGCAGGTTTGTCTGAAAGCTCTGGCTGCTAAAGCTGCTCTGCACACTCACCTACCCACCCACTTTCTCTTTCAGTAAGGATGTGCGCCTGCCAGCTGGGCTGCAACACTCATTGGCGGTGGAAGCCGAAGCACAAAGACAAGCCAAAGTGCGGGTGAGCCAGCCCTGAGCATGCCATCCTCCCGCACAGCGGAGGAGCATCAGAGGAGCTCCAGAAAATCCAAAAGAAACTCTCCTCATGGAGAAGATTTCCCCTTCGCTCATTACCTATCCATCCAGGCGCTGGGGGGAATCTGGCTTGTGCACACACCACGCTATTAAAATTATTCTCCTCGGGCATGCTCACAGCCTCCTAACTGACCAGTGCAACATCTCTTTCTCTGTTAGACCCTCTCTCTGATGCTGTTGGTAACAGTGACCTCCTCCTCCCTGAGTCTTGCCTTCACTCTCTTTCCCTAGAGGTATCTTCCCCGAACTCCATCCCACTGGCATCTCTCCCTGAGTGATATCCGTCACCTGTCCCCTCTAGGTTAATGACACCCAGGCCTGTATCCTTAGCTCTGTGCAAGCTCTGGAGGGACAACCATGTCAGAGCACACTTCCCTCATCTCTAGAGCCCAGGGGAGGCTGTGCCACGCATGGCATCTGCTCAGGTGTGCCAGTGAGAAGATGTGGCTACCAGAGGATTGGGTGTGGGTGGGAAAGGGGGTCGGGAAGAGGAAAATGAGGGCTGAAGGGGAGGCAGATTTCCCCTTAAAGAACAGAAAGCAGGTAAGCAAAAATCCATACTACCAAGAGGATGGATAACTTTGGAGCATTGGTGGACAAAGATGGGGAGGAAGGCAGTCCTCTGGGCAGAGCTGCTTCTAGATCTTTGAGTCTAGTTCCCTTTGCCCACTTTAAGGGGACATTTGGGTGGTGACCTTTTTTGTGTTTTTCTTCTGAAATGCTAACCTGAGTTGGGAGTCATTCTTTCAGGATTGCATGTCTTTGCCTGGAATGCTGGCCAACCTTTCCTCTAAAATGGCAAAACCCTAATACTCTTCCAAGGCCCACCAGACATAGTAATTCCCCTAACACTTATTGCTCTTAACAAATTCTGCACCAAGTTACAATGAACTCTTTGTGACCCCATGGATGGTAGTCCACCAGGCTCCTCTGTCCATGGAATTTTTCAGGCAAAAATACTGGAGTAGGTTACCATTTCCTCCTCCAAGGGATTTGAACCTGAGCCTCTTGCATCTCCTGCACTTCCAGGTGGATCCTTTACCGCTAGTGCCACCTGGAAAGCCCATTATAATCAACAGTGTATCTCTCTCCCTAGATCAAGATCTTAAGCAAAAAGGCAGTCTGCTCCCCTGTGCTTAGCAGCACCTGTCCCATAGTAGATACTAGTGCTTGTCTGTTGAATCACCCTAAGTAGGATTAAAACCTTCATGAAGCAAAGAAGAAAAATCACACATTGTTTTTCCTCGCATCCCTTGTCTAGATGATCGCTGCAGAAGGGGAGAAGGCCGCCTCCGAGTCCCTGAGGATGGCAGCCGAGATTCTATCAGGCACTCCAGCCGCTGCTCAGCTTCGGTACCTGCACACCCTTCAATCCTTGTCCACAGAGAAACCTTCCACAGTGGTTTTACCTTTGCCATTTGACTTGCTTAATTTCCTATCTTCTCCAAGCAATAGAACTCAAGGAGGCATCCCCTTACCAAATCCTTCCAAACCTGTTGAGCCGCTGAATCCTAAAAAGAAAGACTCTCCCATGTTATAGGAAGAAACAAGGATCATGTGACTGCAAAGAGGGCTCCATATAACAGCTACATCCCCAAGCAAGGCCCTCGGTCCTCAGTTCCGCTCTTTCTTTTGTTGCCATGTGAGATGCCCTTGGAATGCATGAAGCCCCAGTGCAGCGACACACAGGAAGACAATGAAATCATGTAATGACAGAGAAGCCACAGAACATGCGTAGGTGGATCATCTGATCAGAGGAATTATGGGAAAGAGCGTTAGCCAGCATTCTACACATGGCTGAATTTTGACTTCTGAAGATGCAGTTCAAATGTCCTTTTCCCTCGATGCCCTCTAGCCCCTTTGGGAAGAGTTCTTTTGCTCCCACAGCCCTTTCTACATGCCCCTATCATTATGCTTATCACACTCTGTTGTAATCTCACACTTACGATGCAGGCTTCTCTCCTACTATGAACTCCTCAAAAGCACGTCTTAATAATTCCCTATCATTCCACACTCTAGCTTGTATGCTCCACCCAAGGCTTTTGCACCTGACTCTGATAGCTGCACCACAATGACACTCCTGTATTTCTGAGTGAAAGAGAGATACTTGTGAGTACATATTCCAGTACTCGAGCTGGATATAAAATGTATACCTAATTAAAGAATTTCAAATGAATTATTTTTATAGAGACTCTTTTTTTTCAAATAGAGAAATAAAAGGATAAAAACACTTACCTGGTACATGTTGCTTATAATCTAAGGAAGCATTGTGATAAATATAGGGCTGATGTACTTTCAGTATAGAATTTACCAGTTGTTGGCTTGGCCGAAAAATTTGTTTTGGTTTTTCTGCAACATCTTATGGAAAAACCCAAACGAACTAGTTTGCCAACCCAATATTTATTCTTTAAATACTAGAGGGCAGACACTCTGAAACCATACTCACAGAAAACTAGTCAATCTAATCACACTAGGACCACAGCCGTGTCTAACTCAATGAAACCAAGCCATGCCTGCGGGGCAACCCAAGATAGGCGGGTCATGGTGGAGAGGGCTGACAGAATGTGGTCCACTGGAGAAGGGAATGGCAAACCACTTCAGTATTCTTGCCTTGAGAACCCCATGAACAGTATGAAAAGGCAAAATGATAGGATACTGAAAGAGGAACTCCCCAGGTCAGTAGGTGCCCAACACGCTACTAGAGATAGTGGAGAAATAACTCCAGAAAGAATGAAGGGATGGAGCCAAAGCAAAAACAATACCCAGTTGTGGAGGTGACTGGTGATAGAAGCAAGGTCCGATGCTGTAAAAGCAATATTGCATAGGAACCTGGAATGTCAGGTCCATGAATCAAGGCAAATTGGAAGTAGTCAAACAAGAGATGGCAAGGGTGAACGTCAATATTCTAGGAATCAGCGAACTAAAATGGACTGGAATGGGTGAATTTAACTCAGATGACCATTACATCTACTACTGCGGGCAGGAATCCCTCAGAAGAAATGGAGTAGCCATCATGGTCAACAAAAGAGTCCAAAATGCAGTACTTGGATGCAATCTCAGAAACGACAGAATGATCTCTGTTGTCTCCAAGGCAAACCATTCAATATCACAGTAATCCAAGTCTATGCCCCAACCAGTAACACTGAAGAAACTGAAGTTGAACGGTTTTATGAAGACCTACAAGACCTTTCAGAACTAACACCCCCAAAAGATGTCCTTTTCATTATAGGGGACTGGAATGCAAAAGTAGGAAGTCAAGAGACACCTGGAGTAACAGGCAAATTTGGCCTTGGAATGCGGAATGAAGCAGGGCAAAGACTAACAGAGTTTTGCCAAGAAAATGCACTGGTCATAGCAAACACCCTCTTCCAACAACACAAGAGAAGACTCTACACATGGACATCACCAGATGGTCAACACTGAAATCAGATTGATTATATTCTTTGCAGCCAAAGATGGAGAAGCTCTATACAGCCAACAAAAACAAGACCAGGAGCTGACTGTGGCTCAGATCATGAACTCCATATTGCCAAATTCAGACTGAAATTGAAGAAAGTAGGGAAAACCACTAGACCATTCAGGTATGACCTAAATCAAATCCCTTATGATTATACAGTGGAAGTGAGAAATAGATTTAAGGGCCTAGATCTGATAGATAGAGTGCCTGATGAACTGTGGAATGAGGTTCATGACATTGTACATGAGAAGGGATCAAGACCATCCCCATGGAAAAGAAATGGAAAAAAGCAAAATGGCTGTCTGGGTAGGCCTTACAAATAGCTGTGAAAAGAAGAGAGGCAAAAAGCAAAGGAGAAAAGGAAAGATATAAGCATCTGAATGCAGAGTTCCAAAGAAAAGCAAGAAGAGATAAGAAAGCCTTCTTCAGTGATCAATGCAAAGAAATAGAGGCAAACAACAGAATGGGAAAGACTAGAGATCTCTTCAAGAAAATTAGAGATACCAAGGGAACATTTCATGCAAAGATGGCCTCGATAAAGGACAGAAATGGTATGGACCTAACAAAAGCAGAAGATATTAAGAAGAGGTGGCAAGAATACATGGAAGAACTGTACAAAAAAGATCTTCACGACCCAGATAATCATGATGTGATCACTCATCTAGAGCCAGACACCTTGGAATGTGAAGTCAAGTTGGCCTTAGAAAGCATCACTATGAACAAAGCTAGTGGAGGTGATGGAATTCCAGTTGAGCTGTTTCAAACCCTGAAAGATGATGCTGTGAAAGTGCTGCACTCAATATGCCAGCAAATGTGGAAAACTCAGCAGTGGCCATAGGACTGGAAAAGGTCAGTTTTCATTCCAATCCCAAAGAAAGGCAATGCCAAAGAATGCTCAAACTACCGCACAATTGCACTCATCTCACACGCTAGTAAAGTAATGCTCAAAATTCTCCAAGCCAGGCTTCAGCAATACGTGAACCATGAACTCCCTGATGTTCAAGCTGGTTTTAGAAAAGGCAGAGGAACCAGAGATCAAATTGCCAACATCTGCTGGATCATGGAAAAAGCAAGAGAGTTCCAGAAAAACGTCTATTTCTGCTTTATTGATTATGCCAAAGCCTTTGATTGTGTGGATCACAATAAACTGTGGAAAATTCTGAAACAGTTGGGAATACCAGACCACCTGACTTGCCTCTTGAGAAATCTGTATGCAGGTCAGGAAGCAACAGTTAGAACTGGACATGGAACAACAACTGGTTCCAAATAGGAAAAGGAGTATGTCAAGGCTGTATATTGTCACCCTGCTTATTTAACTTCTATGCAGAGTACATCATGAGAAACACTGGGCTGGAAGAAGCACAAGCTGGAATCAAGATTGCCAGGAGAAATATCAATAACCTCAGATATGCAGATGACACCACCCTTATGGCAGAAAGTGAAGACAAAAAGCCTCTTGATGAAAGTGAAAGAGGAGAGCGAAAAAGTTGGCTTAAGGCTCAACATTCAGAAAACGAAGATCACGGCATCCGGTCCCATCACTTCATGGGAAATAGATGGGGAAACAGTGGAAACAGTGTCAGAGTTTATTTTGGGGGGCTCCAAAATCACTGCAGATGGTGACTTCAGCCATGAAATTAAAAGACACTTACTCCTTGGAAGAAAAGTTATGACCAACCTAGATAGCATATTCAAAAGCAGAGACATTACTTTGCCAACTAAGGTCCGTCTAGTAAAGCCTATGGTTTTTCCTGTGGTCATGTATGGATGTGAGAGTTGGACTATGAAGAAGGCTGAACGCCGAAGAATTGATGCTTTTGAACTGTGGTGTTGGAGAAGACTCTTGAGAGTCCCTTGGACTGCAAGGAGATCCAACCAGTCCATTCTGAAGGAGATCAGCCCTGGAATTTCTTTGGAGGGAATGATGCTGAAGCTGAAACTCCAGTACTTTGGCCACTTCATGCAAAGAGTTGACTCATTGGAAAAGACTTCGATGCTGGGAGGGATTGTGGGCAGGAGGAGAAGGGGACGACAGAGGATGAGATGGCTTGATGGCATCACGGACTCGATGGACGTGAGTCTGAGTGAACTCCGGGAGATGGTGATGGACAGGGAGGCCTGGCGTGCTGCAATTCATGGGGTCGCAAAGAGTCAGACACGACTGTGTGACTGAACTGAACTGAACTGAAAATTATGTGATCTACACGTGCCCTAAGTCTTACTTTCCATTAACTTGTCCTACATAATTAGAAGTACATAGTACAGAAAAAAATTAGCCAAGTAAATAAGAAAGCATAGTGAGGTATATAGGAAATTCTCTAAAAACTTTAAAAAAGTAATAACATATAGAACATTACTAATTTGTAAAACTATAATAAATCATGTTAGTAAAATGCTACATATAATGGTAATTTCCATGCTGTTTGTAAAGAGGGAAATGGTGGTAGCTCTCTTCAGTGGCTTACTACTTGGTGATTTCTTTGTCCTTCAATCTGCCTCTTTATTCCCCACGTTATTTGATGTTATTATTTTATATTGAGTAAGGGGGATCAGCTATGTGGTGACAGATGGAAACTAAACTTTTGATGGTGAATGTGCTATAATATATACAGAACTCAAACTTAATGTTGGACACACAAAACTTACATAATGTTATATACTAATGCTGCCTCAATTTTTAAAACTTCCTAACAGCACATTATAATAAAGCTGGACAAAATGATGCCAACCTTAGAGTCATCACTGTCATACATCTCTAGGCTGCCCCCTCATCTCCATTCACAGCTGGGAAAACTACACATTCTCACCAATCCTACTAACTTAGGATTTCAGCCAAGCAATCTATCTTCCCAAGGTTACACTGGACGTATTAGATGACTTTAAAACATATTCCTACACCATGCCAAATTAATTTATTGATAGAGCAATCTGCTTATAAGTTTGCTAATTATTGAGACTATAACTTTCAATTTTGTTTCAAAAGACTGTTTCATCCAATTCTTAAAAATGTTTCCATATCTTCTTATTAAAAGTCTTTCCAGTCCTTCCTCCCAAAGATCATACTAGTTTGTGGAGGAGTGGCAGTGCTGAACATCATGGATTGTGCCACCTCTGCTGGAGGAAATGCAGGATTCTGAAGCCAGAGGAGCAAGAAAAGTTCTAAACCATGCAGAAGTGCCAAAATACAAAGTGTGGAATCCAAATGGCTGTCAAATCCAAGTGAGCCAAAGGCAGCTAACAAAAATTGCCAGAACCAGGAATATGATGCCAGAGAGGCATCAGTCACTGATGAAGCAGTGATAGGATGAGACTTGGAGTGGGGTGGGAGGGAAGCTTCTGGTGATTTCCTAGAATAGCTAATATATTTGGGCTTGCAGTGTGCTTTTGTGGCCCAGCTAGGGCACGGTCATAGATGGTCCACCTCCCATTTAAAGGACCAGTGGCAATTAGAGCCTCCTTGAAGCAGGAAGTATTTCTCATGACCACTGCCCATACCCATCCAAGTGTACTGGTTACTGGAGTTAAGGTGGCATCAAGGATAGCTGGCCACTTTTTGCCCCATACAGATGGTTCCTAATTTCAGGGTGGCAAATGTTGGCATGAGCAATGAAGGAGGTGGTAAGATCATGCTTGTTCAAGCATAACCAGAGGCAGGAATAGAACAATAAGTGAATGCCAGGGTAATAATGCAATGATGGCTTTTAGGACTCTTAATAATTCCTTAGAGCATGGTTCTTTTTGTCAATGGCAGATTTGTCTATATATCTGGGGAATGCCATTGGTTGGTCTCCTCTGATGTCTGTCTCGAGTCAACATTTAAATTGTTCACTGCCTTGCAGAGGGTACCTTCCAGGTCTTCTTGAGTGATCTATGGCATCTTTAGGTATTAACCAACTTTTAGTTAGGGTAGGAGGGCTTGATGGGAAGGAATAATGGGGATAAGCTGCTATGAAACTGTTCTCGGGGAAAGGGCACAATGAGTCAAAGGCAAATTCTTCAGGGACTACTTAGAGAGCTGACAGGGCTATCCACAAGGTCTCAGCAGGAGAAGTCTTCTCCTGAGGCCCAGGTGCTACATTCCAACTGTTGCTGATCTTGAAATGATAGTAGAGGACAAGCTGGACAATAGGATCCAAAACTAGGATACATAGTAGGGAACAGTTTTTCTCTGGAAATTTACTTTAGTGTTAACAGAGTAGCAGTGTCTTAGTTCAGGCTGTTCCAACAGAATACCACAGATGGCGGCTTATAAACCACAGGAGTTTATTTCTTACAGTTCTGGAGTCTGGGAAGCACAAGATGGAGATAACAGCTTATACAAGTCAATATCAAAAACACAGGTCATCCTAAGGGGGCTTAGCAGGGCTTCCTTGGAACTTCAAGGGCAACCCCTACATCACCTAGAACTCTGCAGTTTGGACTCCTCTGTATCTGGGAGCGTGGTAGGTCATTCCACCAACGTTTCTGCGTTCCACATCCTTGGGGACCCTGTCTGGATGATAGAGTAAATATGTTCCTCCTCGTTAGATTGCTCCTGGTTGCTGCGAGGCTCTTTGGCAGAGTCTATCGGGACTGTGAAGGTTCTGATGTCCTCTAGAATTTTGATTTGCGTGTCAGTGCATTTACACAGTATTTGAGCTGAACAGTATGTAGAGAATGTAGAAGTCAAATCCTTTTGAAGAGGGTTCATCAACAGCACTTCTAGTTTTTTCTGAGCTTGGAGGGAAAGTAGCACTGTTAACTGATAGCTTGGACTCTGCTGTCAGATACACCAGATTTGATCCCGACTCTATAACTTACTAGATGTTTAACCTTGGACATGCAACTTATCCGGACATGAATGGGCATAACAGTAGAAACCACCTCACAAAGTTGTTGTGACTAAACATAGTAATTCGTATGCAATGCTTAGCCCAGTGCTTATAAACTAGGTAAGTACTCAATAAATCATGACTATTATTATTTTTCTGATTTTAGCCCAGTAGATCTCAATGACAGTGATTGGGTCCATCCAAATAGGAGCCTGGCCCCTAATACAGGTTGTCCCCATGCTTCAAAGTTAGCCCCCAATGGCCAGGAACTCATGTCCCCACAGTGGTTGTTTTTGGATAAAACCAGCTTAAGAATCTGCATATGAGGTCTCCTGTATTAGAATCCCCCCACCCTGAAATACTTCAAGCATTTGTTTCAAAGGTGTAGAGCTCTTTTTTATGAAAGCAATGCAAAAGCTAGACAGAAGAGAGGAGTTTCTCTTGATTAGCAATAGTTTCAGCCATAAATCAGACATGCTTTTCC